>NW_017731526.1:1376723-1379035 GCF_001890085.2 Hipposideros armiger | reverse complement strand
ACAATGATAATACCAACATGGGCCAGTGAAGCAATGTCCTCCACAACTAGACTGAAGAACAAAACAACAGCAACTTGTCTGTTCCCCTTCTCCGATTTCCCAACACTGTTCCCCTCTCCCAATTCCCCAATAAAATCTTAAAAAAAAAAAAAATAGAACTACCCTATGACCCAGCAATTCCATTTTTAGGTATTTATCCGAAGAAATCCAAAACACTAATTCAAAAAGATATATGCAATCCTATGTTTACAGCAGCATTATTTACAATAATCAAGATATGGAGACAACCTAAGTGCCCATCAATAGATGAATGGATGAAGAACATGTGGTACATATATACAATGGAATATTACTCAGCCATAAAAATGAACTCTTACCATTTGTGCCAACATGGGTGGACCTAGAGGGTATTATGCTAAGTGAAATAAGTCAGACAGAGAAGGACAAATACCATATGATTTCACTTATATGTGGAATCTAAAAAACAAAACAGACAAACAAAACAAACTCATAGATACAGAGAACAAACTGATGGTTTCCAGATGGCGGGGGGGTTGAAGGGCTAGGTAAAAAGGAAAGGGATTAAGAAATACAAATTGGTAGTTACAAAATAGTAAAGTACAGCACAGGGAATATAGTCAATAATATTGTAATAACTATGTATGGTGTTAGGTGGGTACTAGACTTATTAGGGGGAATCTTTATAAGTTATATAAATGTCTAACCACTATGCTGTACACATGAACTAATATATTAAATGTCAACTGTGATTGAAAAAATTTTTTTAAAAAGAAGCCATTTACAACTCAGAAATACAAATGAAACACAAGTGTAAAGGAGTCCCAGAAATACTCCACTTAGCTGCAGTTTACCCTTGTATTTAAACTGAAAGGAATCACTTTGTAAAATTCCCCAGTGCAAAGGGTCTGCTCACAGAAGGCGTTGGCACCTCAAGACATTATCTCAGAAGAATGACTATCCTGTTCTATCATGTCATGAAGATATATTACATTTTTAAATTACAATAAAATAGTTTCTGAGAGCTCTTGGAGGAAAATGAGCAAAAACAATGGGTGTATAAATAACTGCTTTTTAAAAGATGAATGCATAAGTGAGATATTCAGCTATACTTGAAAATGTAAGGAAAACAGAAGTTTGGGAGAAAGGGAAAGGATCAAAACTTAAGTGATTGTCAATAATTAATTAAGTATAAGATTTATAAATGTCAACATGAAAATATGAGGGTAGATCTTGGGAAAGAAGGACTTGGTCAGGGAAAGGATCTCTAAAAAGGACTTGTTTTCTGAACGCTTCAACTAAATGAACGAACGACAGCCTTGTGATGATACTGACTAAACACTCGACACATGTGAAAGGCAGACAGGCACTCGCTCTGATGGAACACATTCTTAGTCTAGTAGGGGTCAGGTTCACTCTCTTCCTAAGGAAGAGCTCCTTTTGATTCCTGGAAACTTCATGAATGTTACAGGACATGACTGAATGAAGCTGGGAACTGCCAGCTCCCTTCCATTAGGAGACACTTTGGTGGCAGCCAGTCAAGAATTCCAGCATATAGTTCTTTGAGATCTATCTGTAAGTGGATGATTACTGTCCCTGAAGAAGTGAGATATTCGCGTGCCGAGATCTGATGCAGAACATAAAAACAGCAGTGATGTAAACAGCTGCATTTGGGATGAGCAGGTTCAGCAGGAATAGAAATGAAAAAGCTAATGCATTCAATAATGCACCAGGTAGCCCCCAGGGAGAAAGTGGAAGATTACATAGTTCTGTTGTAGAGTTTCAAAGTGAGCTGGGTGATACAAGTTTGGCCCTCCTGCCTCTCTGCCAGACTTATCAGGAGCTTTACCAGCTTCGGATGCCATGCAGCTTCGGGCCTCTCATCTGGATACCCAGGTGAGCACAGAGGGAAGGGTAATCGAACATGATTAACAGAGGTGCTTCATAAATGACTGTCCAAAAGAATGCTGGAATCAGGAGTGCTGTCTGTTTTCAGTGCAGCCCCCTACCTCTAGGCTAGGCTGGCGGGTTACCCCAGCTTGTTCCCACACAAGCTGCCTATGTGCTGGTATACCAGTTCCTCCCCAAAGACAAAAACTGCTCTCTTCTATTCAGCCACATTCTGCCTCTCTCAGAAGATGGGGGTCCATGAATTCCTATTTTTAAAAAGCTCGTTGGGAGACCGTAATGTACAATGGCCAAGTCCATGTCACTCCTAGGTATTTATCTTATGGTGCCTTCTGTTGCAATTACTTGAAGTATTTGGGTACAATTTTTAACTTCTCAACTTAGAT
>NW_017731526.1:1373420-1375378 GCF_001890085.2 Hipposideros armiger | reverse complement strand
AAAAAAAAAATAGTGACCAGAATTCCTATTAGGAAAAGCAAGATGCATTTTTATAAGAAATGATGGATTTTAGAAGAAATGGACGAGCACTTGGAGTGTCAGTGGGACCCTGAGCACAGGCTCAGTAAGAAAAGATGGTGGCTAAATCATGAATAATAAGAATAGAGGGACTTGTTGCCCCAGAGAGAAAGTGAGAAGAACAAAAAGGAAAGAAGGGAAGAAAAGAAGCCCAAAAGGCTGGGCCCTGAACTGGGGACAGGCCAGTGAGAGGAGACTCTGGGTGGAAAAAACAAATGTGGATGCAAGAGCTGAAGGATGAGGACACAGCTGACCTCTGAGTAATGGACAGAAATGATTTCCATGTCCAGGTGGATGGGCCACAGAACCATCTGTGTTTTGTTAATCTGGTAAAAGTTTAGTTTCTAATACATTATAGTAAATGCTCTCTATCCCTTGAGCTCATTGTTTAGGGGGGAAAAAATGCTTCAAAATGCTATCAAATAAAAACAGGCACATAGATCAATGGAACAGAATAGAGAGCCCAGAATTAAATCCAGGCATATGTGGACAGTTAGTCTATGACAATGGAAGCAAGAATTTACACTGGGGTAAAGACAGTCTATTTAATAAATGGTGCTGGGAAAATTGGACTGACACATGCAAAAAAATGAAACTGGACCACCTCCTTAAGCTATATACAAGAACAAATTCAAAATGGATTAAAGACTTAAATGTAAGACCTGAAACCATAAAACTCCTAGAAGAAAATATAGGGAGTAAATTTGCAGACATTACCCTGAACAATATTTTTACTGATACACCCCTAGGGCAAGGGAAATAAAAGAAAAAATGAACATAGGGGATTACATCAAACTTAAAAGTTTTTTCACAACAAAGGAAACCATCAATAAAACAAAAAAGAAGCCTACTGAATGGGAGAATATATTTGTCAACAATATATCTGATAAGGGGTTAATATCCAAAATTCATAAAACACTCTTTCCACTCAACACCAAAAAACAAACAACCCAATTAAAAAATGGGCAGAGGATATGAAGAGACATTTCTCTAAAGAGGACATAGAGATGGCCAACAGGCATATGAAAAAATGTTCAGCCTCACTAAGCATTAGGGAAATGCAAATAAAAACTACAATGAGATANACATTGAGGATTACAGGGACAAAGTGTGAGGGGCCTGAGGGACAAACGGAAGAGATAAAAGCATGTTCCAGGAAAGTCCCAGAGCCCTGGTACAAGGGAGGGCAGGCCTGAGGTGCTGTGGAGGTTAATACATGGAAGGACAGAAATGCTTCCCAGGAAAGAACGGAGAAATCAGGGAATCAGGGCTCAGGAGGGGCTGGTGGGAAACGCTGAAACAAATCCTGCTTCTTCCAGTGTTGTTTAGGGCTGGTTGTAAGTTTAGGTAGGAAAGGAGAGAGGAGCTGGAAGATCTGGGGCCAACTTTCAAAAGTGAATATGCTAAGGAAATGAAAAAATACAGTTCAAATTCCCATACCACCATGTCAAGGGGTCTAACTTAGCGTGTGTACCAGAATACAGTTGTATTACCTAAGTGAATAAATCCTTAGTTAGGCTTTGGAAATATCTGTTAATGTTGAAATTGTACTATAATGTTGTATTGAAAATTTTATGACACCATTACAGTAACTACTTTTAAAAGAGTTATACAAAAATAGAGTAACCAGATGATCACTTTGTAAGGCATATAAATGTCTAATCACTATGCTGTACACCTGAAACTAATATAATATTGTGTACACCTGAAATTAATATAATATTGTATGTCAACTGTAACTGAAAAATTTTAAAAAAAATGTTTTTTAATTAAAAAAGAAATAGTGGCCGGCCGAGTGGCGCGATGGTTAAGAACTGGCTTGGGACGCCAGAGGGCCCCGGTTCAGATCCCACATATGAGGGCCAGTGACACTGCCCTCC
>NW_017731526.1:1350028-1370955 GCF_001890085.2 Hipposideros armiger | reverse complement strand
CACCTGAAACTAATAATAATAAAAAAATAAAATTAGTTAATTTAAAAAAATGCTATCAAGTTAAATTGCAGGAGCGGAAGCAACTGAGCTCTTCATTCATTCACTGACTCACTATTTAACAAATATGTATTCAGTGTCCACTGAGCTATTGGGAGAAACCGTGATGAGCACAGGAAAGAGGGTCCCAGCTCTCCTGACACCCTCAATCCCACTAACATTTCTTGGTTTCTACATGCACCAAGAAACCAAGTCATCCAACTTATTATCCTAAACCAATCTCTAGAGCAAAGTACAACATGCAGAGAGCCAGGGATTTGTAGGCAAGCAGCACAAAGTACGGTTTGTATCTAATAGATCCTTTCTTCTCATGTTTCCAGCATGACTTCTCATTTCTTAATTACATCTGCAGCCATCTAAAGTCAATTACTATATAACTGAAAAGCATGGCTGTCTTAGGGAACCTTTACTTGGATGCTATCTAACACAGCTGTGTGGCATAGGAAAACGCAGCTGACTCAGGATCAAAGAGACCAGTCTCTAGTCTTGGACTAGTTACTCTTAACTTTAAGCACTTGAGAGAACTGCATACCCGCTCTGGGCCCTACTTTTATCATGTGTAAAATGAGGGGCTGGATTAGACAATCCTTGAGGTGTCTTCCTGCTCTAAAGTTTTATAGTAAAAAATTATTATAAGTCAAATATTTCCTATCTCTGACAGTTTAAAAAAATGTAATAACCATTTTGAACATTTAAAAATAGATACCTGAAAATAATTCACAGATATGAGACAAAAAGTTCTGAGATCTTTAAAAAAAATTGGCACATTATGCTATTATGTAACCTCTATTTAATGTTTTTATATTTAAACAGTTTAATTGGAATGGAATCTCAAGTTCTTTAGATTTTTCTTTCTACAAGTTTCTTCTGGCATGTAAATTTCACAGGCCACTTTTAACTTTAATATCTCAGTTTCTACCTCCTTTATGACCTCACCCATGTTGCTTCCCCTTCACAAAATCTCCGGTTTCCTTTCTTTATCCAACAAATCCTGAAAGCCATTCCTTTTTCAGTTAGATTATTATTCCAATCCCTTATATCAATCACTAGGTCCTAAGAATTTAGAAACGACTTATGGAAGAGTTTTCTACGTTGACCTTTTTTTATACTGAAGATTTTCCCCAGCATACTGTAGGAAAGTAAAATTGACTAGGTCACCCTCCTGCTTAAAAACCTTCAAGAATTTACCTTTCTTTACAAAAGAATACCTAAATTCCTTGTCCTGCGTTCAAGCCCTTTTGCAAGTTGAACTTGACAACCACGTGTTTGGTGATCTCCAGCCAGTCTGGATGGCTACACTCCATGCCGTCATCTCATCTCCCCATTCCCACCTAGGAACATCCTGCTTATGGTGCACAGCCCAGCTCACAGCCCACCTTTTTGATAAAGCCTTTCCTGGCACTGGGCAGGAGGGGCCTCCTCAGTCACAGCAACACTTCCCTCTGCTAAGATCTCAGCAGCAAAAGGGGATGCATTACTCAGCTGCTCAACCCTGGTACTGTTTCTAGGTCTTCTTTTCCCCACAAAATTGTGAGCTCTTTGAGGACAGGGGGTGTCGGTCTCCTATGTGTCCTCACCAGGGCCCAGTGCTGTCACAAGGTTGCACAACTCCATGAGGCACCATTCTCCTCTACGTAACAATGCTTTCATATGCCATTCACTGAATTTTTCACCCTCAGTGAAGAACAGAGTTGCTGGTGGAGAATTGAGCCCACGTGAGAACATGAACTGCCCTCTCCCAGATAAATGGTTCCTTCTACATCTATGACTTTGGTTCAAGAATGCAAAGTGAAACTTGGAAATGAAAAAAACAAAATGTATTTAATTTTAAGATGATGGAACAGAGAAAGTTTTATTTGAAGACAAATTCTGTCATTCACAAGAAAAAGAGGGAGTAGATATATAGGTGTCAAAACCTCTATATAAAGTGAGGAACAAAAGACGTGGGAATGGCAGAAATCATCCTTGGCAGGTCTGCCCTCCCAGTGGATATTCCCTGTGTCCCTAATAAATATTCTCTGTGCAGACAGCGACTTCTACCAACATGAATTACTGGTATATGAACTAAACTCTGTCTTTTGAATTGTAAGTTGGTCCAAGTGAAATGCTACTTATATCAGAGGACAAGGGAAAAAGCATAATACTTGCTTCCTTTAAAAAAGGAAAGCATGCACATTAGTACGTGTGTTTTACTCAAATAATTTTTTTGCTTATAATTTTCAGTTTAATTTTTCTAGTTTAGGATGTAACATAGGAAAACAGTGGATGAGATGATTCTAGAGAACAGTGTTTTTAGAGTTCATTTCGGGATTCTTCAAGACAGAGGTCCTAGATAAACACACTGGAAGGATTATCATAGCATAAATAATAGTACCTGTTTTCTTCCCTAAGGTCGTTTTCCATGGCGCGCGTCTCCCGTTCCAGCTTCTGAGATCTTGTGTAGTCTCTCCAGGCCTTCAGCACCTTCAGCTGTAACTTCCACTCAGACAGGGTCCCCGCTTTTCCCAGCTTAATCCTGTCATCAAGAATCAGCTTGTGCCAGGCAGAGAAGTAGCGCTTTTGACACTACAATGGAAACATTTGGAAAATCACCACTGATCAGCGCCAGTGTTTCAAATATCTAATAAGAGTCCCGTCCTCAGATTTCCCCCTCACACTTTTTCTTACAGATCTAGGAATTGTTGTCTTAATGGGAAGGGAACAGAGAAAGCACGACTGCTTTATGCAAATAATGATAAGAAATATTCAAGTCATGAAACTGAGGTACTCTCAGCCTCATGACTTACACTAGCATACTTAATTCTCATTGTTAGTCACCAGTGGCTGTGAGGGGCAGGAGGGACAGTCACATCTAAGATCTAAGTTACAGGGTTTGTTTGAGAGGCTTGAAAGACCTGCTTCCAGCAGGATCTTCCCTGTCAGGCTGTCTTGGAGTTTAAAATACCAACCATTTAATTCATTCCTACTACCAGCGCCACACAAACGATCGTGGGAGATCCCACAAGGATGGACTGGGTCCTCTGGTCCCTGGGAACAAGACAGTTAACAACAAGGGCTTCCGCTGGGCTACCAGTGACCATGTCAGGGCCTTGGCTGAGCAGGCCTAGAGAGAGACTAGACGCTCAGGCTGCCTGCAGTCTTCCACTATATGCATCTGACAACAAATCAGACAAGGTCTACTGACCCTAAGGGTGTCCTAGAGAAATACTTATGGTCCTAGTATACGAAAATCTCTGAGAGCTAGTCCTTGCCTGTATCTTTTATCTTCACAGCAAACTTTCCATTCCTACATCAAATTCCTTTCAGTTATTGGCCTTACACCAATGATGGTTCACACTTTTCTATCTACAGTCATACTAATTTCTCCATCCCTTTCTGCCCTCTCTCTCTGCCTGACTACTTCAGGAGTCGCCTCTCTTAGGAAGCCTTCCTATTGCCAACCATTCTCCCCAAATGTAAGTGCCCTTCCACTTGTTCCCAGAGCAACCTATGCTTTCTTCAGTCAAGACACTAATCATATTGTATTATAATCAACTGTTTACTGGTTTCACTGGACTGTGAACCTCTGGGAGGGAAGGACTGGGTCCCATAAATGGGAACGGCAAATCTGGGAATGGTATCAAGTGTGGGGAGCACTAACATAGAAAGTAACCTCATAGGAAATGACCTTGTGGGGGTTACGGGGATGCCTAATGACCAGCTTTAAGAACTTTGTAGCCTTATCAGGGTCAGCTCGACTTATTGCTCCTTTCTCTATAAAAATACATATCTTTCACTATTTCAATATTTAGTAGGCACCCACCACTATGTTTGAATTTGGGGACTCTGAACATAGTTGTTTAAGATATAATCTCTACTTTTGAGAGGTTATAGGGAGAGAAAATATGTAAGTTAAAAGACCAACAACATAAGGGAGCATATGCTAGAATCTTAGAAATAGCCTATTTGGCCAGAATTACTTTTTACATAGGAAACCAGTTACATTTCCATTTAGACAAACTATAAAATCTTGTTTATTTTCCATCAGGAGAAACCATGGAAAGCTTTTTAAAGTCCTTGTTCCCTTTTCATTATGTTAAACGAGGGCACATTTTCTAGACCTTTACCATAGATCCCATGGAAGGAGGGAGAGGAGGGAATGGAAGAAGAGAGGGATGTAGGAAGGGAGATTTGCTGAATATAGGCTGTCTTCAGTCATAACAAAGAAAAGGCACACAGCTGCCAGGTTGAGGAGGTATGCTTTTTGCATTATTATTTATCCCACAAAATACAGCATGAAAAAAAAATGTGTTAACTTGTGCCATAGTCAAAAGAAAATATCCTGTGTTTATTTACCAGATTCCTCTTGAAGGACTTGATTTTAACTCCTGGGATAATTCTAATGATGAAATAGCACAAGCATAATCCACCTTGAAAATAATAACATTAACAGTGCCCTTCCTGGAGTTCTATATTCCTTTTCTCTGTACAGTTTGAAGCACCTGACGTGTACTATTTTGTTAATTTGTAGAGCATCATTACAAAATAGAGACTGCAGATATTATTATGATTTACCTTCCAAGCTAAACTTCAAGTAGAGAAGGGTTAATGATTAAATTTACACAATGAAGAGTTAGTGGTACACCTAAGACTAAAACTAAAACATTCTGGCAGCCTGATGACCCTAATCTCTTAGGCAAAAAGTTTCTCCTAAAAAGGAAGGACAATTTTTTTTTTTTACTTCTTTTACACTTAAAGACAAAGAAATCAATATATAACTTACTACAAGTAGAAAAGCACTGCTAGAACATATCTGAATTTAAGAGGGGAAAATTTGAGTTTATAAATGCTCTACTCAATATATTTGTTTAAAAATACTTAATTTTAGACTTTGAGAGCAAAATGATTAGTGGTAAAGGTCTATAATTCAGTTTCACTACACAGAAGTTAATAGCAACCAAGGGACAGACTCATAGGACAACTGCCTTCTTGAAATCAACTTGCTATTAGTTTTTTCCCTGTCTCTACAAAGAAGCAATCCCAGTAAAATTTAAATAAAAAAAAATAAAAGTATGAATCAAGAATAGGTGCTCAGTTATTCTTGATTTGCAGCAAACATTATTCAGGCAAACAGGAACATCAAAAACGTGCTCAGAGGAAAATATTAGGAGAAGGAAAATCCTGTGCACCCTCTCTGGGAGGAGCTGTTATTTAGAGGAAGCAAGCGGGGGTGCACTTCCTTGTCATGAGCGACTTACTCTATCACCCAGCTGAGCTCCTGCTGCTCCCAGACCTGCTTCTCCTCTTCAGTTCTACACTCTGGAGCCACAATACTGCTTTATCCCTTTCCTCTTTGAAACAGAACAATTATTTAAAACCACAGCTGGGTTGGAAGAGGAATACATTCTGTTTAAACCAGAAGAACTTAGTGTTTTAACTAGCCAGACGTCTAGTCTGACCTCTTGGCATTTCTTCCCTAGTTCACTTATTTCTACACCATGTTTTTTTTTCCTGATAGATTTTCAAATATGGTCATGCATTCTTTTACTAACTTCCACGTCTCTCTACATAGTTGGGTGATAAGTAAGGCTTGATACAGGTCAATAAAATACTGAAAAAAACAACAAACCTGTGGGAAGGAGTGTTGCTAAGTACATACCTATAATAATTTTTGGAATAAAATACTACACAGTGAAATTTAGAAATTTTCTAAGTGAAATGCTTTTCTCCTCTCAAAATCTTCTCCAAGACATCACTAGGTTGTGAAGGGTTCCACTCAAGAGAAGAAGTGACAGTTCACCCCGCTAAATTTATTACCTGCACTGGCGTTGCCCCGTTTTGTTGGCAGGAAAATCTCTTTTCTGAAGTATAATCACACTGCTGTCATTGGGCATGATTGACGTGAGGTGGAACAGCAATTTGCTATCCAATCTTCACTGTAATTCTAACCCTGTCACTAGAGATGCTAGTCCTGATTAATGAAGAGGGTACCTCATCAGAATTCCTCAGCTATTTCCCTTTTGTCAGAGAGCTCAGCAATAATTGCATCAAAATTATCTGTCACGGCAAAATAAACAATGAATTGTGAAGAAGACAAAACTGTCAACAAGTTCACAATTTATTTCTGCCGGATGGAAGTAACTGTGGTGCAACCAGTGGTCCAGGGGAGTCGGCCAAGGCTCGGATGTCAGAAATAAAGCTATACTCCCCACAGGGCCCCAACTGACTCCCTGATGTGCACAGGCCAAAAGGAACAGGCACCCTATTGCTACATAAAAAAGCAATCCCCAACTTATTTTTTTCCTTTTGGGCACTACTATAGCTGGCCAGAAGACCCCACAGACCGTATGAAGTGCTAGGGTGTTGAGGAGAAGAGGATCTTTACCATGGCAAAATAAATGCTCCTGGGAAGAGGTAGCACTGAAAATCAGTGGTAACCTGTGAACCATCCTATTTCTGATGTTTATAATTTTTTTTTTTGAGTTCTGGAAATTTTCTCTCTTTTTTTTAAAAATTATTTTTTATTGTGAAATACATTTTTTGACTTTATAATTTTTAAAAGAACACAGGGGAAAACATTGTGTCCCCCATCTCCAAGTATATATACTCCTGTAACTAATCATATTGGAGAAAAATAAAGTCAGCTCTCAGCACACAGTGCCAAGACTGGGACTTGTTGTTGAGGTCCATGGGAGAGCATGGAGGCCTAAACTTTGACAATCACTGCTGTGTAAAATGCTACCTGTGTCTACTGGCTATAGACAAAAAGCTGCTTTTGTTATACCCTGGAAGATGTGATGCTCATTTTACTTCTGTATTTAATTTTTTCCTACTTCCTTTCATAAAATAAAAAGAAAAAATGCTTATTACGGAAATTTAACGAACATACCCAAAAGCAGAGCAGAAGAATAAAACCCTCACTAAGATTCAAAAGTTATCAATGTTTTGCTAATCTTGTTTCATCTCTCCTCTATCCACTTTTTTTTTCCTGGTGCATTTAAAAATACATCCCAGACATCAGACATTATATCATTTCACCCATAAATGCATAAATGTGTATTGCTAACATAAGGACATTTTGTAAATTCTTAATTCTGCTGAGAACTTTCAATCAATAATATTGCTGTAATTATCTAATACGGCTTCACTCTAGTAGTAGAATTTCAGAAAGCAATTGCTTAGTCTTGTCATAACAGTAAATTCTTAAACAATAAAAAACTATCTGGGATCTTTTAAAGAAGAATGACCAGAACATAGCCTATGACAGTATTCGTTAGGCTAGAGCTCCTTTCCCAGCATAGCTTGGACCAATTTTCATGACTCATGTCTTTAAGAGGGAAGGCAGATCTATGGCTCCCCATTACCTCTTTCCTTTCTTCCTTCTTCCCCTTCTAGACCTTCTTCCTCCTCTCTATGAATCCCCACTCCCTGCCCACTCTCTCCCACCCCCAGCCACACACACACACACACACACACACACACACACACACACACACACTTTGCTAAAAGTACAGCTTACCTCAGAATGTATTAGACAAACACTTGATTCACTCTAGGGCAGTCTGGCAGTAAGACAATGATATGATGTCATTTGTTCCTCACCCATATGGTTCCCAGGATCCTTATAAATATTCACCTGAAATGCCTAGTGTTTAGGGGAAAAAGATATTCTACTCTGTACAAGTTTAGAGAATGGGCTTTCTTTATGAAAAAGGCTTTTTGTTAATTTTTTAAAAGCAGAAATGAATCAGTACTTTTTCCAAAAAACAAAAAAAGAAAAATTAATCATATATACATGAATGGAACCTCTGGGATCAAAAAAGGCTTCATGGCATTTTGAAAAGCAAAACACCAGTGCAATGTGTTGGTAAGCACTGTCCCTTCTGTGAGAATGGGAAGCCTGGATTACTTGTAGGGTGAGGGTAAGGAAGACTATACTAACAAAATAAGCAACCTCCTTACCAACGCTAAAATTTTACTGGGAAGTTTGACAGAGACTTAGCTATATGAAGTAACATATGTAACACACGAATCCCAATATTCTTCATGTGTGTGCCCTACGTTTCTCTCTCTGCAGTTTTTTTATTTGCAAAGAGGCGTTCCCTTCATTGCCTTCCCTGAGCAGACAACATTGCTGAGAAGGTGCTTGCTATGTGTCAGCTCAGACATGGTTTTGCTGCAGTAGTGTGTAGGCGATCCTGATAAAACTAAGATCTTTAGGAAGGGATCATGCTATATAAATGAGGTGCTTAACTACAGTTTTCATCATCTCGTCAGGTCTATTTCCCATATATCTCCAGTTTCCCTTGGTTTAGTTTGGGGTAGCCTTTTGGAAGGCACTATGCCACAACGACTCCCTTTGGTTCATTCTTACCTACTGTCTAACAGAAAAACCCAACCTGTGGGGAGCAGGCTGTAAGCTGACAGGGTCCTCCCAGTGGACGTTCCACCCCCACTGATCCAAGAAGACAAAAGAATAGCTGAAGCTGCAGGAGCTTCTACAAAGGGCATAACAAATGCAACCTGCTTGTGCACTTAGAGAAGTGCATAACAGGATGTAACTTACTATGTCTAACCCAATAAATAGACCTGCTGAAGCTGTTTACTGCTCTCTGCAGCTGCTTGCTGCTATATAAGCGCTCTGCAAAAAATAAACGTGGCCATTGCTCCATCAGCGGTCAGTGGACCTCCTGATCCCAGCTTTTTTTGTCTCTGGGTCTTTCTTTTCTAATCTCCCACCCAGTCCACTTGGTAGCTTTAGCTGATGAGCGGATCTCATCCCCAAACAAATAAGCAATTTTGGTGCCCCCATAGAATTAAGATTTAAGTTAGTGTCAACCCATTTTTCATTGTTCTCTTCAACCTTCACAAGCAGGAAAGATCATAGACTTTCTTATCTCACTAGGAAAATATGAAATGTATTTCAGAATACGGTGAGAACTAAGAAGGCCATTTTCCAAATGGTATTAAGAATTTCATAGTTAATCCCTTTTTGTTACTGTTAATTAGCAACAGCATGTGGATTGCTGAGTCTCCCCAAGAGATTTCACTGCAAGATCAAAGAGAAAATAGGATAGGCTGGAAGTAGAAAGTTTCTATAAAAAAAAATAGATGTTTCTGATAAAACAAAGAGACCTAGAAATGAAATGGGTGGAAAAGATGCATGAATAGTGCTGTACCTGAACTTGTGTTTTGATAAGAAAGCCTGCTCTGTTTTTCTCAGAAAGTCTCCTATTATTGGGTTGTTGGAAAAGTCATGACGCATTTTTGCAATGAAAAACATAGAAAAAATACGTCATGACTTTTCCAACAACCCAATAAATAATATGATCCAAATGTAATGTTAAGAGATTGTTTGGGGGAGCAAAGGCCATCCAGAGTCAAAGCACAAAGAGTACAGGAATGAAAGGAGCCTGAACTACAGCAACTCCCAGAAACAAATTCTTTAAAGCCTTCCTGCAAATACTCTGTACAGCCTGCTGTTGGGTTTGTGCCAGTGAACCCTTCCGAGGGTGCTGACAAGAGCTTCCTGTGATCTCGCTGCTCTCTCCAAGGCAGTGAGGCATTTCCTCTTTTTATCTTGTGGTCATATTTAGGCTGCTGAGTATTCAAGTTTCATTACCCAAGGGCAGCTTCAGGCTCCTTTAGAACCAGGCTAGGAATGAGGACTGGGACCAAGAAAATGAGCCAGAGGGCCTACTAGTCCGGTGGCATTTACGGAGGCTGTCCTGTCTTGAGCCAAGTCTATGTAAAAGCCCGAGGAGTCTGGTAGGTAGATTTTTCCTATGTCTCTGTCACACCCATATCTGGGGGAATCTGAGTTAGAGCTTCACTAACAATATTACAAATGGTTCATATAATCACACTGAAGGGGAAGGAGAAGAAAAGAACTAACTAAGAAACTTTGGAAAATAATATTTTGGCTGATAAGGCTAAAAACAAAAATAACTGTACAAATAGCATACTCTAGCTAGTAAAATGTTTCTATAGCAGTATGGGTTAGCAATTCTGAAAATATAATATACTAGGATTAAACAAATAAGTGAGTATATTTTATATAATAAGTTCCAGGTTTCTCAATTGTCAAAGAAAGAAGTTAAAGACAAGCAAGAAGAAAAGGCTACACTGAAACCAGTGGTGCTGGAGTAGGATTGGAGTTATCATGAACTCATTAATATTTTAACATATATACAGATAGATACAGAAATAAGTTACAAAGGAGGAAGAGGAAAGGACAGCATGATCCCTGTGTTGTTGCACTGAAATTGGAGGTATCAGTGTGAACTCATGGGTTTTAATATGTATACAGATAGACACAGAAATAAACATAATGTGTGTGCATGTGTGGGTTAGCATACAACATATATTTCCCAGTTCTGTCTGCTGAGAGGGCCCAGGAACAACTGATACCCCAGTAGCAGTGAGCACACTTAGTGTATCCAGATCTTGGTTTCCAAATATTATTCTCCAGTAAAAGGAACTAGGGTTCCATGTAGAAGTGGTTGATTCCAGGGCTGAGGCAGGGAAAATACAAGAATGAGCCTGAAACATCTTGTGGTGACAGAAAGAAATGAAGTGCCCAAAAAAGGATGGTAGTATTTTGGAAGGGCAGACGAGTCAACCTGAAAGATTTCCCAATGGCTAAAGTTAGAACAATTTGAGTAACAAAGTTAACAACAATAATATTAGATTATAACCCACAGAAAAAAATAAATATCCATGAGCCTATACTGACACAAATAAATAATTGAATGAATGAATGAATGAACGAACGAATAAATAAATAAATAAATGGGGAAGAAAGGGCAGTTTTTCCTTCTAGAAGAATTTCAATAAATGAAGAAATGAGGGAAATACAAAATCATCACTAGACAAATATCACATTAATAATTGTTACAGGCAAGATCCACCATTAGATGCTTAAATTAATAGGTGAAAGTTTAAGGATAAGCAGGATAAGCAGGAGAGTTGCACAGTTTCACAATATTTCTTCTAAGACATTTATGAATTACAAAGGGGAAAAAGGTAACTTTATAGTGGGAAACCCACTGGACACAATATTAAGTGATCAAGGCTAATACCTACAGTCATAAGACATATTAACATTACGTACCCCGATATGATATACTGAGAAGAGCAGAGCATCACTTCTTGTTGTATGCTTACCGAAAAGCCATATCAATCTGAGCAGCAGAATACCCAAATTGAGTGACATTCTACAAAACACCTGACTAGTACTCTTCAAAAATTTCAAGATCATACAAGATAAGGAAAGACTGAGGAGCTGGGAGGAGACTAAGGAGATGTAACAACTAAATGCAACATGAAATTACAGACTGAGTCCTGGAACAGAAAAAGAACCTTAGTGGAAAAACTAGTTACATTCTAATAAGATCTATAATTTTGTTAACAGTATTTAACAGTATGTACCAACATTAACTTCCTAGTTTTGATAATTATACTATGCTTCTGTAAGATATTAACATTGGGAAAAGCTGGATGAAGGATATTCAGGAACTCGGTGTATTATTTTTGCAACTTTTCTGTATGTCTCAAATTATTTCAGAATAAAAACTAAAAGACAAGTATAGGTTCAAATCAAGCAGAATGTGTGCCAAAATAGAGATAACTTATTCATAATCTCTCATTTTAAAATATACTGGCTGGTCCTTTTAAAACTGAGTAATGTTTTAGTAGGCCACTAAGTTTGTAAAACTGTATTTTTGTCTAAAATAAAGTCCCTAGCACTTGTATCTATAACATACATTATTTCTTCTTATACAGCAGACTTCAATAAAATTTGGAAGTTAATCTTATTAGGAACACATGTCATATTCATCTCTCATTGGTTGGGTAACATATCATGGCACTTTCTCCGCATGCCTTTTCAAGATGGCCCCCAGTACTCATTTCCCGTCCTATTTTCTTTTAGAAATCTTTACTGTTATTGCACAAGCACACAGTAACTCCATCGGTCTCATGAAGGACTCTCATCGAAGAGTCTTTGACAATCTTCCTCAAAATGTTAACCCTAATTCTTAACATTTCCCCCTACCACACTTACCTTTTCATCTCTAAAGCCAAAACTCTGACCAAACTCTTGCTGTTTTATATCTGAATAATTATGGCTGCTTGACCATCAGTCCAAAATGCCACCATCTAGTGTTTAGCTTTTTAAAAAACATTGCTTTGACCTACTTTACTTTTTCCCTCATCTTTTAGTTATCCATATCATATTCAAATTCCTGTTAACTGATTTCCAGGGTCTTTGTAGTCTATTGTACATTTATCAAGCGCCCTCAGTATCTTCTTGACATTCTCTTTTCTCTTGTTAAATCCATTCATTAATGCGTTCATTCCATTAACTTTCACTGAATTTCAGCAATGCCTAAGGCCCAGGGGTGGTTGTTGTAGGAGATATAAAATATATGGTTATCTTTTATATCCAACCTTCTCATTTACAAATCTTCCAAGTAATTCCTTTCATCTGAAATGTTTTAAACCCCAAATTCATAGTGTTATCAATCCCACTTCATTGAAAAACACTTCTGCTTAAGTAAGTTACCTGGGAAAGATGCTCATTTGTAAAAAAAAAAAAAAAAAAATTTGCCAGTTAATTTTACAAAGAGTGAAAGTAAAGAGAGAGAGAAGAATAAATAAAATGCAAACCATGTGTGGATTCCTGACCACTGTGCTGAACATCTCAAGCTGAAGCTGAACAATACTGAATGTCAACTATAACATATATATAGTCATGGCATGTGAAGTACATAGGGAATATAATCAATGGAATTGTAACAGCTATATACAATATGATGTCAGAGGGGTAGTAGATGGGGGGGTTATCACTTTGTGAAAGGTGTAAATGTCTATTACATTGCTTTGGGCATCTGAAACCAACAAAAAAAAAGGGGGGGGGAGCACAAATGTAAGTATATCACTGCTTTAGGATCTGAACTACCAAAAGGCAAGTGACTTTTTGAAAAATTCTTCTGAATTATCCAGAAGACAATGGTTTGTAAGAATGGCAAAGTGGAAGCCAAGCTTTCAAAAACTGCCAGAGATCTACAATTAGTAGTTCAGTGCTATTCTGGAAAGGGTAACTTAGGAAAGTGTCTCCAATTCATACCCCGGTTTCCCAGGATCACACAGAGCAAGTGAGAACAGCCCCCGCACAGGGGATCAGAGCCCTGCACTGAGCCCTCGGCCCCACAGCACAAGGCATGGGCACTTTTGGCGTTTGTGATGAGGCTTGGTTGGGTTTCATGTTACTTTGTCCCATCTCTGACAGGGCCCTTTGTCATTTATGCTACAGAATACCCAGTTAAAAGACATTACGCTTCCCACCTGGTGATTTTCCTTGAAAGTTTGGATTAATAACTCTTTCAGTTTCTTCTTTCTTTCTTTTGCCATTTTTTCTTCATCCAGAAGAATAGGAACACTTTGAAACATGACTCTTTCTGGAATTTTTGGAGAATTTTCTTCTTGCTTCTTCTTTTCTCTGTTCATAACAATTTAAAAACATATACATAAATGATAGACTTAACAAGCAAATACAATCTACCACAGTGGAATGAACACTGCATTTTCCATTAGAAGACACAGATTTTTGATCTGGCTTTCAAACTACATAGTAGGGTGATTTTTTTTTTTTGAGCCTCAGTTTATTCCTTTTTAAAAAAATACAAATTAAATGAAATAAAATTGTTACAATATACTCTGAAAAGTGGAAAGCCCAATAGATATTTTAGTATTTTTATTGAGCTTAACACTGAGCGATATGTGGATCAAAATTTGAGAGTTAACAACTACTGGGTATTCTCTAATATAGACATAAATTCTCTCTCTTCTTATAATGGGGGCACAACAAACGACCCTCAGGTGAGAAAGGAGTGAGGTTTATACAAGAAGACTCTTACAAGGTTTGTAGGGAGAAAAATAATAAAAGAATTGGGTGTTACTGAGTAAGGAGAGAACGGAATTTATATTAATTCTAAAATAGCTAAAAGAAAAAACAGAACTTAATAGCAATAAGGAAAAGGCCTTTAGGCAAGTAATAAGAATCTCTCAGTAACTTTGTTGCTCATCTTTCTGGTCATCCTCTTTCTCACCCACCTAGCTATTCTTTCTCACCCAGGTCACCCCCACTTACATTCATGCCAGCTCACAGCCATTGCTTTCTTTTTGGAGTATATTAAACCACATAGATATGTGTATGTGTACAGTATATATACTATTAATGAGGTAGTAAAGATAATACCTAGTCAGGAATCAGGATTCATGGGCCTTGGTCACAAATCAACTGAAAACTCAGGCAAGTCGCCTAGTCTTTCTCAACTTCACTTTACGTTTGTGGAAACTCAAATTGGGAAATGGATGTCAGAATACTCTGTAGACATTCTCTAATTCTCATGTCTCATACAAGGGGACACACAATGTTATATCTTGTTACTGGTGATGTTAATCATCACTTGGTTAAGGTGGTTTCTCTGGTTCAAAGTTGCTATTTTTCCCTACGTAATTAATAAATCTCTTAGAGGAGACGCTTTGAAACTATGTAATGAAGCCATTTAGGACAGCTTACAAATAAGTTAAAAAGCCCTACCAACAATACAATTTTACTGAATCTTTCCAAATTTACCAATGTCATAACAATGTTACATTAGATGGTTATAGGCAGATCATAGTGGGCATTTAAAGAAATACAGTTCTAATAACATGGATCTGTTCTTTTTAAATAACATTAAGTGTCTGTTGTGAAAGTATCTGCTCACTGTGAAAAACTGGAGAGGTATAAAAGCTATCCTTATTTCTACCTAGAAAAAACCAATGATACCATGTCAGTGCTGTTTCACTGTACAAACATTGTTTATTAATTTCTCCACTATTTATTAATGTCTGCTATGATAAATAATATTGTTTTAATTGTCTTTGTGCACAAATCTTTGTCTGGATTTCTGATCATTTTCTTAGGACAGCTTTCCTAGAGCTGGAATTCTCAAATGACAACATTTTCATGGCTCTTGTTTATTGCCAAATTGCTTTCTGGAACGTTTAAATCAGTTCACCCACCTAGAAGTATAGCACATTATCTGTCTCTCTGTAACCATGGATATGATTTTAACTTTTAAAAGAAATGACTGGTCAGTGAACATGTTGAGTGTCCACTTCCTGCTACCATCAAATGTTACTTGCTTCCCATTTTATTTTAGGTCAGCCTAGATTTCTCAGGGCTTAAGAGCAATCTGAAAAGCACGGTTGACCTTAGCAAGAACTCACTAAAAAACACTTGTGATTGCTTTCTGAAAGGAATGGCATGTCTGGAGGAGGCCTGAGCCTGGCACTTGAAAGAGTGAAGCGAAAATCCACTTCCACGCTGTTTGAAATCTGGGAGAAGGAGAGCAATCAAGAACACAGGGGGACAAGCTGCGTGGGCTGATGTGGGTGGAAGGGATTATCTAACAGGTCTTTCGGGCCTCTCAGTCTGAGTACTCAGGCACTTCAGGCACGTTGTTCCAAGGCTGTTGCAGTTCACGCATCAGTGCTGTTTCTCCAAATAAATATATTAGTTATTTCATTTATGAAGCTCATTTTCTGCATGCGGATACGTAATAGTACTACATCCTGTGAGAATGATTTTGACTTTCCTTTTAAGTGAGATATCCTTTTTCCTTATCAGTGGCAGTAGGGCCGTGGAGACTCTCTGTTAATGATTATCAGAAGACAAGACACCGATGCAAGTCACAATAGGACGAGGCACAATTAACAGACATGCATAAGGAAACACGTTAAACCTTAGAAATGTTCAGGTAACCACAGCCGTGCAAACTAACCAATACAATACCTATTAAAAGTGCAAAATGTATTAAAAATGATGATACTCCTCAATGCCGCAAAGTGTGGTAAACTGGCCCACTGCCAGCAATTGTATAAATAAGTACAACCCATTTGGAAAGCAGTTTGGCAATGTCTCCAGAGTCATAAAAAGGTCTGTACCATTTAACTCAGTAATTATACTCCTAAGAATATAATTCAAAATAATGAGAAACGTCTATGCTTAAGGATGCTCACTGCATACTGGAGAAAAATCTAAATAGCCAAAGGGCTTACCAGCATAAGGCTTGCATAAATTATGGAATAGGAACTCAATGGAGTTACATACAGAGCTCAGGACTCCAGGCAATGTGTTAATTACAACACACAGAATAACAAATTCAATGTATGTTGCAGTTGCAATTAAGTATGTAAAGGGGCCAAGACCAGGAGGACATGCGGAAAAGTGAAAATAGTTCATTTGTTAGGATGGTGGAATAGTGGGTGATTTCTCTGTTGTGTTTTGTCATTTTAATGTTTGTGCATTTAAAAAAAAATTTGAGAGTGCTTCCAAAATGACTACTGAAAAAAAAAAACCGCACACTGCTCAGCACGGCTGGCTTACGTTTTCCATGCTTCTTCCACAGTGCGCCTCCTCTCAATTATTTCCCTGCGCAGCTTTACCATCTCCCTTTGAATCTCCTCCTCCTCTTTCTTGGCCTCCAGGGCCTTCCTTTTCTTCTCTTCTTGCACAAGGTACTGAGCTTCTAGGAAGATCGATTTTTTCAGGGTCTTTTCAATTCTCTGGCGCTCCAGTTCTTTCTCCCGTCTTAAGCGATTTTCTTTCACCTTAAAGAGAATACAACAAGGGTGACATGCAGCCTTGCAAGTAGAAAGGGATTTGTAAAACTGCAGAACACATTTTGAAGCTCAGAATATACCCAGTTTGAAACATTCATGACCAGAACTCCACCGTTTATCAGAAGAATAGTGGGAATTCATTTGCTTATTGGGTAAGGGCCCACACATAATTTTAAAAGAAGTTAGGTAAGATGACTCCAAAATAATGTGGGAACGATCTGCACCGTGGAAAAGTTGAAAATCTAACGGGTCAGCTGCCAAGTTCTGAACTCTTATTTAGTAATGATTGCCTACCCGTAAGATTTTCCAACATATACATTACTGTTATTTATTTAGACCCCATTTGCATGCTAATTATGATTTTTAAAAGAACACTTTGGGGAGGCTACATTGTAAAGGATAGAACGGCAACTTACAGATGGTCCCCGACTTACCATGGTTTTTAACTTAGAATTTTTCAACTTTACGATGGTGCAAAAGCAATACACATTCAGTAGAAAGTATACTTTGAATTCTGAATTTTGATTTTTTTTTCCTGGGCTAGCAATGTGTGGTAAGACACTCTGTCATGATGCTTGCAAGTGTGAGATGATTTTGCCGAGCTGTAGGCTAACATAAGTGTCCTGAGCATGTTCAAGGTAGGCTAGTTTAAACTATGACATACAGTACGTTAGGTGTATTAAATGCATTTTCGACTCACAATATTTTCAATTTACAATGGGTGTATTGGAACGTAACTCCATCATAAGTCAAGGAGCATCTGTATTGCCTTAAGGAACACCACAGCCCTTTATTCATTTCTATCATTATTTAAATATATTGATGATGCTGGATCATGTTTTGAAATCAAAATGATGAACTTCACAGATTTTTAAAAAAAAATTATTGGGGTGACAATGGTTAGTAAAATTACATAGGTTTCAAGTGTACAATTCTGTAATAGATCATCTATATATTACATTGTGTGTTCACCACCCAGAGTCACTTTTCCTTCCATCACCATATATTTGACCCACTTTACAGGTATTTTTGAGTAAGCACTACAATTTTTTCTCAAATATATTAACTCTTTCTTTGAATTAAGGAATGGTCCTTTCCTTCCTGCTTCACTTTATCCTTATCTTACCATCCAGTTATAAGACTTCTGGAAAATGGCTATCTCTTATTGAACCTTCTTTCCTCCCTTTTATCATAAATCCAAAACAAAGATATATTTCTACCTCAGTTTTTCTAACACCCCAGTGCTGATTAGACATACCTTCTGGTTTAAAGCAATCAGAAATTCAGTGTTACAAGAGGACAGAACACATGTATAGACACTGATTCTGGTTCACTCTTAGTTCTGCACATGTGGCAAAGACTTGGGTCACTCTGATGCTCTGAAGCTCCTCTATAAAGTGTCCAGATGCATCTTTTCCCTGTAACCTACTATTCCCTTTGGGGAAAAGAAAGTTTCCATATGCCTTTCTAATTCAAAACAGCTGAACTGGATTTAATTCAGATCTGTCCTCCCTTTCAAATTATAATCACAAAACGAGTGAATTTTTCAGTTGTCTCGAAAAGAATTATCACTCTAATATTCGCCAGAATATTCATGATATTAATATATTGATGTCACAATTCAAAAACAAAAATCAAGCAAAACCCAATCTACATATTTATGAAACGAAGTACCATATCCAAACTAATGAAGTTTAGCTTACCACACTACTGGTTAAAATCAATTATTCCTTTTTTGGGGGGCTTTCTTAAATTGTTTCCTATCCTCAGTTTACGAACATTATTTTTCTTCCGAAGTTCTTATATTTTATTTTTGTTCTTTCTAACCAAACCACAGATGGCACCCTTTTTCATAATAAAGCCTCTGTCTTTATTTAAGCTTATTAAATGTGTTACACAAAGATTGCTTCCTGTTATCCATTTTAATTTTGTTTTTTCCTCCCACCTGCTTATGTCTCATCTCCATGGTAAGACGAGGATCCTTCTGCTGCTTCTGGTCTTGGTTCCCATTCATTCCAAGATCTTCCAACATCCCAGAATCTACCACATCTTTATGGAGCAGATGGTCTATAAATTTTTGAATGGTGGTACTTTCTTCTTCGTCCTCCAAATAGCTACATAAATCTGGGGATACAGAACAACAACAAAGAAGGGAAATTTTTCAAAAATTTTAATTTTAATATAATTTCCATATCTATGGAACGAGAACTGACTCTGGGTGGTGATATGTGATATATAGATGATGTATTACAGAACTGTACACTTGAAACCTATGTAATTTTACTAGCCATTGTCACCCCAATACATTTTAATTAAAAAAAATAATAATCCTGGTACAATAAAAATGCAAAGCTGTGAGTGCTCAATCAATAGTAACTGATAATGCCAGTTGGATGAGTATAGACCTCAGCAATTACCTTGAACTAAGGTGGAAAAAACCCCTACTCATGAAGAATTGCCCTCATCCAAGTCACCAAAGACTCCCTCACTGTCAAACTTAAAAGCTATTACTTTAAGGATCGGCCGAGTGGCTCAGTTGGTTAAGAGCTCGCTCACGGGTTTGAGCTCTGAGCAACAGCGGTTTGAGTCCGGCCTGAGCTGAGCTGCTGCTGAGCTACCAACAGGTGGCAGGATGGCTCAGCTAAAAAAAATAATAAATAAAAGCTATTACTTCAACCTAAACATCCTTGAGACTGTATTGCTTTTTAAAAAATGGCCTAATTGCAGTATAACAAATAAACTGTAAATATTTAAAGTGTACAGTAAGTTTTGACATATATGTACACCAGTAAAACCACCATTACCATCAAGATAATGAGTACGTCTGTCAGCCCCCAAAGGGTCCCCACACTGATTTGTAGTCTCTTCCCCCCATTCTTCACCATGCTCTCTTTCCTATCCCAAGCAACCACAGAGCCTGCTTTCTGTTACTAGAGATTAGGTTACATTTTCTAGAATTTTGTTTCAATTAAATCATACACTATGTCCTCTTTTTTAGGTCAGGCTTCTTTTACTCATCATAGTTATTTATTTATTTATTTATTTATTTATTTATTTTTAAATTTTTAGTCTCATTTACTTTATATTTTATTCCTTTGTTTTTATTTTATTTTATTTTATTGGGGAACAGTGTGTTTTTCCAGGATCCATCAGCTCTAAGTCAAGTAGTTGTTTCAATCTAGTTGTGGAGGGCACAGCTAGTGGCCCATGCGGGGATTGAACCGGCAACCTTGGTGTTATGAGCACTGCACTCTAACCAACTGAGCTAACTGGTCACCCCAGCATAGTTACTTTGAGATTCATTCATGTTATAGCAATAGTTTATCCTGCTTTACAGCTGAGTAGTATTCCACTGCATGGGTATA
The DNA here is from genome assembly GCF_001890085.2 of Hipposideros armiger. Taxonomy (NCBI): domain Eukaryota; kingdom Metazoa; phylum Chordata; class Mammalia; order Chiroptera; family Hipposideridae; genus Hipposideros; species Hipposideros armiger. The sequence continues at coordinate 1,350,880 of NW_017731526.1, read as the reverse complement.
CCACAGTTTATTCATTCATTCATCTGTGGATAAACATTTGGGTTGTTTCCAGATTTTGGCTATTCCAAATAAAGTTGTTATGAACATTTATTTGTGTAGAAGTCTTTGTAAAAACATATACTTTCTTTCCTCTTGGAAAAATGCCTAAAGGTAAAATCGTTAGATCATAGGCTAAACACTCATATATGTTTAACTTTTTAAGAAATTGCCAAACTATTTGCCAAAGTGGCTGCATGATTTTACTCTCTTGCCTGCAGTGCAGGACAGTTCCAGGACCTCCACATCCTCACCAATACTTGGTACGGTCAGTCTTTTAATTTAAACCATTTTAACAGTTGTACAAGTGGTTATGCATGGTAGTTTTAATTTGCATTTTCCTAATAATATTGAACATCTTCCTTGTTGATATTGTTTAGTATATCATATAGTTCCATACATTATCGAAAATGGGATTTTGAGTAAAGACTTTGTAGGGTGTCATATGAGGACTGGACTTTCCAGGGGATCACTTCACAGATTATATAAATGCCTAACCACTGTGCTGTACACCTGAAACTAATATAAAATAATATTGATGTAAAGTACAGCAAAGAGAATATAGTCAATGGTATTGTAATAGCTATGTATGGTGTCAGATGCGTAGTAGGCTTGGTTGGGTTATCACTTTGTGAGGGGTATAAATGTCTAATCATTATGTTGTTTCATATACCTGAAACTAATAATAAAATTAAATAATAAAAAAAAAGAGGGCCGGCCAAGAGACGCAATGGTTAAGAACTGGCTTGGGATGCCAGAGGGCCCTGGTTCGGATCCCACATATGAGGGCCAGTGACACTGCCCTCCACAGCTAAG
>NW_017731526.1:1344638-1346720 GCF_001890085.2 Hipposideros armiger | reverse complement strand
CATGATAATTCAAAGATTTATGTGTATAACAACTTATGTGTAGAATGATTCAGATCTATTAAACACCAGTCATTGGTAAATAGGGGTTTATAGTCGGTCCCCTCTTATCCGCAGAGGAAACATTCCAAGGCCCCCAGTGGATGCATGGAACTGTGGAGAGTGCCAAACCCTGTATGTACTGTTTTTTCCTATACATACATACCTATGATAAAGTTTAATTTATAAATTAGGCACAGTAAGAGATTAACAACAATAACTAATAATAAAATAGAATTATACCAATATAGTGTAATAAAAGTTATATGAATGTGGTCTCTCTCTCTCTCTCTCAACGTATCTTATTGTTCTACACTCACCTTTCCACTAAAAGGAAGCACTTTATGGATTCTCTGAGGCATAGCTGAATTGCCAGCATCACTACTCTTGCATTTTGGGGCGATTATGTAAAATAAAGGTTGCTTGAACACAAGTGCTGTGACGCTATGACAGTCTATCTGATAACCAAGAGGGCTACTAAGTGACAATGGGCGGGTAACAAATACAATATAGATACGTTGGTCAAAGGGATGATTCAAGTCCGGGGTGGTACAAAACAGACAGTGAAAGAGTTCATCATGCTACTCAGAATGGCATGCGATTTAAAATTCATGCAGTTTATTTCTGGAGTTTTCCATTTAATATTTTCAGACTGTAGTTGACCGTAGAACCATAGAAAATGAAACTAAGGATAAGGGGGAACTACTGCATTATGAAGTGTTCCAAAGAAACAAAGAATGGGGACTTCCCTTGGAGTGTTCAACTGGAGGAACTCATGCTGGATCAGAAGAGGGGTACACACGCTACCTTAAAGCAAAATCTCTCAAAGGATGCTCCCCAGAACACTAGTTCTGGTAGACTATTACTAATAGATGGTTCATGAGAAGAGAGAAAATAATATAAACCTTAGAAAACCATGCTCTATCTATACACCAGTACTTCCTAATGTGGATCACTAGTTTCTCAGGATATTAATAGGTATTTCAGGATAAGAAGAGTTTTGTGGAAGCTTGGGAAATTGGGTTAGTAAACTTTTATTTTTAAGCTGCAGTTTTTCAGAAACTTTAATAGGCTAAAGTCTATATATTGCATATTCCTATTGGTGGAATGTGAAGTAGGATCAGTGAGACATACCTTGCCAGTTTCTGAATCAGTCTCCCTTCTCCATCTCCAGTATGACTAATACCCAAGACTAAGCACCCTTCCTGCTCACCCGGACCACTGCAATAGCCTCCCAGTGGTCTTCCCCGTCCCTCTTTTTCTCCCCTCTGACCCACTTTTCATACATTTAACAATTGTCCTATTACCCCTCTGCTTAAAACCCTTCAGTGGTGTCTCATCATACTCAGAATAAAATCTAAATTATTTTCCCAGGACTGTAAGGCCCTATGTAACATGTCTTCCACTCACTCCTGAAAGCTCATCTCCACTGGGAAGCTCTAACCACATGGGTCTTATATACATATGTGTTGAATGAAAGAAGAAATAAACTGAATAACTGGAGACATAAATAATCCAACAGGAAGTTGGCTTTCAGGACATGGCACCCCAACTCTCTTCCTGCCTCAGTGACATCTCCTTCCCAGTTTTCTTTGCTGGTTCCTTTTAATCTCTTCATCCCTACACCGTGGTGTTCCTCGACATCTGTAACTAAAATACTAGATTCCAGAGAGGAGTAAATGCTTTGGGGAGATAGGGAGGTTAGATCAGCTTTAGACTCTCTTTATAAGGAACAAAGTTGATTTGTAAACTAGTGGTCAAATTCTGTATGATACTAGAGCAAATTAACACACTGCCCTCTGTGCCACAGGACTAATACCTTATTAATTCTCATCAGTTACACCTTATGTCAAACTGCCTCTGGATATGTATTTCAGAAGACAAAGCAGGCCTTTAATACAGCCTTAAATTCCAGAGTAAATTAACTTCAGGGCAGTAAAAATAAACAAAAAATAAGAAAAAGAGAAAGAAACACTTTCATTCTGTACTCCAACAAGCACTATGGGTTATGCTTTAGTAAGTTGTACTCCAAAGAATTGCTAATAC
>NW_017731526.1:1341446-1344530 GCF_001890085.2 Hipposideros armiger | reverse complement strand
ACTTGGGCCAGTGAAGCAACGTCCTCCACAACTAGACTGAAGAACAAAAGGACAGCAACTTGTCTGTTCCCCTTCTCCCAATTCCCCAATAAAAATCTTAAAAACAAAAACAAAAACAGATATAACTACATCTATTAGCATCATATGAAAGGAAGTAAAAGTTTCACTGTATTTCATATGTGCTTCAGAATAAATGTGAAGTACTGAAATGCCTCACTTTAATAATGACATTAATACACTAGAAAAATATCTAGAAGGTGGCAACCAAGATAAGATTTGGAAACAATGTGATAATAATGAACTGTTGTTGACAGCACTAGTGTTACTTACTCTAGGAACACTGAAGTATATGAGTGATCATATATGATTACAACTCCCACAAAAAAATAAAGACTGTCCTAGAGACAGGGAACATGAGATTATTTACTGTGGCGCTAACGGGTAAAAGTTACTGAGGACCAAATCCTAATTGTCCTAATTAAGAGAGAATACTATGATGACTAGAGCCTCACAACAGTTGAATGGGCTCCTCCAAAGTGCAGGCTCTCTATCCTGGCAGGTGCTCAGGCAGATTATATCGCCCCATATTAGGGACACTATAGGAGGATCTCTAACTGAGGGGGTGAAGAGGGTAGATCAGACTAGGTGATCTTGAAGGATTCCTCTAACTTTACGAGCTCATGACTTTATGATGCCTAAGCTGGGGATTTTGGAGAGTCCTAATAAGGGGAATGCTGCCAGGTGAGTTCACCAAGGTTCTCTGAGTAATGCATGAGGAGCTGCCACCACTGTCACCCTGCCTACCCTTATGCTTAGGGAAAAAAAATCTCAGACTCTAGCTACATTCGAGGAACCACCACAAATTAGTTATTTAACTTGTCTGTCGCTAGCTCTGTATATAATAATTTTCCTTATAAAGATATATGAAGCATTTTGCAAATATAAAATAATATATGAGTGCGCATAGTCTCCAAAGTAAATGGTTGACCAACAATTTACAGGAAGAGGCACTCTTAAACAGCATTACTTACTATTATAGTCGTAAGAATTATAAATAACAGAATATTTTGACTTAAAAATATCATGAATTTACTGAGGATATTGATAAGGAATTTAAATTGAATCAGGAAAAATGAAAGCCAATTATAAATCTAAGCAAAACACAGAAAAGTCAAAAGGTATATCATCTGTTATTCAAAACAATTGAAAAGACTTCTTAGACACATTCATTGGATGTTAAAGCTCAGAACAATCAGATCAGTTCTTACCGTCAAAATTGTCATATTTCAAATGACCACTGGCCTCTGACACAGGAGGGATACTTGACACAGTGTCTTCGGCATCCCCATCACTTGCTAGTTCTTGCTTAAGTTTGGTGTCTAACCAGTCATTGACCAGCTCCTGAGCTATCAATAAAAGAAAAACATCTTTTTACTATTTCAATTACTTCAGAGACCTTTCTTCATTCACTGTTTTCATTCATTCAATAAATATTAATTTTGAGCACCTATCGTGTGTTCTAGATGCTTGGAATATAGCAGTGAACAAAATGGGAAAAATAACATACCACCATGAAGCTTACATTCTAATTTGGGAAGAGAGAAAACGAACAAGTCAGAAAAACAGAGCAGGGGAAAGAGAAATGGTGTATAAGAAACAGAAGATAGGTGTTGATAGTTTTAAATTGGGTGATTTGAGCAAAGAGGAGAAGGAAGTGAGCGAGTGAGCCATATGGCTATGTAAAGGAATATTACTCTATGCAGAGGGAAAGCAAGCACAAAGGCCCTAAGGCAGGAGGGTGTCTAGCGTGTTGGAGAAATAGTAGGGAGGCAGTGTGGCTGCAGAGAAGTGAGTGCAGGGGGCTGGGGGATAGCAGGAGATGAGGTGGAAAGGTAATGCAGGGATCACGTTTAGAGCAGTCATTCCAGGTTAGGGCGGTCGCATGCTCCAGTGGACATTTGGTAACGCCTGCGGCCATTTTTGGTTGTCACTGCTTGGGGAGGTGATACTGGCATCTGGTGGGTAAGGGCCAGGAATGATGCTAAACATCCTACAACGTACAGGGCAGCACCCACAACAAACCTGATCTGACCTAAAATGTCAGTAGTGCTGAGGTTGAAAAAACCCCTTCTTTAGAGTCTTGACACCGTTCTAGGTATTTTGGCTTTTACTCTGAATGCAATGAGAAGCCACAGGAGGGTTGTGAGCCAAGAGACTTATATTTTAAGAGAACCATTCTGACTACTATGTTAAAATAGACTACAGGGGGACAAACATGGAAGCAGGGCACCCCGACTGGGAGACAAGTGCGATAATCCAGGAAGAGAGGGAACGGGGGCCTGGACCTGGAGTGGAGGTTTTAAAAATGGTCATAGTCCAGAAAACAATGTTTTGAGGTAAAGTTGACATGATTTGCTGATGGACAAGGAATGGGATGTGAGAGAAAGAAATACAGGTTTTGGGCCTAAGTAACTGCAAGGATGGAGATACCATTTTCTGAGCCAAGGAAGTTCAAGGGAACAGTGGGTTTGGAGGGAAGATCAGGAGTTGCGTTTTAGACTTGTTTAGGTTTGAGATGCTTTTGAGACATACGAACAGGTTGTCCAATAGGTATTGGCTATACCACTCTGTATTTCAGGGGAGAGGTGCAAGCTGAAGAAATAAATGTGGGTGTTGTCAGCATACAGATGGTACTTAGCTGTAGAAGTAGATGAGATTGCAAAAGGAGGAAGGTGGGTAGAGACCGGTTCAAGGACAAAGCCCTGAGACACTCCAGTATATAAAGGCTGAAGAGATAAAGCCTCTAGAACCAGAAAAGCAGATGAGGGAGGAGAGGTCATTAAGGCAGGGGAAGAAAAATAGGAGTGTGATATCCTGGAAGCCAACTCTCATTTGGATTTCTTTCTTACTGGTATCCAGAAAAATCTTCTTAAACATATAGGTGAGAAAATGTCTGCTTTAGCATTACCTTACCTTCATCATGATTATCAACATTATCATACAGCTCTTATGGGTAGGGCATGGGAGCTTCAAAGAAGAAAAATGTCTATTTCAGCACTCTCTTCATCACTGTTATTATTATTA
>NW_017731526.1:1337179-1339196 GCF_001890085.2 Hipposideros armiger | reverse complement strand
GTTTCCAAATCAACGATTTGGCCCCAAAGCCTTCTGGAAAAATCTGAATTTCCAGCAGAAAATGCTTTCAAAACTGCATATTCTGAGGCTTTCTCTACTCTCTTTAACATAACAGAAAAAAAAATCCAGTAAGATGACAACTTTATTAGTGTTAGAAAATTTCCCTCCAACTCGAGAATCTGATTTTCTACCAACTACTAAAATACTTTCATTTTTCCATTTTTGAAGGAACTCTGAGGCTTAAACATTCACCCCAAATAGTTTCATTCATTAAACATGAAATTAATTGCAGTATTTGACTAAATTTTAACAGGTGTTCACAATGTTGACATTTGAACAAAAGGTTATTTAAGCTTTAGATAACTTTTGTTTAGAGCATTAGGTATAGGATCCTGACACTTGAATATTTGCTTTAAATAAGAAATAGCTATCAAATCAGGATGACAATGAATTGTAAATGGTGGCTGACTGCTGCATTTGGGGTGAGCTGCCCCAGGATTCATAGCTTTACCAAGCATCTGTCTGATTCTAAGTGACTTCAATATCCCTGAGGAACACCCACCCACATTCCAGCCTCAAGGTTCACTTCATCTCCTATATCCAGCCTTCCCCTCAATTGCAGTTCAGCAACCCACTGACATAGTAACCCTGAACCATGTCATACAGCATTTCCACTGGTCAAACCCAACCCCGATAACCTCAGCAACCTCCTACCCATCTCCCTCTCTCGCTCCCCCTACTCCACTACCCTGGTGTGGCACCTAACCAAGTCCTCCAGTCACCATATGCCTCCTCCTTCTTCCCAACCTATGAGTCCTCTAAAGGGTCCCCTTCTTTTCCTACTCGGTGTGGATATTCAGGTACTATCTTGCAAAAGCCTCAAATCTATTGCTCCTTTGCCTTTTCAGTGAAAGCTTTCATGCCTGGGTCAATCTGATCCACCAGTTTTTGGTACCACAAAAATTTACGATTACCTGCTTCAGCTAAGTCCGCAGTGCTGCTGGGTAATCTTTCTTTTCTGTTCTGAAGAAATACTTTTCTCAGCCTTCACCATACTCCACACATCCTTTCTATATACTCCCCTATCTTCCATATAACAAGGTCCTAGCTGATTTTGAGAAGGTGGTTCACTCAAGTGCATTTGGTTCATCTTAAGTCTAGAGGTTATAACTGTTTAGGGTACACTCAGAGTTAGGATATGTTAGGGAACAAAACCAGAAAAGAAGACAGAGGAATTGGCAGAGAGGTAGTATGAGAAGCAAGAGAAAACAGTGTTATACAAAGATAACGTAGGTTTCAAGTATACAATTCTATAAAAAAAAAAGATAATTGAGGAGATTTCGAGAATAAAAAAGTGATAACTATAGCGAATGAACCTTAAGAGGACAAAGAAGAAACCATTAGATTTGGTCAGTAAGTCATTTATGACAACAGTTTCTGTGGAGTGGTGAAAAATAGACATTGGAGTAAAATAACTGTGAACATGAGAGGATAATAAAAATACAATGGCAAGAAGTCCAGGTTACACATCCAAAGATGTTAGATGAGAAAAAAGAAATTATATGGCAATCTGAATGGACAGAGGGGTCAAATGAGGACTTACTGATTTCTTTCAAGATAGAAGATTTGAGGGTACAACGGAAAAAGGAGCTACTGCAAAAGGTTTAGAAGAGAATGATAAAAGGAATGCTAAAAATCTGAGTCAAACTGGCTAACAACTACATGAAAGAGGAAAACGGCTCCACCTACATTAGCGCCCCCACCACATGCTTCCATTATATCCTTAATTCTCCCAACAGGTTTAAGGAAGTTGTTTATCCCCCTTTGGACTATAAACTCTGGGAAGGCGGAGACTGAACCTGCCCCCCACACTGTATTATCTCCAGTGCCCAAAATAATAAGTTAGCACTTAGTAGGCACTTAATAAATACTGGGTGGATGAATAAATAGTTAACAATGATATCTGGTCTAGGTTCCATCTGTCCTGATGCTCAGAATGCCTATCAATCTACATAAG
>NW_017731526.1:1304951-1334124 GCF_001890085.2 Hipposideros armiger | reverse complement strand
CTTCTGCTCCCGGGTCTCCCTGGGAGTTGTAGTTCTTCTGTCCGCAAGGAAGGCAGGTGTTGGGGGCCGACGAACCACCACTCCCAGGAGACTTTGCGCAGGCGGAACGCGTTTGCTCTGTTACCTATAGCAACGGTAGCGGTCCCTGGGCCTCGCTTCCAGCAGGGCGCGCTTTGAGATTACTTTTTCCTTTTACTGGCGCCCAGTGATGACGGACTGCTACCTGATTGGATCTGCACCGGAGGCGGTGGTTTAGGGAGCCGAGGATTCTACAAGCCGGACACGTGGGAACGAACTGTGAGGAGACTGAGGGGGTCTCACAGGCCAAAAAAGTTGGGAGGTTTGCAGGTAAGTGCCCCCTCTCCCTGATGGTGTGGGGGCTGCTACACGTCGCGCCCAGACGCTTCCTGGTTGTGTTGCAGTCACTAATTGTATTCCTGCCATGTCTCTGCTTTTCTGGGTCTCTCGGTGGCTTGTGTAAGTCCAGATTTTCCCAAATCGTGTGGACTTCACCACATCTCTGAGAGAAAGGGGCCTCCTTTCGACTGGCCTCCGCTCAAGCATCAAGTTGTGAGCCGGGAGTGTTTTCTGGACTGCCCAGGATACTCGGGAGGGTTGGGACGATCTCCAGTCCCTGAGCTAAGCGCTTCGCGAGGCCCGTGGAGGGAAGATGAATCTATCCTTATGGACCGAGCCTAGAGGTTCCTGTGGACAGTCCATTCCAGGACATGTGTTCATAAAGCAGGGTAGAGATTTGGAGCGGGAGCTTTGAATCCAGCTTCTTTGTAACTGTAGACCTCAGGCAACCTGTTTAATAATGATCGGACCCTCGACTTACTTACTCTTCGGCAAAATGAGGGCGACAGTACCTAAATCATTGGAGTGTGGTAACGATGAAAAAAAAATCAATGTATGTATAGAGCTGTGCCAGGAAGCTGTAAACTAAAGTAGAGGTCGGTCAAAACGAGATCAGGGAAGCCGTGCCCTCAGGCTGTTGCAGAGATCTTAGGACCTTCCCTGTATGTCTTGAGTGTCCATCCGAAAGGTGATGGTTGATGAAATTGTGTTTGAAATCCACACTACGTAATGTCATGAAGTAGTTATTTTAAAAGGGTAAGTTAGCTCTGTCTCTTCAGGAAAGATATCCATTGTGCATTGCTGGGAAAAAAGCAGATTGCGAGAAGTCCTTGCAATATAATACAGTATGTTTCCTTTGCTGCTGTTGTTAAAAACACCCATTCCTATATACAAGAACGTTTAAATGTTTCTGTGAGCATGGATTAAGTTTGTAGAGGCTGGGAGGGTGGATAGAGGCAGAGAAGGGAACTAAGGGGAAACCAGAACAATAATAACACTATAGCAAAATGGAATATATGACTATAAAATTATATCTTAACACTACAGTTACTATATAAATATTATATATGTTTATGGATGAGATAGGACTTCTAATAGGTTACCAGTTGATTAGAGTACAGCCTCTAAAGCTAGACTTATGATTTAAGTTCTGGCTCTTCCACTTCCTAAATGGTAACTTCTTTAGATTAGCCTCAGTTTTCTCATCTGTAAAATGCACATAATAGCATTTGTCTTATAAGGTATACATAGTGAGACATATTAGTGGCGTTAATATGTAAAGAACAGTACTTGCTATTAAGTAAATGCCCAATAAATGTTAGTTGTTACTATTATCATTATGTCTTTAAATAGGTGAAGTTAATTTGTTAACTTTTATTGTGATTACTAACATATTTGGACTTCTACCATCTTATTTTGTCTTTTCTACTTTTGATGTGCTTTTTCATTTCTTTTTCTCTTTCCGCCCTTCATTATATTAACCAATTTTTCTTTATCCTCCCCAGCACCTCCCCAATGGGCTTGGAAATTATACATTCTGTCATTAGTCTTTTAATGGCTACTTAAAAATATTTTAACGCACATGCTCTAAGTTTAACGTTATTTATTATCTCTCTCCTCCTCCCAAATAGTATAAGGATTTCAGAATACTGTACCCTGAATAGTCTCCTTCTCATCTTCAGTTACTGTTTTGTAGAATTTGAATCTCTGTACCTTTCTGAGTCAGCTCAGAGCACCATATTTTAGAAGTCCTTCCGACTTTTTTGTGTATATACAAATACTGTAGAGTGTGTATGAATTTAATTTAAAAAATACAAGTCAGGTGCAAACATTAAACTCTTTACAAAACTTAAACAGCTCAGATGAGATAGAATTTCTGGAGTAAGGGGAACAACCAGCAAATCCTTGTCTCCAGACCTTTCTGAAAAAGCTTCAGACTATATAGTTTCTTTGGTTGTCAAATGTGTCTGAGGGTAGGAAGTACTTAAGTCATTGCAGTATTTAATAATCCTGGTCCATTAAATTTTCATTAGTTCTTATTTATGTTTCAAAAACCTATTGTTCTATATTTGGTTGATTCCAATATTCAGTCAGAATAGCAGGTGTTGATTATTAACTTTAAAGTGCATTTCTCATCTTTGTACTTCCCCTGCTTCAATTCCCTGGAACTTAATTTTGACTGTAAAATGCAGTCTTTAACTTTGCTTCAAATGGCTTCAGAGTTCTGTTAGTTTAAAATATATTTTTATTGCTTGAAATCAGAAGGTTATGTGTATTACTGATAAATCAATAAGGAGTATGATTGTGGAAACAATTTTTTGGGGTATAAACTTTGTTTTAACAGTTTTAATGTGTAAAAACAGGGCTTTTAAAAATAGCTTTTATTAATACATATTATTAATATATTACTCTTGTCAAATATTTTTTTCTTCCCAATTATAAAAGTAGTGCTAAATTGCTTATGAATTACATGTATGCTCTACTCAGTTTCTCACCTCTATTTGGATACCACATAAGAATAGATTAGAAAATAATCCCACCTCTCAGAAATAATCTGTTTATCTTTTGATGTATATTCTTCCATATATTTTAATAAACACCAGAATGCTGTTTGGGAACCTGTTTTCTTTATTTAAGTACATATTAGAAAAAGTTGCTATTTTGCCTAGTATTTTTTCAACTTAGGGAAAGAAAAACATTGATTAAAGAAAAAGAAGTGTGACCTTTCTTTGGACACATTTTCATAGCTGACAGTAAGCCTTGGCTTCAGAGTGTTCTCTCCATGATTAGTTACTTTCATCCTTCCATTTGTTTGGTTTTCATTAGGTCAGACAAAAATTCCATAACTGAATTTAAATGCAGTTGATGTCATCATATTGCTCTGGGACTTTAGGGAAGGTATCTTATTCTCTTTGTGTCTTTTCCCATTTCCCTATTCCTGATAGCCAAAAAAAATTTTGAGCCAGGAAGTAGTAATAAACATGCCATCATTTATTTTCTTGTAGGTTGCTTTCTTTGCAAACTGTTTAGCCTTTAGATGTCATGGAACTCCTTCTGAACTTGATGTTCTTTTCTTATCAGGACCTAGAGGCAACTCTCAGGATGAACCTGAGTCTTACCAAGGTAGTTAATGGCTGTCGCCTAGGAAAACTAAAAAACCTAGGCAAGACGGAGGACCGCACCATGGACATTCCAGGCTGCCTTCTGTATACCAAGACTGGCTCTGCCCCACACCTGACCCATCACACCCTGCGTAATATCCACGGGGTTCCTGCCATGGCCCAGCTTACACTGTCATCACTGTGAGTATTAGACCCAACCATCCGAGTGTCAGCTCTGACAACGGCTTAGTTACTTTAATAAGGTGCAGTAAAGCTTACATGTACAATATTTGTAGATTTTGAGAATGAAATCAGAAGAAATATATCAGGGCCGGACGAGTGGTGCGTTGGTTAGGAATTGGCTTGGGACGCCAGCTCTGAGCAGCAGGGTCCCAGTTCGGATCCCACATGAGGGCCAGTGACACTGCGCCCTCTACAGCTAAGATGGTGAACAACAGCTCGACCTGGAGCTGGGCTGCCGTAAGTCGCTGGCGACGGCATAGGCTGCGGTGGGGCTGGCCGGCAGCGGGCATGAGCTTTCGTGAGCTGCCGTGAGCCACCGTGAGCAGCTGTCCAATGGCCAGCGAGTGACTGCCTCACCCAGGAAGAGCGCAATGATAATACCAACATGGGCCAGTGAAGCAATGTCCTCCACAGACCTCTTAGACTGAAGAACAAAAGGACAGCAAATTGTCTGTTCCCCTTTCCCGATTCCCCAACGCTGTTCCAATTCCCAAGTAAAATCTTTAAAAAAAAGAAGAAGAAATATATCAACTATTACACATCTGGCCCTAATCTGGAAGCCATGGGCCAGACCTACATAGTAGAGCTGCTTCAATTTTCCTCCAAACCCAAAGTCCCATCCTGCCCTCACTGCCACTGCTTCACGGGTGACAGGACGGGGACTGCTCTGTGAGAGCTATACTTGGAGCCTTGGGGCTGTCTTCATGCACCTCTCTCAAAGTTGTCTCTGTCTCTGTACAGGTATTTGCTAGCACTACTTATGGAAACAGAACTAAGGGACTTAGATCATTTTGTGTAGTGTACATACTGACTTTATCCTAAGTTGAAGAACCTGCTATATGATGAAGTAACTCTGCAAGTACTGCGTTAATAGGGATTTTAAAGGGCAAGGGGAAGAAGACAATCTGGATATTTGGAAGCAGTTGATCTTTGCCAGTTTCTCTTCTCAGAGAACCACTTGCAAATTGAAGACCTTTACTCTGGCTGATGAACCCAGCCTAGTGAGTTGGGACTCTTGAGTAATGGCGTATTTGTGGTTCAAGACTATTTACCGTCATGTCGCTTATTTGGTGAGGAGAGGAGGGCTTCAGTTGTACAGAGTATCTGTAGAATGATTCCTCGTATCATGTATTTTTCTGTTTTGCTTACAGGGCAGAACATCATGAAGTCTTGGCAGAATATAAGGAAGGAGTTGGAAAGTTTATAGGTAAAAATTAATTAATTGTGTGTGCTTTGTGATACATTAATTTGGAGTTTGGAGGTGCTGTTTATTCTTTGATCTTTCATTCATACATTTACTTATTAATTTAAGCATTTATTGACTGTCTAAGAATGAGGCATTGGGGATTCAAAGATGAAAAGGAAACATTTGCTGCTCTCATGGAACTCAGAGCCTAGAACTCAGGGCTAGAGATAAACAGGTAATTCTGCATTCGCAGGATTAGGGACATGTACATGCATCTATCATGAGAGCCAGAAGGAGACGCTCGTAACCTGCTGTAGGGTACTTGTGGAAGGAGGTCAGAATAAAGACAGGATTCTTAAAAGAGAAGATGAGGGAACATCTCAGCCGAGTCAAGGAAGAGGAGGAGTTAGTCAGGTCAGGCTGGTGTAGCAGTGGTGGTAGGCAGGTGTGGGCAGGCACTTGAGGCGTAGAGCAAAGACCCAGAGGTGAGACACTGCATGGGACATGCCTGCAATCCGAAGCAGTATTGTCCTGCTTGAGCCTAAAACAAGGCAGAGGATGCTATATTCTGATATGTTACTATTATCTTTTGTTCCAGAAATAGGATTTTAAATGCAGATGTATGTGTCCATTTATTTTATAAGAAAAGTTTAGCAGTGATAGCTAGAGAACCAATTCTCCTGAAGCTTTTCCCCAATATCTGGCACTCATTTAAGTGAATGAAAATCCTGTTTCCATTGGTTACTCAGCCCTCTGCTTCTGAGGGAAACTGCATGACGACTTGATTGTCAAAAGGCCCTATATTTCAGTAGAGGAATTTATGTAATATCGTTTTTCTTGATCTGAGACCAATTTTAATAACCAGCTTTAAAGTATACAAGCATATATATAATTAAGTAAAAATGGCTAATATAAGCTTTCTACAGATCATTGTCATAATTGAAATTGTGGAAAACAAGCTGGAGAACTGCAGGGTTTTTTAATTTGCTTTATTTTTTTTTGTCTTTTATCAGTGAAACCCTAGTTTTTCTTATGAAATGTTTTTCTCTTATGAAAATATGAAATTTAAGCACATATGGTTTACTAAACCTTTTTTGGATTTTTTAAAAAAATGACTATCTTTGACTAAAGAATCTAAGAACTGTTATCTTGAATCAGTGAAACTTACTGAAAATGAGATCCATTTGCAGTATTCTATAGCTTCGCTATAGTTCTCCTCTAGGGACCCATGATATGGGATGGCTTTATTATTAATGAGACTACCTTTTGACCATATCATTTCATCTTTCCAGGAGCTAGTTCCCCTTCGATGGTACCTAGAGTAAACCTACTTGATACTATTCTTCTTCAAAGCAAATTGAAGAGGATCAACATGTTATTAAACACTTCCATTGTATCTCATACTCACTGTCATTAGAAATGAACCTTTACATTTAATTTTTCTTTTAGATTAGTAGGTTTCAAAGTAGTCTTTTCATTCATGTTGACATGCCTCCTATAATTCTAAATTTAGTGCTGCTTCATCCTGCAGTACACATGAAGCTGCTCTCTATTATAACACAGGGTAATTGTTGATGTGCTTTCAAGGGTTCTTTTCTATGTTTATACAGGCATGCCAGAATCACTCTTGTACTGCTCCCTGCACGACCCAGTCAGCCCCTGCCCAGCTGGCCATGTAACAAACAAGGTGTGTTCTCAGAAGGACCCCCAAGGCCGCAACTTTGTCCCAGGAAGTCAGCCTTCTGTATCTCTCAGATGCTAGGATCCCACCGCCTGGGATGCTGGCCCATTCCTGACCTCTTTATTCCTTCTCTTTATTTCTGTGAATATAGTGGGATGATAGTTTATAGGAGTTAGAGTAGGGCTGCCTGAGCATGGGTTTAAGGTAAGGAATGTATCCTCAGCTTTCTCATTGTTGCAAAAATCTGGGGCTGAAAAAGGGTCAAGTACATTCCAAAAAAAGAAATTGCTATGATGGTAGAAAACAATGGTCTTTTGATGCCATGCTTTATTTGCAGTTTTTAACAACCTCAGGAAGAGTGGGAAAAGTTGCTGATGAGTGTTATCACATGTATAACTATATATAGTAGAACTTCAGTGTGATCCTGCTTGCTTTTAGAATAGAATTTTTAAAAGCTGGGTCTATAGCCAGAGAGTTTTAGCTAGTGGAGAATACTATCAAAAGGACTTCGTTAGAAGTTTTCCCCTGAGACGTGGCCCCATTGCCTTGTCCCTGAGGACAGCAAGGCTTCAATATATATTGCTACTTTACAAGTGAAATTACTTTTCCTGCACCCACCATATTGATATCAATACTATCTATTAACCTTACCTAAGACTACTATTTTAAATCACCCTTCTTTAGACTTCTTTTTATTTTGTTATTTGAATTCAAAGAAAATATTTTGATGTCAGTTATCTACCCCATTTATAAGGGAGAGAGGATTCACTTAAACAATGTCTTTATGCCAGAATAAAAAACCTGTATGTGGCCTCCCATTGATGTCCTTGTCAATCTCTTCTAAGAAGAGAGATAATATAGGAGGAGGAGTAACCATAGGAACGTGCAGAGGTTCTCGTGCCCCGTGGGATTTATGTCTTAGCACATAATTCTGTATCTAACTCAGTTTTCTAAATACTTAATAATGTGTTTGGCCCTAGACTGTGCTTTTGGGGCACACACATGAATTGGGATACTCCATTCATACAAATTTACAATGGTGTGAAAAGGGCTATTTTTTTATAAAGGAAATAAGTACAAATTCTGAAAGAACTTAGAAGAGTGAGTGAGTGATTACACCTGGAAAAGTTTGGGGAACACCTTTGAGTACATGAGATTTGAACTATAGTCTTGAATGGTGCATAGTATTTTACCAGGCAAAGAGGTAGACAAAGGGCATTTCCGTCAAAAGGAATAATGTGATCAAAGATTGAAGAATCAAAGTCTGCGGTGTATTCAGGAACAGCGTGGGTGGAGTGGGGTGAGGGAGAATTGAAGACTGGGCTTCTAGAAAAGTTTAACGAAGAATTCTTGGGGGCAAGCTCAGCAGTTGGTATGTTGGCCATTGAAGGATTCTCTGTGATCTCTGTTTCTCAGAGAATTGGGAGTATAGTACAGGGAACCTCTTTTACTCACCCTCTCTAGGATATTGAATTGCTACCATCTCTCTAGTTGTAAAAACGAATTAAATTCAGAATTGCTTTTGCATTTTATTATTTTC
The DNA here is from genome assembly GCF_001890085.2 of Hipposideros armiger. NCBI lineage: Eukaryota > Metazoa > Chordata > Mammalia > Chiroptera > Hipposideridae > Hipposideros > Hipposideros armiger. The sequence continues at coordinate 1,326,016 of NW_017731526.1, read as the reverse complement.
TTTTTATTTGCATTTCACTCTTGCTAATTCCTCACTGTCTTTTTCCATGGCAGTCTGTGTCTGTGTGGGGTTTTGGAGGACGAGTGGAAATGACCGTTTCCAAGTTCATGGCAATTCAACAGGCCCTTCAGCCAGACTGGTTCCAGTGCCTCTCAGATGGAGAAGCATCTTGTGCAGAAGCAACTTCCATAAAAAGAGCCAGAAAGTCTGTTGACCGATCGCTTCTATTCCTGGATAATTGTCTGCGGTTACAAGAACAGTCAGAGGTAAGGCTGTACATCTCACCACTCCTTTCTCTTTGAAGCTCTCACTAATTTACATCCCATGAGACCATCTTTTCTTTTCTTCCTCCTCCTTCTTTGCTCCTCACTTCTTGGTCTCTTTTACTCTCCTATTTTTTTTTTTTTTCTGAACTGTAAACTGTTATTGCTCTCTAAGATTTTTAGGCTCTCTTTTCATCCCACTGTATATGTTCTCCCTAGGCAGTCCCCCCTTAGTTTTTATTGATGAATGGATCTAAAATTATAGGTATAATCAAAATCACGCTGCTTAGCTTCACAATTACTTAACTACAGGGCTTTAACTAGGTTCTATCACTAGACTGTCCCTCACATGCTCCTCAAACTCAGAGGTAACAAAATTCCGTGCCTTATCTCCTCAAACCCTTTCTTCGTTTTGCTCTCCCTCAATACTCTGTCTTAGTTTTTGGCAGCCACTGAGTGCCTCAGCCCCAAAATTTGAATCTTTCAAGATTCCTTTTAATGTCTGATTTAATATCCAATAGTCACTCCCCTTTGATTCCATCTCCCTAATATATCTAGACTGTGCCCCTCATCACCCTTCTTATCACTACCTTACAGTATAATAGCCTCAGCGTCTCTTATGTAAATTACCTTTTAATTATTCTTTCTGCCTCTGTTCTCATTCGCGCCCAATCTGTCTTCAGCCCTACTGAGAGATCTTTGTAAAACACAAGAGTGAACCCACTGCCCACCCTAAAAGCTGTGAGTGACTCTCCATTGCAGCTTTTACACAGGGCATGGACAGCCTGCTGTGGCCTGGCCTTGGCCTGCTCCTCCAGCTCAGTGTGGCCTGCTTTCTCCTGTGGCCGGCACTCAGGCCCTTCCAAGTCATAGCCGTTCATTCCTTGAGGCGTTATCCTGTTTCATGTCGCTGTGCCTGTACACAGACTTCCTTCTGGACCGTTTCTTTTTTCTTGTCTTCAGCCTCATTCCTCCTCTTCCTTACAGATCTGGTTCATTTAATTCCATTCTTCATTCTAGGAAACTGTTGCTGATGCTTCCAGAAAGTGCTTTTCATCTTTTGTCTCCCCTTTAATGTGTACGTAGCTCTACTATAGCCCCAGTCACATTGTACCACACTACTTCTTTGTATTTGTCTTTATTAGTCTTTGACCTCCTTAAGTGCAATGTGTGTGCGTCATTTTTGTATCTTCATCACGTAGCAGAATTCCCGACACATAGTAAGCCCTCAGTGAATGCTTGCTGGTGGTGAATAGTTATGAGGTGGGGAAGAAGCTGTATCAATAAATAAGGGCTCCTGGTAGCAGCATTAATGAAACTGGAAAAGGATGCATTCACTAGGAGACAGCAGAGGCGGTAGGAGGACAGACGCTAGTGATCAGAGGGGAGAGTCGGGGTCTGTGATGATTTATGTGGAGTCGTCCTGAGCAGTGATCAGGTGCCACTAGGGCAAGCGCATTCAGTTTGAGGAACATTGCTATTTTGAGTTTACCAATAAAAATGTAATTTGGCTAATGAAGTTAATGTACGTGAAATAATGAGAGGAAACTTAGTGGTCATTCTGAACAGAACGTTCAGGATCTGCAATGGGAGTTCAGCCTGGGGACGTTGCTGCGGGTCTGAGTTGTTAGCATTGCTCACTAGCAATTGTTTTCAGCCAGTAATTATCCCTGTAGGATGAGTAATGTTTGGGTGAGTAGAGAGGAAGGTGGAGTATGACAGAGCATGATTATTAGAATGGCCAGATGAATCTCAAGTCCCTCTTCTAGGTTACAGTCAGCCTCACCTTTCACACTTTTCTGTGTGTTGGTCAAATGCTGGGGTTCCTCTCTGTACCCCTTATGCTTATGCTGTTGTCTTGATATGATTATTAATAGTGCCCTTTCACTCTTAAATGTGTTCCATTTTAGACAATAAATTATATATGATCATACTTCTTACACCCAGAAAAGGAGTTTCCCACATAGGGCTGTATAAGCCGTCATGCAAAGGGATGAGCCTGTGTAAAACTGTCTGCTTTGTACGTCTGCATACATCTTTTCCTTTTCTTCTGAGTCCTTCCGCTCTTATTCACTGGATCCTCTTATTCTGAATGCCCTTAAATATTGAAGCTCCCCAAGGTTCTGTTATTGGCTTTTTCTTCTTCTTCATATATTTCCTCAGCCAGGGATGGCAAATGGATTTCATCCTAAGGTGCTTGGAGCTGTGCCTGAACACAGCAGGAAGAAAGTGGCCTATTAGCCATGTCTGCGTGGAGGCAGGAGTGGGGAATGGCAGCTGTGTGCCAAGCGTCTACCATTTTACCCTGGCAGCCGTATTGGTGTCACACATGGCCATAACTTCAGGCCTGTATATTCAGTGGCTAAATTTGTATGCCCCTCTCATACCTCAAATTCAGAATACACAAAACAGAATATCCATCTTGACTCAACATGCACTGTTTTTTAGGATTCCCTGTGTGCAATTCTCACCTCCTCCCTGGACTTCCAAAACAGGAGCCAGGAGCCATCCTAGACGGTCTTCATCCTCTGGGACAACTGATTAGTGAGGAGGTTTCAAATCCCATCCCTCCTCTTTACCCCACTGCCACTGCTTTAGTCCAGGTCCTCTCCGTCTTTTACCTGGATTATTACCATTGTCTCCTACCTTATCCTTCACTCATACTCACCCTTATTTCATTCTCACACAGCATCCAGTGTTCTTTCTGGGGGAATAGTCTGTGTCCCTCCAGCTTAAACTAAGAAACGAAACTCCCTCTTCACAGCCTGCCCGGCTCTCTCTCCATCCTCTGTTCTACCGGAGAGCCACTGTTGAGTTGTGTATTTCCTTGCAGTCCTTATTTTTACAGTTTCATATACATAACTCTTACATATATATGCATACCTACATGTAGTTTTTTTTTTAAGATTTTTTTGGGGGGGGAGGGGAAGTGGGGATGGAAACAGTGCTGGAGAATTGGGGGAAGGGGAACAGACAAGTTGCTGTCGTTTTGTTCTTTAGTTTAGTTGTGGAGGACGTTGCTTCACTGGCCCAGGTTGGCACCATCATTGTTCTCTCCCTGGGCGAAGCATATCAGTCGCTGGCTTCTGGACGGCCGCTCACTGCGGCTGCTGGGCACTCACCGCTGGCTGCTGGCCACATACGGTAGCCCATGGCAACCCACTGCCACAGGGGCTGCAGCCTACGCCGGCACCGGCGACTCATGGCAGCCCAGCTCCAGGTTGAGCTGTTGTTCAGCATCTTAGCTGTGGAGGGCAGTGTCACTGTGGGTTCCGAACCGGGGCCCTCTGGCGTCCCAAGCCAGTTCTTAACCATCGCGCCACTCAGCCGGCCCTACATGTAGTTTTTATTACATGAATATGATCATATGTTCAGAAATTTGCTTGTTTTTTTATTTAACAATATCTTGAAACTTTTCTGATACCTTGGTGCATATGAGTGAATATATTTGTAGGAGAGATTTGTAGAAGTGAAATTTAAGATATAAAGATAAAAGCACTGACATTGTGATAAGTGTTGTCTCCTTACCCTCCCATGAGGTTGAACTGTTGGGTTGTCAGAAAAGTCATATTTTTTTACTTTTTTTGAAAAAAAAAAGACATTTTTTCTATGTTTTTCATTGCAAAAATGCGTCATGACTTTTCCGACAACCCAATAATTTTACTCTCTAGTTTTATGGGTATATAAGTACATTTCTCTAACACTTTCACCTTCACTATGTTGTTATCATTTAACTGTTTTGGTCAGTGTGATGGGCAAAAGTGGCATCTAATTGTTGCCAATTATAGTATCTAATTGCTTCCAATTAGCATTTCCTTACTGGTGAAGTTTAGTAAGCTCTCCATATGTGTATAGGGCATTCAAATTTATTGTTCTCAAGTTCACATGTCTGCCTAGATTTCTATAGCGTTGTCATTTCCTTAGAGGATTTTTTGGAACTTTTTCTATGGTGTAGCTATTTACCTATTCCTCCAAAAATTAAGTTTCCTTTGCCCTTGCTGATAGTATATTTCACTAGAGAAGTTTTAATGTTTTTTGTACTCAAATATGTTAGCCGTTTCCTGTAAGCTTTAGGTTGCTTAGGAAGGCCTTCCTTATCCCAAGATTATAAAAATGTTCAGTATAGTCTTTTAATACTTACATAACTATATTTTTTATGTTTAGATTTACTTTTGAGATTGTGTTTTTATTACATTTTATTACATTTTTCCCCCCAAATGGATAGTCAGTTGTCCCAACCAAATAGTTTCGAAGTTCGTAAAGTTGCCTCTAAGAGACTTGGCAGTGGCTTAAAGCAGGCCGGATAGTCATTTAAACACTTGAAAACTGTTCTTTTTATCCTTTTCCTCTTACACCTGCTCAGCAGGTATTTAGTTTAAGCTGAAGCCTGACTGCATTTGTTGATTGCCTCAGTTTCTCCTCAGTCTTTGCTTAACTATTTCAAATTGTGTTCTTTGAAGTCCTAAAGGTTCTTAGGGAGGAGGGAGCACCATCCCCCTGCATGACTCAGCTCGCAGCAGCTCCACTGCTTCTGTGTGGTCCCCACTACTAGAAATGGTTAAAAGCATTCGCACCTTTCTTACCTTAGGTCCTTAAGAAAAGTACGATCATTGGCGTGATCGAAGGTGGAGACGTGATGGAGGAGAGGCTGAGGTCAGCACGAGAGACAGCCAAGCGGCCCGTAGGGGGCTTCCTGCTGGATGGATTTCAAGGGAATCCAACAACTCTGGAGACTAGACTGCACTTGCTGTCATCTGTCACCGCAGAGCTGCCGGAAGACAAACCAAGGCTAGTGTTCAGCTAGGATGCCGGCCCAGCCTCGTGGGCTGCAGAACAGGAGTGCTGGGGGTGGTGTACTATGCAGTCTCTAACTAGGCATGTCTTTGGATATTTTGATGGTGGCCTTTCTGAGCCGAGTCTGCTGGGGCTGGCTGTGGGGGTAGGTTTCCATTGAGGCTGCCCTGCCCTGATTTTTCAGAATGTAGACCAGAGGACAATTGCCATGTGAATTTATTTATTTGATCTTCATTCTAAGTGAGGGCAAGTGTTACACTGTTTCCCCTCATTCTTGTGACAAATACACATATTGTTCTTTATTCATTGTGAAGAACGTGGTACCTGGGGACAGATACAAAGTCATGTGGAACTCTGGCCTTAATCAAGGAAACTTGTGGACAGATCTGGGATGCCTCGCTAATGAAGATGGATGCTACTAAGGACCTTTAAGATGTTCTTAGATTTGAGGCAGGTAGTGGTGGCTTCAGGTTTTGAAATTGAGGGGACTGGCAACACTAGTGGGGTTGGTTCTTTTCATGAATCACTAGAGTCACTACATACTGGTGAGAAGAGAGGATCCACAAGATTCAGAGCCAAGAACCCCAAGTTTCTCAGTAGCTGATGTCTTGTTAGATTACCCCGGTTAAAAAAAAAAAAAGATTGTAGTGCTTTATCCCACTTGGTGTAAATACTCATGCTCTTTTCCTGTAGATGTAGTAAGAGATTTGATTATGGGCTGCTGCTTTACACCCCTTGGGCTGTTGAATAGTATATAGTATATGTAACTTTACCACTTAAAAACAATCCAGGTGTCACTTGCAGTAAAGTGTATGAATCTTATGTAGGCCTTGATGGATTTTACACATGTCTACACCTGTGTAAACACCAGCCAGCACGAGGTATTTTCATCACCCCATGCAGCATTTGCCTCAATTTTCACCTGGTTTTCTGTGTTCATTGCTTCCCCTCCTTGCTTACTTCATCCTGGTGCAGATAACAGTTCAGCACTAGTATTTCTAGTCATTTTCTGGACTTCTTTGAGTTAAGTGCTCACAGATGTCTGTTACTGGATTTGAAAGCTGGGATTGTTTTTCTTCCTAAAGTGTAGAAACGCCAGCTTCATTTGGAGAGGAATTCTAAAACATTACATTACTTGAAGGAAAATGTAGTCAGAAAAACCAGCATATATTTAAGGGTCCTGGTTGTTTAATATTACATAAGCCTTTTTTTTTGGACTTCTTTTAGAAATCAGGGAGTCTTTAAGCTTTTTTCTGCCAGTTCATGAAAGGAACTATGGGTAGAAAAACAAACATGAAAAACAGCAGCCAGCCAGCCCCAATCTAGTGAATCTCCCCATCGTGCTTTAGTGGCAAAACCTGGCTGAGTATTATTAATACTCTCGGAATGCCTTACTCATTACCTCTAAAAATACTGTTTCATTCTACCATGCACAGGTTTTATTAGTGGAGAAAATATAAAGAAAAATAAAACCACCTACATTCTTACATCTTATGGGCAGAGTTGAAATTCTAAGAGCAAGAGTTGCTTTGTAAATGAACCTATGAAAAATATAGTAAGTAAAAATGTCTTTTGGGAGCCAATTATAAAAAGGAATTATAGGCAAAATACATTTAAAACATGGAAGTATTTGAGGAGGGAGGTAAAGAACACAGGTTTGTACTCAGAAAAATCTCTGTGGTGGATAGGTAGGCTATAAAGTTTGGTCTAAGACTAGGGAGGTTGTTCAGAATAGATGAGAGGGGGGGGGGAAAACTAACCTTTATTGAGTTTCTCTTTGGGGCCAGAAAATACATTATGTGCTTTTTAAAATATCTCATTGATCCTCACAACAATCTGTGAGGTATGTATTATTGCACTCATTTTTAAAATAAGAAAACTAAAACTCAGAGAGGTTAACAAACTTTCCCAAAGTAACACAGCAAGTAAATAAATAGCAGAGCTAGGATTCTAGCCCAGGTCTCTGCCTCCAAAGCAAAGGTTCTTTCCACCACACCTTATTATCTGCTGCCTGCCATGCTACCCATGGTTGGCGGTTTTCTTTATTATTTTAATGCCCTCTGTAAAGATCCTTTGATTTCATTCCTGGCATTGTCCTCATGTCACTCTTCTTATTTTCACAGGCTCATCTGTGGTGTTAGCCGGCCAGATGAGGTGCTCGAGTGTATTGAAAGAGGAGTGGACTTATTTGAGAGTTTTTTCCCTTATCAAGTGACAGAGCGGGGATGTGCCCTGACTTTCAGCTTTGATTACCAGCCGAATCCTGAGGAGACATGTAGGTCTTTTGAAGTTAATCTCAGTGTTATCCTTAAGTTTCTTCTATTTCCTATTTTTTGGCTTGTGATTCAAACCAGAAATATGTGCATACCATAAAGCCAGCCTTTGATAAAAGTCTATCTTTGTTTCTTATCTGAACATCCTGGCGTGTTGGTCCACAAAGCTGGGTACTTAATACTATACATGTAGCTCATCAATATTAGGAAGCAATTTTGTAGTGAGCAGAACCAAGAAAAACAAAACCTCTTCTATTAACAACCCAAAAAAGAACATTCAGAGTGAATAGTGATGACAATCTAAGAAAATAAAACCTTTGAATTGCTTGGAAAAAGTTAATTCGTTTTTTCACAAAAGAGCTCTTGTCTGCTTTTTGCAACCCCATGCTTTTAAAATACAGGGAGTCTCACCCCCTCTGAGCCTAGTGTGACTTTTGCTTTTTTGTCTTTTCCTACACACTGAGATGTGGAAGCTGTTTTCCTCTGCTAGTGTTGCTTTGAAGCACTGCCATTTTCTTTTATTGTTTAGTTATTCAGAAGTCAATAAAATCAGTTTCAGATTCTGACTTTTAACTGGCAGTAGAAAAGGAATTGGGATACAGACTTCAGGCTGGGGTTCCTTGAAGCGTCTCCCCAGTTTTTCAGGAGAATGTTGCATGTCCAGTCTTCCCCCGGGCCTTCCCTCAGTAACAGGCTGGAGGCAGACCAGGATTCTACTTTGGGGTCTTCCGGAAACCCACTCTGCTGGGACCCTTTTGGAATGACACTGGCCCTCTTGGTTTCCTTATCTGTATAATAACGGGCTTAGACCAGGTAACCTTTACTCTTCTTTCAGTGCTACTAAAAGTTCTAGCTGGTACACAGTCCGTAGAGAGAACAAAGGATGTAGAGGTACAAGAAAAAAAAAAAGCCAAAAGTGTTTATTCAGCTGATGAGTTTAATAAGGGGTTTGACTGTGGTACCTGGTGTAAGGTGATTGGTATGCCTTCTTTCCCTTTTCCTGCTGTTCTTTGAACTCTTCATTGGTCACTATCAACCTTAAATTTGTCTAGGGCGAGAGACTTTCTTTAAGGTTCATTTTATTCCCCACATGTTACCAAAATTTCATTCAGAAGATGTTATACTTTTATAAAGCAACTTAAGCATTAATCCAAAGCGAATTACTTCTGGACACAAAATAAATCAGGTCGGTCAAATTCTCATATATAGGTCAATTTTACTGTCCTTTATACAGACCAGAATATAATGTATGTGGATAGGTGTACCATAAACACTTTATAAATGTTCATGACTTTATTTACACACTTAATTATGTTCACCAGGACATAGGTAACTGTTAGTTATTCCATACCGTGAATATGCAAAACTCTGAAAAGAACCTGATGTCGAGTTGTCTGGAACTAACAAGTTCCTTTCTGGCCAGAGAAAGCTGTTTCTTTATGATTAGGAAAACTGAAATAGTTTGAACATTTTTATTAAAGTGTTACTATTAATCACATTTGTGTATGTGTGTATAGTAAATTAAAATCCTTGGCCAATTACAAAGTGAAAATTACAAAAGCATAAGTTGCCCAATAGAGACAGCAGTTTCCCCCCCGTGACAAGAGTTTCCCAAAAGCCAGTACTTTGTGGCATCCCACGTCAGCATGCAGCTTCGTAGCAGCAAAGTTGTAACAGCCCTGTGCTCCTTGTTCAGGCCACTTCTCTTTTTCCTTCGACCTGGACAAATCTGCCTTCCTAGGACTATCTGCCCATTCTCCTCGGACTAACCCTGACATTGTTATTACTTGTTCCCAGAAATATTTATCTACTTTCCCCTGTTTAAGGCAGTTGGCTCTTTGCATAGGAACTAGTGTTTGTCTTGTAATTCCAGGAATGTTCTTTTTTAAAGCAAAGAGTTCAAGGGAACAATTCAAATCCCCATTTAATTCTGGATAATCTGAGTTCCCTGAAGAGCTGGCGGCTCTGTACAGAGTACATAAATTAAAACCATATTCTACTTTTAATCTATTTGGAACATAGGCAGTTACAAAGCCCAATTAATTTGCATGTATTTTATGATGAGACATAACTTCAGTACACATTCTCTCTCTCTCTCTCTCTCACACACACACACACACACACACACACACACACACACAAACTGGTTTTTTAAAACCATTCCTTGACAGTAAGATTATATGTTATATACTTATAACCATAATTTGTATAGACATTGTTGAATCTCTGAGTTTTGATACTATAGATTTATAGGTAATAGATCAGCGACCATCTTGGTACATACTGCTATTTTTCTTGTGTCTTTTCCTTAGGATAAATTCTCAGGAGTGGAATTTATAGGATCAAAGGGCTAAAATGAAATTCTTCCAATGGCCACTGTGTATCTGATCATTCAAGACTTGTTTTTTGGTTTGTCCTTTAGTATTACAACAAAATGGGTCAGAAGAAGAAATAAAATATGTGGAGCAAACAAAGAAAATTAAAACAACCAGTTGCAACCAAGAAATGACATCATTTGAAATTAATCTGAAGGAAAAAAAGTAAGGCATTTTTTTAAAGTTTAGATTTTGATTTCTGACTTCTTAATTTCAGTCTGTTTTAAAAGTTGATGTAGCTGTTCCCTTTTCAGTTTATGACTTTATAAAATATTTATAATTGAATATTACTTAGGCCTTCTCAAATTCAGTTCCAGAAAAAAAAATCTTTTCTTCTGAAGATGAATTTGTATACTTTGTCTTGTCAGAAAACTGAGACTAGATAACTATTGTTTTAGAATAGGTGTCAGAAAGATTAGACGAAATTCATTGTTTTGTGTTTTTTACTTCTTCCAATTACTTTAAATAATGACAGAGCAAAATAAGGATTTCAAGATAAAACACCGCAACAAAGTTTTTTTTAATTTTAAGGAACTTAAGTCTTCTTGATTATATACAGATTGTAAATCTTAAATATTTGCTTCTGTAAAGAATGAACTAAGATATCTTGTAACTTTGTATTTGGCCCAAAGTGGTAATAGTCAGTGAACCAGTGAACCAGGGAGTGGTTTGTACGCTCACTTTAGTGCTGCGGTGTTCTTGGTCTTAGGTGAAGGGACATTCTAGGGATTCATAATTATTAATGTCTATCTAGTAATAGTACAGACTTGAAAATTAATGAAAGAATATGAAAATCCTAGTTCTTATCTATGCCAAAGAGGCTCCGTGATTGTAGGTCTGAAATAGTGATGTTTCACACATTTAACTTCTTGAAAAATAGCCAAGGAGAGTCATTTCTATTTTTAAAATGTTAGGGTACTGAATGGTTACTACTAAAATTCTCTACATTATAGATTTATCTGGAAATTGCAATTTTCTTATTATCAGCACTAGACTAGATGTTTTGGGGTTTGGATCCTAGCACTGCTCATGACTGTGTAAGCTTGGTCAAGTCATTTTTCTTTTTAATAGCTGATAAAAGGTAACACGCATACAGTGCTTAGTATGTATGCGTCCAGTAGTGTCGAAGCCTTTTACTATATTGACTAACTCATTTAATCCTTGCAGCAACTCTGTGAGCTAGGCGCTGTTATGACCCTTAGTACCATTACAGATGAGAAAACAAAGACAGAGGGAGAGTAAGTGACTTGCCCAAGTGAGTTCTGAGCCAGGAATCAAACCCAGGCATTGCAGCTCCAGAGCCTGCCTTCTTAACCCCGTTAGTGATCTTCATCAGTAAAGTGACAATAAAAATGCCTGTCTCCAAGGGTAGATGAAGAGATTCAATGAGACAGTGTATGTAAAAGCGCTTTGTAAACTGCAAAAGGCTAATCAAGTGAAAGGTCGGACCATGTCCTCTGATACTAGTTCTGGTGGCAAATGGGAGAAAGTGTATTCATCAGAAGAGCATTTCCTAGCATTATGTGCCTTATAGTGTGGCTGACAGTGCTCAGCCTGAGGGAGTGCCCCAGGACTCTCTGCTGCTCCTGTGTAAGCCTTAGCCTGGGAGGCTGTATCCAGCAGAGGAGGACTCCTGAGTCTCGGGCTCATTGTGCTCTGTGAACTTGGACCATCTGAGCAGGTGCCAAGCGGAACATTTGCCATTGATGTTATTCATATTGGTTATGCACCAGCAGAGTAGAGAGCCTGGTTGTGGACTTCTTGTATTCCTCACTTTCTGGAATGTAACAGTACCTTCCCTTTTCAGGTACCAGGAGGATTTTGACCCGCTGGTGAGAGGGTGTTCCTGTTACTGCTGTAAGAACCACACGCGTGCGTACATCCACCATCTGCTGGTGACAAGTGAACTGTTGGCTGGGGTCCTGCTCATGATACACAACTTTGAACACTACTTTGGGTTTTTCCACTCTATCCGGGAAGCACTGAAGAATGACAGACTGGCAAAGCTGAAAGAGCTCATCCGCAGGCAATCATCTTGAGACCTGTCACACACAAGTCTAACTCCTCACATTGAGCCAGTACTCCTGTTGGGATGTGGGAAGAAGAGAACAAGAAATGAACTAAGATTTCATCATTTGTGCTTGAGAATAAGGACTGCTCAGATAAGGAATGTCTGTACCAAACTCTGCCCACATAAGGATAAAGAGATTTTTTCTGAAGACTTAAATGACCTGGCCTGATCAGAAATGAGTGAACCGTGCATATTTCTATGCGAACTCTTTTAGTCAATAGAGATTTGTTTAGTCAAAGACAAAAGCTTTCGATGTGAAAAGAAAGCCTGGAATTGGTGGTGAGGAGATTCTGAGGGTCAGTGGGTTGGACGAGCTGGAGGGAGCTGAGTAGTCCTGAGTAGCATGACCTCGTGGACTCCTGCCTGTTGACTGGAGAAGGAATCTGGCTGATTTAGGAGTTTTCTTTCTTTTCGTCCTTATGTTCTCAGGGGCCTCTTTTGGACACTTCTGTCTTCCAAGCTTTCCCGGCAGTTCAATGAATCAGAAATGGCTCTTGCGACCTAACCAGGCTTGCCTCTCCGTGGACTGTGGGGCTCACACATTGCTCCTGGACCAACTGGCCCAGGGCACACGCCCTCGTTTGGCTACGTGGTCTGTTTGTGACTTGTGTCCCTGGAGCTAACTGGAAGTCTGCCTAACTGCATCTGGTTGTACAGGTGTGCTGTGACCTGCTCTTCAGGTTCATTGATCGTCTGAGAGCATAATAACTAGCCCCATCACCTGGGGAGATTCCTTCACCGCATGTTGCCTCGGACAGAGCCCTGGACTGGCTATCCGAGGATTGGGTCTCAGTGCCACTCACCTTCCCATGGCTGCTTCCTCCTGACTAGATAGGGACAGGCATAGCGGATGGGACTAAATGAAATTCTAAAGTTCCATGTAGTGCTAGTATTTGGGGAACAAAAGGTTGTCGATTAAAGTCCTAGCCTTACTTGTCATTCTTGTTTATTGATCACTGTTGGCCTGATGAATCACGTAGCGGTGCCAGGAGTCAGACAGCAGCAGAAATACTTGAGAGCCTGAAAAGAGGGTTGGCCTCTGGATTTTGAGATGGCTCGTGAATTGGCATTAGATCCTGAGTCTGGGAAGACCTTCCCGGATCATCTCTGCTTCTGTGACTTTTTCTGCTCTTGCCAGAGGACTGACATCCATGCTGACAGTGTGACAGGTGGTTTTTTTGTGTGTGTGCTTTTCTGTATTTATCAAGTTTCTTTAAGAATTACATACACATAGTTTTTATGAAAATAACAATAAAAAAGATGCCTTTGTTTTGTTTGTAGGAGTGTGAAATATATTTGTTTGACGTTCTTGTGCTATATTTTGCTGTTTGTTCATTTTAGGGCATTACTCAACATTGTTTTAAATTCTGTAGGTACCATATTTTTATGTGTTGGGTGCCCATCTACATGGTCTTCTTTTATTAGTGGTATAGGAATGTCCATGAATTCAATTTTGGAATTCATGAAGTTCAGAATTCATGGACATTCCTATAACCTCTCTCCTCCATGAATGGCAAGGTTACTTATGAAAGGAAGAATTTCCATCCTCAAGGATCTGATTGTTTTGAAATATGTTGGACTGGACTAGTTCTATGTTTATATTCCTGTTCAATGCCAAATCCATTATTGGAGGAGTATTAATAAATATCCCCAAATCTTTATAAAATGTATGTTTTATTATATGTTTATTTATGTTCAAAACATTGAAAATTCTGTCCAATATCCTCCATTTTTCTGGGTCTTTTTCTTATTAACACATTTGAAAACAATGTTTCTGTAATGTAAATCTATTAAAGTCAATAGCCCATAAACATTTTTAATTAAAAAAATATACTGTCTTGTTTCCTGTGAATAGTAGTGAATCCATTGAAATATTAAATTTTCATGGTACCAGAAGTGTTCTCTATTGGAAAAAGATTTTCTACATTTATTTTATTCATAGTTATTGTTTTAAGTGCACTCACACTAAATGCAGAATCCAAGGAGATTCAGGATGCACCTGTCTCCTTAAATTATATGATTGGGGGCCTAAAGCCATGCTTAGCACATAATAAAAATAATAACCACAACCTATGGAGCATTTTCAATGTGTCAGGCACCTTAGTAAATGCTTTTCATACCTATCTCATTGACCCTTGGATCAAGGCTGTGAGGTGTTGATATTATTCCTTTTAAGAACTGAGTTTCCGGAAGGTTGAGTACGCTGCCTAAGGGCCTACTAGGAATTTCTGGAAGATGGAGTCGTTTGCCTAAGGGCCTACCTACCACTAGTTAGCTCCCAGGTTAGACTTTAGCTCCACCGACTAAAACTCAACAGTTAACCAGTGCACTACATAGCTTCTTACTTGTGACTTGCTCCTGGGTTGAAGGGACTGAGAGAAGCCAGGACTGAGTAGACGGGCCTTCTGGCCTGGAGGTACACGGTGCTTCTGGAGCATTGTGGCTACAGGTTCCTGGCGCCCACTCCTGCGCTGGGCAATAGCTGGCACTGGCATGTGGAACCCATAGCACCACGGCATTGCCTGTAGGTCTGCAGGTGCTCTGTGAGTTGCCGGTCAGTGTCCCCAAATCCCTCTCACTTCCAGCTTGAGGACTGTGCCACACCCAGAATGGTGTTGAAAGGGTTTGGGTCTGCGATCAGTTCCTATCGGGTAACCAATAGGAGTCTAAGGTTTCTTCCAGGCCTTGGAGGAGGGATGTTTTAGTCTCTGGGAATAAAGGGAAAAGATTCCTCTAAAACATGTTTAAACCAAATACTTGTGTAATTAAAGTATTTTAATAAAAACTTCAAACAAAGACCATCAAAAGGTCAAGAGTCGAGTGTGGAAGCAGTTATCATAGCCAGGATGTTTTTTTCTGTGGTGGCAGCTTCGAGCTCACTGAGAAACCAGAGTTAAATGATTACCCTGTGCCTTCCTGATTGGGAACAGGCTGCTCTCTGCAGTTTGATTAGTCTCGCTCGTAGCTACGGGATTACAGCTTATTAAAATTGACAGTGCTGTGTAGGGCAGGGAGCCAGGAAGGTCACACTTACATGCTGAGCCAGCCACCAGCAAGGCTCTGCCTTTACCTGAAGATTTGGTGTAATTGGCATCCCTTTTAATATTCTTTTTCATTTCTTTCATTTTTTTCAACTTTCAAGCCTCTTCCTTATTTTGCATCTTTCCTCCCCCTTCTTTCTCATGAGAATCCCTCACTTATGAGCACGTAACCTAAATAACAGTAACCAAAGAGGAAAAGCCGAGTGTAAGCAGCGTGAGTTAAGGTAACCTCACTGCCCACAACAATCCTGGTTTATGTCTGTGGTCCAGGCATAATTAACTAACAGCACCCCCTTTTACTCTCAGAAGTGCCCCAGTTTGGACGACAAGTTATCTGGCCACCCTAATGTGAGTGGTGGAGATGGCCAAACTAGAGAACAGGTGCCCCATCTATACGGGACAGCTGCTACCCACTTGCTAATTGCTACTGTGGGTCCAGTGCTGTCAGATCTTCCAGCCTCTCGGAGAAGCCAAAAATATGGATTTTCAGGTGAAATCTCACAATTTTTAAGTGCTGGATCAATTTTTTAAAAAACATTCTGCTGGCCGAACAAAACCTAGGTGTGCCTAGTTTGCAGCCTTTGGCTTAGAACCTGGAGGGAAGGCATGTTCAGCATTTTAAAATTTCTCAGTGACTCAAAATATACAGAAAAGCATCGATCGTTTCTAGCTCCTGCAACTGACTGCAGATTCCCACATAAGAGATCCCCATGTTTTCCCAGCTTTGTGGCATGACCCCCACACAGCTCCCAGAACCATTCTAAAATGCCCAAAGGAAAGGTAACCAACATCTTGTTCAACCTGTTTCACGGATGAGAGCTGTAAGGCCTGGAGAAGAAAGGCTAGCAGCTGCTGTGTCTTTGCTCTTAAGGAATCGAAACACACACATATTTCTTTCCAGTTACCACTTTGGCTTTCCTGCTTCTCACCCTGTTTCCTGCTGGGTTGTGCCCTTCCAGGGTCAGCATGATTTCCCAGTCCTCACTTTCCAGTGACTCTTCCTGACTCACGAAACCGGTTGGTACAAGGACACAAGGGCTCCTAACGCACCTTCCAGCATTAATAGTAACAGCTCTTGCAGACACAGTGAGCGTTCAATTACTGTTTGTCAAGTGAACGAAAATTCTCAGAGCGGTTGAGGCATTATCTGCAGGTTTTAGCCAGCTGAGCCCTGGTTAGAAGTGACTCGCACAGCAGTAGGTGGCAGGACCTGGGCTGAATGTCCTGTCAGTGGTGGCTGGTTTTATCTCCTTGATGCTAGGCAAGCTCCCAGTGACCTGACATTTTCTTTCTTCTTTTATTGGGCTCTGCTTTCCACCATTAGCATCTTCTAGTGCTGGCCTCAAAGCAGTTTCCCCTGCTCTGACAAGAGGAACTCAGAGTGAACTTTGCTTTTGTTCTCATGCCTCACAATCCACTTTGAGGCCTGGCTGAAGTTGCCAAGGAGTTCAAACGGCCTGCGCTTCCGCCAGTATGAGTCAGAAGGATTAGCACGTCCTCTCTGTAAGCTCTCGGTAATGTTTGTCTCTTCCCCTGAACTGCTGTCTCCTGCTGTCTGCTTCTTTGTCTGGATAACACATTTTTCTCTTATTATCACCTTGTCCCCTGCCTGTTTCAGATGGCTTCAGCTCACCTTTTAACAAAATCAAGATGTTGCTATTAATGGTCTTCTCTTTAACAGCTTAGAGTCACTTTCTTTTACATAGTCCTTTTTCCCCCCCTTCCCTTCCGAACCACATAATCATCTCTGCTTCAAATAAAAGTTTCATAACGATTTTATAACTACTGCTTTGTAGTTGCTATCAATTAGGCACAAGAGGGAGGGGAGAAAAGTAAGGGAAGAGAAACCAAAGGGTGATGGGGTGAGGGGTGCTCCAATAATGAGAAGTGGCAAGCGTCTTCAGGACTCTTTTTTTAATAAAGAAATTAAGCAAGATTAGCCCTCAAGACTAAATGTTACAAGCCCAGTGAGCAGTGGTCTGGTGAAGTTTTCCTCCCAATTTCTATGGATGGGATGGGAAGATGGTCTTCCCTCTGAGGATCTGTTTTCCTTCCAAATTGTTAAACTATTGCTTTGAACCATCCCACATCATTTATGTTGGTCAGAAATCCTTTCATGGAATCCAATTACATAATAGATAGGAGTTTTTCAAACCACACCTCCAAAAAGCTGAAAGATTTACCCACATTTTCCATTCCCTACTCTTATATTTTGGTTTAACAAACTTATGACATTTCCATCACAATTCTGTTTATCATTCCCCTGTAATGCCAGCTGAAGAAAATACAAACTATGCAAATATACTCAGCTTCCCACATAGTAATTCCACATCAAAAGAGAAGAGAGTGACAGAGTATGTTCAATCTTTTCTTTTTTTACCCTGTATCTGATTTTGGTTAGACTCTTGGATTTCATGTTGTTTGAGTATTAAAGTCACTTCCAGTCATGTTGAAAAAGTCAGTTCAACTTTATTTTTCCACTTGAACATTCAGCTATTGCCACAAATCCAACATGTCAAGAGCCAGCTTTATTATGTATCTTCAGTCAAGCTAGGTCCCCAACTTCCTTGCCTCAGACAATGGCACCTGTCTTCCCATCAATCCAGCTGGGGAACTTATTCCTTGGATAAATGAACTCATTCATAGAAGGCTTGGGGATCAAATATTTCAAGGGGGAGATCAAGAAGACTTGATGGCTGGCTCAGAGGATGCAGTTAAGGTGTGACTCAAGGAAGACGACCACCCATCCTGACCTTATTCCCTTCCTGTCCTCTCCCACTCTTCTCTTCCTCCTTTAGTCTCACCATTCACTGCTACTAGGCTAAGCTGTCCTAATAAATATTATCTTCTTTGGGATACTCCCTAAAAACCTTCAATGGCTCCCCAGTGCCATCCAGAGCAAGGCTCAACTGGCTGATGAATGTCTACTAGGTCTGTCATACTCTGCCCCTATCCGATCCCTATGGGCTTACCCATTTTTTCCCAGTGGTCATATCCTAATCCTACCATTCTTCAAGGTCCAGTCCAAGAACCAAATCCTCCATAAAAATTTGGCTTTTCTAGAAATCTAGACTGTCAGAATTAGGAGAGGAGGGGCTTTTATTCTGGGTTCCCTTGTTCGTCAAGGCACCACCAACCAGTGCTCTTGGCATTTGGTTTACTCAGGCCTTCCATTCTGTAAGCCTCACCCCCACAACCAAACTATCAGCTCTGTGAGGGAAGGATAATTCCTCAGTGTTTTCCTTGTCTGCACCTCTGCCCCTGCCCCAGCTTGCAACACGTGTGTCCACTGAAATAATTAAAGGGAGGCTGTGTGACTAGGTTTCTATTGTGCGAGTACGCCCTCTGCTCCTGTATCTTTAACACGTGCCGGTCCCATTCCTCTTTTTATTGTCATTTGTTTAGTACTTCCCGTGCTTTAGCACATTACCTTCTTGATTGCTCATGGCAACCATCTGAAGCTGGTCATCTTCCACTTACAGAGAAGGAACTGAGGCTCAGAGAGGTTAAGTGACTGGCTCAAGGATACAGGACAGGAGAGCCTGGGTTTGAACTGGGTGCTGTGACTATGAAGCCCAGAATTCTCCCATTTCATGCCCTTACCTCCCTAAATTGTTTTTCTTATACAGAGCATCTGCTCTCCTTCAAGAACAAAGGCCAGGAGTAGGCGGAGGCCTATATCAAACAAAACGTCTTTGTGTGATCGCCTCTCCTGGTTGCCCTCTGGGCCACCCCTACAATTACCCCCTCAGTACTCTATCTAGGACTGGTGAGTTGGGATGACTTAGTAACTGTTTTCTTTTCCTGTTTTGGTCCCAGACATCTGCTGCTGCATTTTAATGATGAGAGGGCTGAGGAGTGACCCAGAGATGGTAATTTTGTTTTGGTCAAAGGCTCATACATAAACATATAAATGAAAAGCAAAAGGACATGTAAATTGTATAATAGAAAGGGGGAAAAATTGCTTAGCATTTCTCCTTGTCAGAAAGAGAACTCGTTGGTGACACAGAATATAATTTTAGAGCCAGAAGGAATGTTACAGATCATCTATCCAACCTCCTCCTTTTATAGAAGCAGAATCCAGGCCCAGAGAGAGTGTGACTAACCCAAGGTCCAACAGGAACTGAAAGCCGAGGCTGGACAGGAGTACAGTTTCCTTTCTCAGCCCTGGCCCTTCTCTACGTGTCTATCTCTTGTTCTGCCTCTATGCAGCCTCAGCAGTCTAAAGCAGCTTCTGTGTCATACGAGGTATATACTAGGTGCTTGTGATAGTTAATTTTATGTGTCAGCTTGACTGGATAGGGATGCACAGAGAGCTGGTAGAACATTATTTCTGGGCCTGTTTATGAGGGTGTTCCTGGAAGAGATTAGCATTTGAATCAGTCGACTGAGTGAAGAAGATAGTCCTCACCCATGCAGTAGGCTTCATCCAGTCTATTGAGGGCCTGAACAGAATAAGAAGGTAGAGGGAGGATGAATTTGCTCTCTTGCTTGAATTGGGACAGCCGTTTTCTCTTGCTGCCAGGCATCAGTGCTCCTGGTTCTTGGGCCTTAGAACTTGGATTGGAATTTGCACCATTGGCTTCCCTGGTCCTCAAGACTTTGGGTTTAAACTGGAACTGCATGACCAGCTTCTCTGGGCCTCCAGCTTGCAAACAGCAGATCCAACTGTAGGACTTCTTGGCCTCCATAATTGTGTAAGCCAATAATTCCTATAGTAATCTTTCTTTTCTCCCTTCCTTCCTTCCCTCCTTCCTTCCCTCCCTCCTTTCTTTCTTTCTTTCTTTCTTTCTTTCTTTCTTTCTTTCTTTCTTTCTTTCTTTCTTTCTTTCTCTCTTTCTTTCTTTCTTTCTTCTTCTTTCCCTCCCTCCCTTCTAACCTCCCTCCCTCCCTTCCTTCCTTCCTTCCTTCCTTCCTTCCTTCCTTCCTTCCTTCCTTCCTTCCTTCCTTTCTTTCTTTCTTTCTTTTTCTTCTCTCTCCTGTTGGTTCTGTTTCTCTGGAGAACCCTGACAGACATTATTTCACCATTCTGTCAGCAACTGTAGTCTTCCCAGCTGCTGGGATAATAGTGATTCTTGAACACAGAGGTCATTCTATTTGTAGATACATTTTTTAGGAGGCTACATATGACTGTGGGTATCATGGGAGTTGGCAAAGCTGTCTCAAGCCCAGTTCAGAAAGATCATGTAGATAGAGCCCTTTCCAACGCATTATGCCATTTATAATCCCCTCTGGCCTATGCCCATCCCATAGTTATAACTACTGCTTTTTATGGGTTGCTGGTTTGTATCTGGAGAGGGGAAGGAGAGAGTAATGATGTCCATCTTCCAGGGCCCCATCAGTGATCCTGTCTTTTCCCATGGGTCCCTGGCAGGCTATGGAGTTCCCTCCAGCCAAGCAGGACATAAAAACTAACATCTTGATTAGAGACTTCCCATAACTTGGCACCAGGGGTATTGCTCAGTGTTATATATCCTCACCCTTCAATACCTAGGATTCATTCATTCATCCAGTCAAGAAAAATTTGCCCACTTCCAGCTAAGTGTTCAGGCACTCTCAACACGTGGGATCCAATGACAAACACCCCACAGAGAGCACCTGTCTTCTTGAGACTTACAGACCAGGAGCAAGCTCTAAAAATTATATATATTCTACAGAGTTAGAAAGATTCACTTTGCTCATGTAACTTATCAATATATCCCAACCACAAAATTAGACTATTAAACTGTCCTAAGAGATGAGAGAATGTGGAAAATCACTAGTTGATAATACCTATGAAGAAAATCAAAATGTTGAAGTTTTTTACTATTCATTATCAAAGGACTCGGATTGCAGGCCAAAACAGTGAGATGAGTTAGCCTCTTATAGCTGGCTGCCTGGGTCAGCTCACACTGATTTGGTTTGAGTGGTCTTCCCTTTAAGGCTCCCAACAAATCTATAATTCCAATTTTGCTCCCTTGCTTTACTTCTCTTAGCAAACCCTGAGCAAACCCTGCCCTATGTCCTCTCTCCTCCCTCTATCTCAGTCTCCTAGACAGCTTTGTCTTTCTAATATTTCAAAAGTGAAAAAATCATCTAAGGGAACAGTAACATTTCTATTTCATAGAGCACTTCTCCTTTCACAGCCTTTCTTTTCTCCCCAAGCGTGTGAGGATTTGACTTAAAAAACTCGGTGCTTGTACACCTGATGGTGATGTTGTATAATATTGTATGTCAACTATAATTGAATATATATATATATATATATA
>NW_017731526.1:1301278-1304901 GCF_001890085.2 Hipposideros armiger | reverse complement strand
CGGATTGGGGGAGGGGGGTTATCACTTTGAGGGGTAAAAAGTATAACTATTGCACTGTGTTGTACAGCTGAAACTAAACAAAAAATTAAATTAACTTAAATAAAAAAAAAGAAATTCTGAATATTAAAAAAAAACAACAACTCAGTGCTCATAGTTCCTGGCTCAAAAATCCTCCCTCAAGAGTTCATTTCTACTTCAGTTTCATACTTGAAAATTCTACCCTCCATATTTTCAGGCAACATATCTATGATTAAGCACAAGGAGCTGATATTCTTTTATAAATAGATAGATCATGCTTTCCAATTTATATGTTCTGACTCAGGACTCCTACACCCTCACCCTCCACCCCACCCCCATCCCAACCGCCTGCAAACAACTCTGTAAAGCAGACAGGACAGAGATCATTGCCCCCATTTTACTCCCAAGGAGCGGAGGCATAGCGATTTAGTCCTTAGAGTTTGCCAGCTGAGGAAAGTGGACTTGAATTGAAGTTGTTCAAAGAAAGACGTTTAGGAAATGGAAACCCCCCGCTGTCAGGGGTTACAGACACAGCCAGTTCCCTGTAGCAGGCTTCCTTCACTGGGCTCCGCTCATGGATGTCTTTGGAGGCAGGTGGTAGGTGAGTTTGCCTGGTACAACCAAGGCTTGCTCCAATGCAGGAACAAGAGTATTTCAGTTCAACAAAAGCAGAGTCTGGGAGAGAAGCCCAGGGGGCTTTCCACGATCCTTGCAGGAGGGAGGAAAGCAACCAGAGGGAAAAAGGACAGGAGGGAAGTGGGAGGGGAAGGAGAATAAGTGACAGAGAAGAAAAAAAGGTGTGAAATCATTTGCCCCTAATTTGTCTTTATGAAATTTTGATATGTGAAAATGCCTACTTGAAAATGAGATAAATAAAGAAGTAATTATTTGCATTACAAATTAATCCTCCACTTCAAAGGAGTCTTTACCACAGGTGTGATTCTGTGATATGAGACTTGAGAAAGGAATATGACTTGGGGGAGGTGGGAGATTTAAACAATGAAGTCCTGATTATCATAGAATAGGAAATAATCCCCTCATAATGGCAGAGACAACTAAAGAAGGAGGTGGTTGTGCAGGGAGCACTCTGCACAGCTCAAGTGTTTAAGAGGACATGAAGAAAAGACAGCGTGGGGATTATAGATATGCTTGAACACAAAAGACTGTCATGAACCTTCAAGAATAGAATAAAGGAGGCTAAAGTCAGGAATAAACCCTTGTTTTACAAAAGTGCTGAAGGCTGTTGTAAGGACCCTAATAGCTTTGCTTGAGGTAAGAAGCACAAATATGGAGTGACTTGCTCTTTGAGTAAGTAAGATGTAATGTTAACAGAAATTAAGTATTTCTTCCTTTTTTGTATTGTTTATTTTGCTTCTGTCTTCTCCACTGTGCAAAAAGATCAAGGAAATTATATTTCTCTTAGAGAGATAGTGTGGAAGGAGTATATTAATATTAACCCACTTGGACAAGGAATGGAGATTCCCAGGATCTGGGCATTGAAGACAAGAGAAGATTTGGGAGCCCTCAGGCCAAAATTTTGGAGAAAGGTGATGATGACAAGCCATAGGAGAGAGACAAAGCCAGAAAGATGGTGATGTGCCCCTCCTCCCTTTCCCACTCTGCTTAGATCTTGGGTAAATTCCACTAAAACTTATTAATTGCTTAGTGTGAATGGATTTCTTATGGAAATAAAAGATGGACTCAGCTTGGCTTCCTAGGGGGCCTGGGGAAAATGAAAACCAACTTTCAGATGCAGGATGCCAGAGGAAAGGGACGCCAGGATACACCACCTTCAATTTTGAAAGGAGGTGAAGTGAGACTTGAAGTCCCACATAAGTGAGAAAGTAAGAAAACATGTAGATTTAAGTTTCTAGAGTTAGAGAAATTAAATGCCAGGAAATTGAAATAACGTGCAGTGCAGAGGGGTTCTCAGAGCCTCTATCAATAATCCATTTGGGGATTACAGCAAGTGGGAGAGGCGACTGAAGACTGAAGACTTTTCACAAAAAGAAAGATTAGATTCTACCAACTATGGATCCTGGCATCCATTCTGCTGCACGTGATCAGTCTAAGGCTGGGATACCAAGTGTCCATGCAGCCAGAACTTCCCATCATAAGCTCTGTCAGACCCCCAGCAATAATCGTCAGGAAAAAAGTTGTACATCTGGGATCAGGCATGAGCAGAGCCAGAGAGCGCAAACAAGTTGCACAGCAGGCAGCCCAGACTTCTATGTCATCCACTATTCTTGCCCTGATGCCTATCCTTAGCTCATGTTTGTGGGTATATGGGGTGAGGGGAAAAGCTGAGTTTGGTTTATGGATAGGTAAGATCAGTATGTGTTTGCAAGCCGAAAATAGATTATTGCTGTACTTCATGGGTGCAGCCCCACTCAGGGGTGTCTCTGAAAGATAGGGATGAGGGGAATTCTTCCTAATGGATGAAAAGCCTCAGGCAGTATGCATGTCAAGAGAAATACTTCAAGGTTAGAATGTTTATCACTCATGGGCAGTGGTGAATGGCTTGGTCAGTTGACTCTATAGAAGCTAGGAAACAAAATGTCTTGACTAGTTGATGTCAGTCAACTTCTATCAGTGCTGGCACAATAGGCACTTTAATGGACTAGCATGTGAGCCCACCTTAGCCAGGCTAATTTACCTTGATCATCAGGAGAAGGCAGTCCTGCTCTTACATAATTGAGACAGAAAAGAACACTCCCTTGCCCAATTTTGATGGTAATAGACAGGTACAATAACCATGGCCTGAGAAATGGTGGCAAGGATGGAGGCTATGTATAGCCCCAAAATGTGGCTTCCTGCTTGCTAAGTCTGATCCAATTACTGCCACTGTTAAATATCTAGCGTGCTAGCAACAGACCCCAGCAATGAGTTCCTGATATGGCTCCAACTCTTGAAGAGACCAGCCAGCTTCTTAATGTGCAAGTTTATTACAATGGACCCTTCCATCTTGTGACTCATCTTGGTAGGAATTGACTGGAATTGACACATTTTTCAGTATGGACTTACTTTTCCTACTCATACAACTTCAGCCAGACAGTGCTTCTGTAGCCTTTGATGCATTGGAGTAGAATCTTGCCTATCATTGCATCAGACCAAGGTAATTGCTTATATCAAAAGAGGTATGGTCCTGTGCACATGACCATGAGATCAGCGCTTCTGTCATTTATTACACCTCCCAGAAGCTGTGAGCCCAAAGTAATGTGTAGCAGCTTGTTGGATACGTGATTTAGGCATCAGCTTGGAGATGATACCACCTGATGATGGGGCACCAGCCTTCAGGCACACTATACACTGTAAGTCAAAGTCCATTATATGTTGCTGACCCAATCAGAAGAATGCATGGATCTGGGAAACAAGAAGTGGAAGTAGAAGAGCTTCTGCTTAACATTATTCTCCTTGACCCACTTGAGGAATTCTGTACTTCTTGTCGCTGCAAGCCCAGACGCTGCAGATTTAGAAGTCATTTTTTTTTTGGTTTCTTTTTAAAAATAACTTTGTTGAGGCATACTTTTCATAGCATATAATTCACCTACTATAATTCAATGATTTTTAGTAAGTTTACGAAGTTGTATACAACCATCACAATA
>NW_017731526.1:1269017-1299943 GCF_001890085.2 Hipposideros armiger | reverse complement strand
AAAAGTCTCTCCTTTTCCCAACAGATTGCCTTTGTTGAAAATCAATTGACCATGAATATGAGAATTTGGTTTTAGACTTTTAATTCTGTTCTACTAATGTGTATATCTGTTTATGCCAATACCATATTGTCTTGACAAATGTAGCTTTATAGTAAGTTTTGAGATTGGGAAGTAAGCATTCTCCAACTTTGTTCTTCTTTTCAAAAATTATTTTAGCTATTCTGGATCTTTTGCATTTCCATATAAATTTTACAATCTGCTTGTACATTTCTGGAAAAAATAGCCTTTTGAACTTTTGAGAGAGATTGCATTAAATATGTAGATTAATTTGGAGAGAATTACCATCTTAACAGCATAGAGTCTTTCAATTCAAGAACATGGAAACTTTAGGTCCTTGTTCTTTTAAAAAAAATGTGTTAAGGTAAAATTCACATAACATAAAGTTAACCATTTTAAGTGACATTTAGTACCTCTGTCTATTGTGCAACCACCACCTCTATTTCCAAAGCATTTTCATCACTGTGAAGAAAATTTTGTCTGTGTTAAGCAGTTATTCCCCATTCCCTCTCCTCCCACCCTTGGAAACCACAAATCTTCTTTCTGTCTCTATGGATTTACCTAATTCTGGATATTTCGTGTAAATGAAATCATACATATGTGACCTTTTGTTCCTGGCTTCTTGCATTTAGCATAATGTTTTCAAGGTTCATCTATATTATAACATGTATTAGTACTTCATTTCTTTTTATGGTTTAATAATATTCATATAGATATAGATATAGATATAGATATGTTTACTGAGGCTTGTTTATCCATTCATCAGTTGATGTGCTTTTGGATTCTTTCCAAACTTGTGGCCATTAGGAATAGTGCTGCTATGTAATTTTTTATGCAAATATTTGTTTAAGTGCTTGTTTTCAATTCTTTGGGGTATATACCTAAGAGTACAATTGCTGGATCATATAGTAATGCTATGTTTAACTTTCTGAGAAAAAAGGTCCTTGTTCTTAAAGGAGGAATGTGTCCACTAGGGAATAAGAATCCCATTAAGCTTTAAATTATGGCTTCCACCTAGTCATTTGAACTTCCTTGTGCCAGGAGACCAATAGGCAAGTGATGGCTCATCCTCGCAAGGATAATTAAATATTGATCAGAAGAAGAAGTTAGGGATGTTGTTATACATTGGGAACAAGGAAGAATGTATTTGGTACTGGGATGATCCACTGAGGTGTCACTTTGTATTCCCTTATTTAATTTTGATGGTACATGGATAAGTGTAGCAGCCATGACCTGGGAAAGTCACCATGTCCCTCAGGGTAACTCCACCAGGTAAACCACCTAGACCAGTAGAGTGCTAATCAATAGCGAGAGGAATCTAGAATAGATAATAGAAGAAGGCAATGATAAGAGTGACTTTGACCTTGAGACCAGTTGCTGTGGCAGAGATTATAGTCCATGCCTCTATCTTTCCACAGGAGGAGAAGCCAACTAGATTCCTGATGAAGCTGTTTCTAGAATTTAACTTATGAAGGAAGTGGAGCCAAATGGAATAAAAGGTAAACTATAGTGGCCCACCGTGTATGCTATGGTGTGCCACTCAGATCCCCCCTTCAGGATTGAGGAATTTGTTCTCCCAGTTGCTTAGGAATAATGACACCTCAAGGTTTTCAGCTGAAGAGAGCCTCCTTGCTGAGGTAGCCCACGTCCAATTGCAGGATGGGTCATAAAGGATCAGGACTTACCATAGGATCAGCTGAGTTTTTGTGTGTGACTGCATCACAATTCAACTCCTTCCTCTGCTGAATCCTACTTCCTTCACATATAGGTGTTGATTCCTAAGGCATATTCTATTAAATTTATCTATTAGGCAAGCAAATCTCCTTCTTAGAGTTTCAATATGAGCCTGGGTCACTAAAAATCTTGTATTCTTATCATGCAGAATAATGAGTCCATGGCACTCTGAACTGCTTAAACAACGTTTAGAAGATTGTATTCTATTTGGGGCCTCATATATTAAGAGAAACATGAATAGCATGACTTTATCCAGAAAAAATTAACCAAGATGGAGAGTGTAAGAAAATATTACTTATAGTGGTGATATAGGGATTGAAACCTTGGAGAACTGTCTTCATCCCACAAAAGCTGTTATTGGGAATATGGAATAAAGGTTTCTGTGCTGTAGGAGAGAATAGGGACCAAGAGGTGAATTTTACAAGAAGGCAGATTTAGGCTTAAAGGTGGGAGGAATTTTTTAAAGGATAATCTGTCACCTGTCTTGGAAAGAAGTGAGCCAGCTCCTTCATACAGCTGGGTGACCATGGGTCAGAGATATTAGGGAGAATTTCTGCAAGAACTAGGGGACTGGACTAAAGTCCCTCTCAACTCTCAAATCCCATGATTATATGTTGTAATAAATTGCAAGCTTTTTTTTTAAAGATTTTTTTATTAGGGAATTGGGGGGAGGGGAACAGCGTTGGGGAATCGGGGAAGGGGAGCAGACAGGTAGACAAATTGCTGTTTTGTTCTTCAGTCTAGTTGTGGAGGATGTCGCTTCACTGGCCCATGTTGGTATGATCATTGTGCTGTTCCCGGGTGAGGCAATTGGTCGCCGGTCATTGGTCGGCCGCTCACAGTGGCTCCCGGTAGCTCACACTGGCTGCCCGCTGCTCACGCTGGCTGCCAGCCACTCACTTAGCTCATGACAGCCCACTGCAGCCCTGCTGCAGCCTATGCCATCACTGGCGACTCACAGCAGCCCAGCTCCAGGTCGAGCTGTTGTTCATCATCTTAGCTGTAGAGGGTGAGCGTCACTGGCCCTCAATGTGGGATCTGAACCGGGGCCCTGCTGCTCAGAGCTGGTGCTCCCAAGCGAGCTCTTAACCAGCTGAGCCACTTGGCCGGCCCAATTGCAAGCTTTTTAAGGGTCTTTAATATGGAATCTTATGGAATCTGCTCAAAGCATAATGCAAGACTCAATTATATCAATTTATTTTTTTTTGTTTACGCTGAGCCATCTTGCCACCTGTTGGCAGCTCAGTGGCTGCTCAGCTCAGGCCGGGAATCGAACCGCTGTTGCTCAGAGCTCAAACTCTTGAGTGAGCTCTTAACCAACTGAGCCACTCGGCCGGCCCTTATCAATTTTTTCTTAAAGGGAAAAACACTCTTCCAACTTAGTCAGTCTGGAGTGGTGCTACATGGAGTAAGAGAACTACATAATAGTCCCTCTAAGCTTTCCTCAGTCCCGTTAAGTTTGCTGTTGAATTCCCCCAACTCCTTTTTAAGACACAGAGAGGCAATTAAGGATTACCTTTGAATAGTTTTTTATTTTTTGTGTTTGTTTTTAAGATTTTATTGGGGAACTGGGAAAGGGGAGCAGTGTTGAACAGTTTTGACTTTTATTAATGAGCATGTTTGCAGGTTTTTAGGGCTCAAAAGATGATTTATAGCCTTCTAGAATTATTTTTAACTTGTCTTTCATAGTTTAGGAATCCAGATCACTTTTACTCATAAGAGAGCTGAGCTCCAGAAATTTGCAGGCCACTGAAGGGACAATATGCCAAGGCTGAAATCTAACCTCTTATATTCTAAATGACATTGCCTTTGTACATTTTCCCAAGTCACCCAAGTTCCAAGTCCTTTTCTTTCAGACCACTTACCATATTTTATGGATTGATTTGTGTTCCCCGCCTCCAACACATATGTTAAATTTCTAACCCCTGGAAATGTGATCTTATTTTGAAATAGTGTATTTGCAGATGTAATCAAGTTAAGATGAGGTCATATTGGAATAGGGTGGCATGTAACCCAACGATTTATAAGAACAGGGAAATTTGGATACAGACACACAAGGAGACAACCATGTGAAGATAGGCAGATATTGGGAGTTATACTACCACAAGGTATAGATCACCAAGAATTATCAGCAACCACCAGAAGCTAGGAAGAGACAAGGAAGGATCTTCACCTACAGTTTTCAGAGAAAGCATGGCCCAGCCGACACCTTGATTTTATACTTTTAGCTCCCAGGACTGTGAGAGAATAAGTTTTTGTTTAAATTACCAGTTTGTGGTAATTTATTACATCAGCCCTAGGAAATGAAAGCATTACATCCAATGCATTTCTCTCAGGCAGGAAGGGATGGAGTAATAAGAAAGGGTGTTAGACTCAGACATTATGAGAAACAAAGATGGAAAGTCTTGAGGAGTAGACGTGTTCCGCTCCTCATTCCCTGGCCAGGAGAGGAACAGAGACAACAGCATCACCTTTAGCAAGCGTCTGCCATCACCCTGGTGTTAGATCGTGCCATACTTGGCTGTATGAGCAGGCAAAGGGTGCCCTGTTAGGGACTATCCATTTGCCTAACAAACTGACTACAAATTCAGCCAGGTACCCTGGGCACCTTTAGGGCATAAGAGACAAGAGAAAAATTAGATTTCATGTGATAGGCTGAACAGATTGTGCCTAATAACTTGAGACAATAGAGAATCAACAAAAAGAAAGGAAGGTGGACTGTGAAGCAGAAAGGTATAATAGAAAAAGCTACTTAGGGGGAAAATAATTATAATAATCTCTTACATTTGTTAGAGCTTTATAGTTGACAAAACACTTCTAATACATGATATTATCTAATCTTCAAATGGTTTAGTGAGGAATGCTAGGCCTTCAAGTCCCCCATTTTACTAATGAGGAAGTTGAGGTTCATAGAGGTTAAACACTTGCTCAAGGTCACTTGTCTGTGCTAGCACTGGAACTTCAACCCTTGACTTCTTTCTGTCCATTATCTTTCCTGTCAGGTGGTTCAGCCAGCTCCCTCTCTGGTGCACATCCAACCTCAGAGGTCTACAGCTACCTCTCTTCTCCTCCCCATACTAAGTAGACTCTGCACAGAGCAGGGATTTGATGTGGAATGATGGAGACTAGCTGATTAATTGAGGTGAGTGTGGGTAGAGCAGGAGGTCCCAGGTCTTGTGCTTGGTACAGATTTCCAGTTTCTACCTCTCAGTGTGTATGACAGAGCCGAGCTGACACCAGCATCACCCTGTGTGTCAGGAGGTAGTCATGGAAACTCATTCCTTCCTGATGAGAAGAGGATTAGGTAGAAAGGGAGAATCAAGTTAATTGCCTGTCATCCCCTCTCTGCTCTCTGTGTGTTGATTCAAATTAAGCTTTTTCAGTTTCTTGATGTCAGCAGATATTAAATGACCAGAGCACAGGCCTGGGACTCAGGACCTCCAGGAAACAGCCAGTTCTGAGTGAATCCCTTAAGCTTTTTGCCTCTCTGCTTAGCTCTGACCCATGCATTCAGGAAAACAAATCTCTTTGACCTCTCTTGATTTTTGACCCAGACTCTCTGAACTGCCTTAATTTTGACCATCTATGACCTTATATTCGTTTAACTAGCCATTCCCCCTCTGCAGAGAAAAGAGCAAAGAATTCAAATTAAATTCTGCATTTGTTGAAATTCACTGTAGCTCAGAGATAAATAGTTAGGTAAGTCAACGATGAATGTTCTGTGATGTTTGGTGCCCACACAAAGGCAAGTAGACACAAGATCTAGAGATCTTCTGTGAGAGGTGTCACCAAAGCTCTGTTGGCACCTGAGCAGAGCTGGACGAGATCTCCAGAGATGAGGCCTTTTCCTTTCCTGTCCCATCCCTAGGGTTCATTCACTATGGCTAGATGGAATTATTTAAGATTTTTATATATGCTTCTTGCTTGTTTTATCTTTGGCTCCTCAAGTTTTCTCTGCCTGGAATACCCTTCTTACTTTTTAATTATTTCTCAACCCTCACAATGCTTCCCTGGGAAGCCTTCTCAAGGCTAAATATGGGACTTCAAAACACCATGACTTCCTTTTACTATAGACAACCAATGTTCCATCACCGTGCACAGGAATTCTACTTCCCCACTAGACTACAAGCTTCCGGAGACAAAGACTGTGTCTTCCTTGATCATGTTTCCTAGCACCGAGCACAGTGCCTGACACATATGATCAACAAACATTTGTTGAATAAGTGATTGATTTAGTGAGTAATAAATGGAGTTATGGAGGGTGATGTCTTGTAAGGAGAAAATATTTAGTTAAGGTCTAGAGTTGAATATTGGTTGTAAATCGGTTTGAATTTCTCTGCTGTTTGCATTTCACCTAAATAGCATGGCAGCTGTGAGGCTTCTTTGGACTCTAGACCTGGTTTACTCCAAAACTCTGCTCTGCCTCATTCAGGCCAGCATGTCTCCTGGGATTTTTGGCAATTATGGCTCTGAAAGTAGCAAGCCCTGAGATTAAGTGTACTGGTTTATGGTGGAAACTGCAGAGGTAGAGGAGGTAGAATGCAGAATCCTAGGACAAAAAGGTTGAAGTGAGGGTTTGGGGGATGTTTGCGATTCCTCATGAGGCTTTTCCTGGATCACAAGGAAATTCTGGGAAGGAAATGTTGTCTCCTAATAGACACTGTCTAGGAAAAAAGTGCCTCTCAGTTTAATAGTGGAGGTAAAAATATGACTTTCTCCTTGTGTCTGTATGCTGTTCATAGTTATAGTGCTCTCAGGAAAGAGCACTGAGCGAGGGTTCAGCAGATTTGAGTGCTTGTCTGTCATTAACCAACGTGGGACAACAGCTCTGGGCCTCAGCTTCCTTTTCTGTAAGTGAAAGAGAGGGTAAAACCAAATACTCTCTACAGACTGTTTCATGATTCTATAAAAATAGATTATGGATCTCCCATGTGGCTGTTTCAGAAGTTGAACATGGCAGGAGAGGGAGAGTGATGTTTTGGGATGGGTTCTTCAGAAAGCTGAGGGGTAGAGGTGGGCCGGGTAGGGTGAGGCTTTCCCAGGGGTTCTTTGTTTTATCTTTTTCTTCCCATTTTTTTCTCCTCACCCCTTTGCCTCTCTGGTGGGAGGCATTGTGCCATAGTGGCTATTTGCATGGAGTTGGAGGTCAGATAGACGAAGTACATTTGAATCCCATCTCCACCACTTACTGTGTGTGACCTGGGACAAATTTCGTGGACTTCCACTGCCTCAGTTTCCTCTTTCATCTACAAACAGTTTATCTTCCTAAGGTTATCGTTAGTGTTGAATGACTTGATGTAAAGAAAGGATGCAAAGTAGTACTGTTTCTCACAAATATACTAATACTGATGCTATATACATTTCTGTCCTAGAACTCTGATTTTGCCATGGAATTCTATGATCTTTTACTCACTGTCCCACCTGTTTGCTGTTGATTTTGCATGGAAAAAACTAGGAATCATGTAATTTGACTTCTTCAGGTATTTAATTGTCTAAGCCCCCAGTTCTGCTTGCACCATACACCTATTGAACTAGTTGGTACAAGGCAGAAGAACTAGTAGACAGACAGAATTTCCCACTGAGTTACAATAATAAATATTGTTATAGACAATAACATTTTTAAAATGGTGCATATAAAGCATTCAGGAGTAACAGGTAACCAGCTCACTGAGGGTATATATTTCCTTCTTATACACTTAAGGGTTAGAGGAATAAAGATGGGTCAAGAGAAGCCTTAGATTCCTTGTAAGTTCTTGTGCACTTTTAGTTTTAACAGCATTGTAGCAGGTATCTGTCATGCCTATGCACTAATGGTTATTAACAATACATTTATTGAAGTTCAGGATGATAACGTTTCATAAATTATCCATAAATTGTACCTTCATTCTGTAACCAATGCAAAATAGCTTCTGTAGGTGAAAAGGTAAATGGTGAGAATATTCAGGTTCCTTCTATGCCATTTTGAATGACATTCGCACATTACTTCTGTATACCTTTAATCTCAGTTGTTGGAGTGGTGATGTTTAGGATCTGCAGTAGGGCTGTCCATGTGATGGTTTTGGGGAGCTATCCTGCCTGGTGCCCTCAGTTCTGAGGTCCCCTGGCAGTCTAGGTGAGTCCCTACCATACCACCCTTCGAGAAGGAAATGGGCAAACATAGGAGCAGGTGGTGAGCTCCTTGAGGGCAGGATCTGTCTTATTCATTGTCCTATATCCAGACCTTGGGAGGTGACAGGCACTTTGCAGACACTATATATTCAATAAGTTTTCAGGGTCTGAAAGTATTGAGTCCCTGTTAAGCGGGAGATGGAGATGCCTGGGTAGGAAAACCTTATAGTGTTATGAAAAGCTTATTGAAGACATGTTCTGCACCACAAGGTTCAACACTGATGCTACAAGTGGGAATTGTTGTTCCTTTTTCACTTAACATCCACATTTTGAATTACTCTGGGGTCGAGACTCTGAGAGTAAGGTGATGGAATCAAGGGCCTTCTTAGCTAGACCTAAAATACAGGGGTAGCAAGGTTTGAAATGAAGCCCAGGTCCCAATGTGGGACGTCTCCTTTAGGGTGAGGAATTTCCCTCACCAAACATAGCCAATCAGATTCTGTGGAGAGGCAGAATCACTGGCCTTGCCATTATACCTCAAAATACAGTGAATGAAAGGAATGACCAAAAGGGAGTGGGCCCACAAAAGTACAAGTTTAGCTTGACAGCTAATTAGAGGTTTGAAGGAAGAGCGATGGGCTGTCCTGCAAGATGGTTTGCTGGCTGAGATTTCAAGGACCCCGGCAAGTTGAGAATTATATCTGTTCATTTCCCCTTCACTGTAATGAATCATGCCTCCGATGACAATTTTGTGTGTGTGTAGAGTCATGTTTTATCAGCATCTTTCTGAATTATTGCTTATCGTTCACGGTCTCCCCAACTGCTTGAAGATTGCCAGGATGAAATCAGATTTTAGCTGGGAGGTAGAACGTTCTGATTTAGAGGAAGCAGTTGGTTACCCCAGCCACTCAGTGGCGCCCTGGCTTCAGGAATCTTCTTCCTACCACATGCCAGAGGACATGGCAGTCTTTCTGAGCAGGCCCTGGCCAGTGGCCCAGTGGCCTGAGAGATAAAGGCGGGCACAGGGAGTGTTCTCTTCTCTCCTTCAGCAAGACAGTATCTTGAGGAAGGCTTTGCGGAACTCTACATTGAAGGTGGTATAGATCACGGGGTTGAGGGCACTATTCACATAGCCCAGCCACGTTGTGGCGCTGTAGAGCTCTGGGGACACGTGGCATGCTGGGCAGTGGGCATTGAGAACGTGGGTCAAAAAGAAAGGCAGCCAGCAGACAATGAAGGTCCCTAGGTTGCAAAGGAAGAGAAAAACTGGGTGAGTGCTTTGCTTACTCGTTTTGTTATAACACGAAAATGACTCACGCTTGTTTCCTTTGTGCCAGCTGCTATGCTGGAAGTTTTACATACCCATTAAATTTTCAAACCAACCCTAGAAGTAGGTGTGATTAGCCACTTTTTTTTTAATGAGAAAACATCAAAATGCTAACGCCTTTAATTTATCTTATGCCTTTGTTCCTAAATCAATATTCTAGCTTGATCTTTAGATAGTTCTTTACTATTTTTTCTACTTCTCAATTTAAATAAAATATTTATTTAATACCTAGCCATCAAGACATGATCCTAGGTGCTAATAGGGAAGGAGACCCTAAAGACACAATTGGCAGAGTTCCTGCTGTTGAGGAAATTATATCTAGGGATTCTCATAAAGTCCCAAGATACCAGCAGGTGAGGTTTGTCAGTGATAATGAACAGGATGAATTGTCTTCACTAACTCTATATGGTACCTGTGAACTAATTTTTTTCTTTATTTAAATAAATGTTATATTTTTTTACTAAAAAAACTAACTCTGATTTTATACATTACAAAAACTTGGTAAATACAGAAAAGTAGAAAGAAGAAAAATAACCACCCACCCCTCAAAGATAATCACTTTTGACATCTTGGTGAATTAATTTTCAGTATTTAAAATAATCTAGATGTTATCATACCACATGACAGTTGTTTTTTTTCATCCCTATTTTTTTCACTTAATAGTTTAGACTAAGTAAGCATTTATTAAATATCCAATATGTGCAAGACACTTTTATTTTATTATTATCTTATCTATTATTCGATTTATTCATTATAATTCCACATTTTAGACAACAAACGTGACAGATAAACATAGCTCAATTAGGTGACTTTTTAAGTTTCATATTTCATACTTTTCAGTCTAGGTCTTGTGATTTCCACCAGTTAACATTTATACACAAACCCTTTCAATTATTTTATAAACATTTAAAAATGTTGCAGTCATTGGATTTCCAATTTCTGTCTATTGTGGTTACCTTAATCCTCTGCTGGCTGCATCAAACTCAGCCTAACCCAATTTCATCTAACCCAACCAATTCAACCCAAACTCACCGAGCACAATGGCCAGCATCTGGGTTGCCTTCTTCTCTCGAAGTGGCACTGCCCGAGGTTGCAAGGGCCCCAGCCTCAGGGATGTAGACAATCTGCCGTTACTGAGTTTTCGAACCTCTAAGCTGAGCTTGGGTGCCACAGTGGGGCTGAGGGAGTTCCGAGTCCTCCCCTCCTTTTTCAATTCTCCTTCCGCTTCTTGGAAGCCTGGTGGCCCGAAGGCAGTATCTTGGCAGATGCTATAGTAACGCCTCAGCTCCATGTGTGCCTCGCCAGGAGAGAGGGGCTGCAGGTGTGACAAGAGAGGGTCCTGACATTTCTGGGGATATTGTTTATCATCTGAATGTTCCTGAAAGGGAAAGAGAATGCAAAGAAGGAAGAGGAAACTATCATTGTGTGAAAGCTGCAGAGGGTGCATCTGAGAGTGGGGGGACCATGGAAGGTTAAGGTAAATGACATCTGCTTCTGACTTTATACTAAAAAGCACCTACTACATATCAAACATTTGAAAATCATATAATCTCTTGAGGAGGGTAGCATAGGACTATAGCCTGGCCTTTTTGAGTTAGAATGGCTTTGATATACAGAGGAATATGTTAGATGACACCACTGGGAGGTAAGCAGCAAAGTCTGGAGTGTGAGCAACTCTTTAAGATAAACAATTTGGTTTCTTTAACAAATAAATTGCTACAGCAACAACAACACTTACTAGTTGCAAAATATGGGTCTTATTTAATTTTTTTTTTTTAATTGAGGAATTGGGGGATGGGAGCAGCGCTGAGTAATTGGGGGAAGGGGAACAGACAAGTTGTTGTCGTTTTTGTTCTTCAGTCTAGTTGTGGAGGACGTTGCTTCACTGGCCCAAGTTGGCACCATCATTGCGCTCTTCCCGGGTGAGGCAGATCAGTCTCTGGCTTCTGGACGGCCGCTCACTGCGGCTGCTGGCCCCTCACGCTGGCTGCTGGCTACACACGGTAGCCCATGGCAACCCACTGCCACAGGGGCTGCAGCCTACGCCGTCGCCGGCGACTCACGGCAGCCCAGCTCCAGGTTGAGCTGTTGTTCAGCATCTTAGCTGTAGAGGGCAGTGTCACTGGCCCTCATATGTGGGATCCGAACCGGGGCCCTCTGGTGTCCCACGCCAGCTCTTAACCAATGCGCCACTCGGCCGGCCCAGGTCTTATTTAAATTTTGATTCAAATAAACCAACTGTAAAAAATTTATCACACTGAGAAAATTTGCACATTGGATAATGATATTAGGAAATATAGGGATATCATTAATTTATTTAGTTTGATGCGGTATTGTGATTATATGCTTTATAACAGAGTTCAATATCCTTTAGAGCGTCTTACAGAAATAATTTTGGTTGAAATACTATGACGTTTGGGATTTGTTTCATAACAATCCATTGGGACCTTGTGAATACAGGTGGGAGTGTAGATGACATAAAATTGGCCATGCGCTGATAATTAGAAGGTGACTGATGGCTACTGAAGGATTTGTTATATTTGTCTTTCTACTTTTTTATTTTTGAAGTTTTCCACAACAAAAAGTTAAAACAATAAAGGAAAACCCATGATTTTCATCTCAGCTTTTCTACTTAGTAAACGTACCCTTGGGAAGTTAATGAAATATCTCTAAGCCACATTTGTGAAACACAAAAGAAATTGGAAAAAGTGGGTTTGGGATGAGCAGACACTGAGTAGAAAACTGAAGACATGTGGATATTTCTGGTATTTGGGGGGATACGTGTGTGTGCTCAACATCTGAACTTCTTTTCATGTTGAAGAATCAGACACTGTGTCAATCTTGAGTAGCAGGCAGAACCCCTCAGCTTCCATTACTCAAGACATAGCAGCCAGATACTCTCCCCCACGTGCCCACTGGGCAGCTAGAAGTCTGGCACAGGAACCCAGCCCAGCCAACTGGAGGTTCGCACCTAAGACCTTGAATTGGAGCTCATGAGGTAGGGAGACTTCAGAATTCATCTAGCAATCATGGCAGTCAATGTCCAGTGTTTGGCCTTCTCAGCAGATTCTTCCTCAGGCTTCTGAAGCTGTTCGTCAGCCTTCTCGCTGAGTCTGAGCTACTCCATAGCCTTCCAGTAAATTCCTTTTTCTACATAAGTTAGTCAGTGTCAGCCACCAAGAACCCCCACGACTCTCCCCTTAGTTCAGGGCATTAAAATTTTTCAGATATGTGGTGCTAGTACATTGTACACACTCAGAAACATTATTGAATGAATCAATGCAAGGGGCCTTCAAGATGATATAGTATTTTTTTGTTTTGTTGTTGTTGTTGTTGTTTAGCTTTTATTTCATAATCATAAACTTAACTCTGCAACCCAGGCTAGACTTGGAGGGGGCAAGGAAAATATGGAACCCACTGAACTGCAGCGAGAGCACAAAGATAATGGGGTGTTCCGAGCAGATGGGGCAGGGGTACTCTCCTGACTACAGAAGGAATGGTCTGGTTAAGATAAAACCAGTCAAATGCATCAGAATTGTCCACAGTCAGCAATGGTGATCTTCTTGCTCGTCTTGCCGTTTCTGGACCCAAAGTGCTCCATGGCTCCCACAATATTCATGCCGTCTTTCACCTTGCCGAAGACCACGTGCTTGCCATCCAACCACTCAGTCTTAGCCGTGCAGATGAAAAACTGAGAACCGTTTGTGTTGGGTCCAGCTTTTGCCATGGACAGTATGCCAGGACCTGTATGCTTCAGGAGGAAATTCTCATCTTCAAACTTCTCCCCATAGATGGACTTGCCACCTGTGCCGTTATGGCGTGTAAAGCCACCACCCTGGCACATAAATCCTGGAATAATTCTGTGAAAGCAGGAACCCTTATAACCAAATCCTTTCTCCCCAGTGCTCAGGGCACGAAAGTTTTCTGCTGTCTTTGGAACTTTGTCTGCAAACAGCTCGAAGGTGGGGTTGACCATGGTTGAGCAGAGGGAAGTCCAGGCGGCGGCGTCTGGAAGGCCGATATAGTATTTTTAAACTGTGCTCCACAGAGGTAGCCATAGGGATTCTAGTGTAATATATTAAAAAAACTTTTTTGACTTTCATTTTGATGGGGTTTTCTACTAATTAATGTAAGCATATTGTATTTTATCTGAATGAGCATGATTATGTTTATAATCGCGCTGGCATGTGATCTTCTAGAATTGACAATATTTAACTTCTAATGCATTATTTCTGAAACTAGGCAACTGGGGACAAATTCTTGACATTGCTTATGAAATCTCAGATTTGAGAACACTGATCTAGTGTACCTTGTCTCCATTTTACAGATGTGAAAACTCAGTCCTATAGAAGGAAAGTGATTCTTCCAAGGTTATACACTGGTGTGTATATTTTTCAGCTCTGCAAACCCTCCTTACTACCTCCATGGCTGACATGAGAAAACACTGGATTCCTTTGAGTCTGGCTGGCAGAGCTCTGCACTCCCAGATGGCAGGACAGAACCTATTCCTCCTCCCTCCAGGCAATGCCAAACTCTTGGTTCTCTAGTAACTCCTTAGTAGTCATTACTTTTTCTTCTTTTGGCCTTGGGAGCCTCCTCCGACCTTGGATCTGCTATAGGCAGCTTTAAACCACACACACACACACACACACACACACACACACACACGCACGCACGCACGCACGCACACACACACACACACAATCACACTTTTTTTTGGTTTTTTTTTGTCATTTACAAGCATCTCTAACTCCTACCCCAGACTTGTATAAAAAGTGGTAAATTAACTGTACAGAGATTGGACAAGGCTCAGAGCTTTATCATTATGGGTTTTTGAAGCTTTATTCTTAATATTTACTTGGCTGTGGAGTTCAGGTAAAGGAACTGGTCTTATATTTAACACCCTCAGGCTCCATTCTTTACTTGGCTTGCTTGGGGAGGCAAGGCTGGCTTGAATTGGAAGGAAAGGATCAGGGTGACTATGAAATTGTCTTGTTTTCCCCCATATTCAATAGCAGATAGGGCACTTGAAAGTTTCACATTAGTTTCCCTTCTCTGCTTTTCTTGGCTTTGCCCATGTATGTTTCATTGATGCCCTGTTTCCTGTAATGCAGGTGGCTATGGATGGCATCCTCACACCACATCCAAGAGTCTTTGGCTCTAGTTATTGGGGTCTTGCCCAATAGTCATATGCTTTCTGAATATCATTTGATGGTTCCTATTTTGAAACTTCAATCAGGCAGGACCTCAGATCTGTTCTATATTATAGATACAAGTGTGGATTGGAGTTAGATTCCATTTTGGGGTGGAGGTGGAATCAAGTCACGCCAGCATCTTGAGTAAAGGTCTCTTATTCTTTTGCTACATGAAAGATATGGCTTACTTACCATTTTCCCAGTGGCTTCTGATGGAATTCTGGCCCTTATTGAAAACTGTCGAATGGGGTGCAGCCGAAGACAGGAAGACTAGAGTGGGTTGAAGGAGGAATAATTGTGGGTTAAGCTCTACAGAGTTGAGCCATAGATGACAATGCTTTGAATACAATACGTTCAGATTCTCAGCCTCCAGTTCTGACCTCCTATTTCATGAGAACCAATATTCTTATTTTACCCAAGCCTTGGGACTTCAACTTTGAGAGTCTCACCATCACTCAGGTTGATCTAGACATCCAAATGTGACCTGCCTTCAAGATCAGTTCAGTTCTTACTTTGATTATGAAGCCCTTTCCTGAGCATATTGATCTCTCTCTCCTTGTAACCTCAAAGGTCTTTGATATTTGGGTGCTCAATTGTCTTCACCTCACATTTGGCAAACATCCCATTCAGTTTGGGGCTGTTCATTAACTTTGGGTGGAGGTGGGTTTGATTTGCTTGTCTAGATTCTAAGCTCCATGAAGGCAGAGGCTATATAATATTCCTACTGTCCCTTCCCTAGAAGATTGTAAGGAATTGGTAGTCATCCATTCAAGTACATTATGGGTAAGCTACCATGACACTGGAATGAGCAGAATTTAAATCCCAAGAAATTGGAAGATCAGTGCTGAGGCAACGACCTTCCTTTACAGAGCCTAAAAAGACCCAAAACTAATATAATATTGAATGTAAATTGTAAATGGAAAAAAAACCCCAATAAAATGTGTCATCAGCACCCCATTCCACCGGCTCCTGCATTCCTTGATATAGGAACAGATCTAGCAAGGAAAAGACATTTCGATGAACCCCGGTGATTCTTGCAATCAGTGATCTGGCCAAAAAGTCAGTCTTGGGAACCTACCAGCAGCAGTATATGCCACACTAAAACCTTAAACCCTGTGTGACGTCTGAACTGTTGGCCATTTAATGACAATGAAAGACTTTGAAGAGAAGCAGAACAAGCTAAGAAACTATCTTATCATCTTGTCAAGTAAGGTGTGAGCTAAGAAAGATGATCCAATCCAAAAAACTGTCACTTTTTGGATTGGACCTCCTACCTCTAAAGCAGAGCCAATACCAGCAGAATAGAAAGTGGGTATCAGATGTGTGTCTCCAGTGTGGCTTTACAGACAAAAGCACACACTGCTGGCCACAGGCTGGAAGGCCATGGGGCTGGCTGTTGTCTTCCCTCTGCCCCTCCCGAGTGCTTACTTGCTGAGGGAAGCCGGGCCTGACACTGATGCATTGACTGTTTTGTCTCGTGAGGATCCGTTTCCGCCTCCTCTGTCTCAGCACCACGTAGATCCTGGCATAGACGAGGACAGTCACTCCAAAGGGCAGGTAGAAGGATACCACTGAAGAGTAGATGACAAAATCAGGGTTGGAGATGGAGCAGACGCTGGGGTCTCCTGTGAGTGAGAGAAACGGAGGAAGCAAAGCAGTTTGCCAAGTAAGAGACCTCAGTGGGGAGCACAACATAGGGCCCCAAACCATGTGTGGTGTCTCCACTGTCTAATACACTTGAAGCTTTGAAAAGCAAAGGTTCCCGGTCCCACTGACGCCCTCATCATGTCCCAGTTCACACTCTCCTCATCCATGGAGGCTTGTTTGAGCTTCTCAGTTAGAAGCAATTCTTACTTCCTTTGTGCCTCACAGCCCTTTACTTTTGCCTCTTTTGTGTAGTTAGTACACACACAAAGTAGTAAGGATGGGGGCATGCAGTCTCAGACAACTGCGTTGTCAGCTTACTGAGGGTGGGAGATCTAACGCACCTTTGTGTTGGTCACAGTTCACTTAAATAGAAAATGTACCAATGATTACCTGCCAGACACTGCTCTACACTGATGCTGCAAAGAGGTATGCCACCATATCCACCCTTGAAGGGACTCACAGTCTAGACTCTAGACAGACAGGTGATCCTTTCTGTAGGCTGTGCTAAGTGTCACAGAGGCATGCAAGCTGCAGGGGGTGTCAACAAGCAACAGAGCAGAGGCTCTCGGGGGATGCAGCCCCCAGGAAAGGGTCTGCTGGAGGGGAGGCCTGTGGGGATTGTTGAGTGCAGTGAATGGAAGAAGGCTTCTTTGATGAGAATGACATGTTTCCAATTTTGAATCCGGGGTATGGGGCAGATGGTGGCTGAATACTAGACAGACATTTGATTTTTCAGGGAATTCCAGAATGGTCAGGGTTGAGATGGGAAGAGGGCCAGTGAGGGTATTGTCACCCTGGACAAAGTGAATTGTTTTATGTCCTGAAATTCTCCTGTCATTCCTTCTTGGGAGGGCCTTGTCATTTTGTCTTCTTTGCTAGCAGATGTTGAGATTCCTCCAATGCCCAGGAGAGGGCCTAGAACTTGTTTGTCCCTCTTGGAAGGGAAAAAGGGAAGCAAACTCATATCTTCCAGGTGATATGCCATGGATTTTGTACCAATTACCTTACGTACTCATGACAATGTTATGTGACACAGGTAGCATTACTGACATTTCTTACTGCTCACCTATTCTCAGGTGAGCAGACAAAGTAAGGCATTGAGAGGTTCAGTACGTGACCCAATATCACACAGCCTGGAAGGGGCAGGGCCCCTTTTCCTTTGGCCACTCTGACACCCCCAAACCAATGTACTTTCTGTGATTTTGACTCTCTACCCCCCTCCACCACTGGGACATGACACATTTGCACTTTCTCCAGCACTGTCAGCAACAGCTGTTGAGTAGATGACACCCAGTAGGACTGGGCACCAAGTTGGCCAATCTTCATACAGGTTGGGGATTCTCCAACCCAAAATCTGGCCTCAGAACATGTAGCCTCAGGTGTGAGCTGGTGGAGAGAGGGCAGTGGCCACATGGGTCCCTGCTTCTTGGTCTTCTGAGGTGGCAGAGGCCAGGCAGCCTGCCGTGTGAGACCCAGGTCTGCCGTTTATTAGCTGTGTGATCTTGGGCACATTACTTAACTATGCCAAGCCTCAGTCTCATTCTCTATAGAAGTATTGTTTCATATAGCGGTTATTAGAATTAATGAGAATAAACGGCAGCTATTATTACTTATTCTTCACTGTTGTTATTTGATTTTTACCTCCTCTGAGTTTTTGAACTTATAAGGAAGGTATCCTTTGGAATGGAAATTTGGAGAGAGACTTATAGGGAACAATATTTGTGGGGGAGGGAAAGGAGCAACAGCTAAGAATGAAATCAAAACAAAAAAAGAAGAGGGTGCTCAGTGAGGCATTTTAATGACAGCACTGCTGTTAGAATCTTTATGAGTCACTCCCAAATTCTCTGATTCTCTTGGTGAGAGGGTAAAATTCAGGTAAAATTAATGTCATCTCACCAAAGCCTGTCAGTAGTATCCTTTAGGAAATGTCTTATAAAACTTTGACAACTGGGCACCAAATTGGCATCTTCTGGCACCCTGAGGGGGGTGGGGTTGGAGGTAGGGATAGGGTTGCAGTCAGTGGTCTTTCTGAGTCTTTAAGAATTCACGTTGGCAGTGATCAA
Source organism: Hipposideros armiger (assembly GCF_001890085.2). NCBI lineage: Eukaryota > Metazoa > Chordata > Mammalia > Chiroptera > Hipposideridae > Hipposideros > Hipposideros armiger. Next base: position 1,281,812 of record NW_017731526.1, on the reverse strand, counting down.
CCCCTCCCCTCAAATCAGCTCCCCTGTCATCAGCGTCTGACCATGATGGAAACACCTCCTGTAATGAGAGGTGCCTCAGCACGTCTCGCCAGTGAGAAGTGGGTCAGTGTTACCTCCCCACTATTCATCTTGTTGCCATTCTTGAGATAGTCTCCATTTGTCCTTATACATATGCCTTCTACCCTTCTTGACCTGCCTCTGGGTTCTGGAAGGCTGACCCCTAAATTTTATGTATTAACTGGTGCTTTTAGAAAGCCAGGAGCAAAAGTGGGTATACTCGTAGTATGCCTCTATTTGTGTAAAAATGGATACACACACATACACACAAACACCCACATATGTGCATGTGCGTGTGTGTATATATACTTGTTTCAAGCATATTCTTGGAACAATATTAGTGTTTGCTTCTAGGGAGGGGAACATTGGAATTGGCAATCTAAGGTAGAAGGGAAGCCTGCATATAAGTATGTATATGCATCCCATTACACCTTATGTTTTATCATGTGCAAATATTTATTTTTCCGGTAAAAATATTGAAAGCATATGTATGAGAAACAGAGAGTAAAAAGAGAACGCATAGCTATTTTAGAATTGCTGATCAATGAAGGCCCTCATGTATAATCAATGAACCTGTGTTGTCATCCTGTCCTTCCCTACCTGGACAACTGCTGCCTGTCCTTAGACTGAGTTTTGTAGCTTCTCCCAGAATGTCCCCACACTATACAATCCCGGAAGGTCTGTCAGCATGCAGATTGACATAGGAGGCAAGTGGCCAGTGAGTGGGCCCTGCTCCAGCCCCCACCAGGTCTGACCTGGGGATATGTCCTATGTGCAGGGCAGAGTGAAGCACCACACACCAACAATTCTGGAAGCTTCTCCCTGCTGAGTCCCGAGGAAGTGAGGGCAGTGAGGCCTCTCAGGGACTGAGGTTTCCCACCTTGTCTTGACTATTTCACTGAAACGGTACTGTGCTGTCAGCACAATAGTTATTAAATGGGTACATGAATGATGAATGAATGAGCAAAGTGGGCAAATGAGCATTTTGCATAAATACATAAGCAGTCACTGGCTGGAGGGTAATGGGAAGGGCCAGGGCATTACTCCTCGTTCTCTGAGACTAAGATGTTTATCCCAACTAATCTCTACATTTAAGGAGGAAATGGTGATGAGGAGGACTCATCCGCTTATTCAACACAATTTTATGGAGCACCTACTATAGTCAAGGCACTGTGCTGGGTGATAAAAACACTCAATAGCTCCGCTAAGGGGCCTAAGAGACTTCTGTGAGCTAGCCTGGGCACTTGAGTCTCACAGTGATAGAAACAGCAAGGCCAGAAGTAGGTTGGCTTGAGAGATTCATAAACTTCAAGCTCATTGAAGGATTTGGCCTCAACTTGTTTGCAAAGACAGGAGATCCTGATGAATGTGATTCTTTTAACTTTGTGGCCCTCAACCACCCTCCCCCCACCCTCCAGTGTCCTGAAAGCCAGGTGAGGTGTTCTATTGCTAACATCAAATAAATAGCACTCCTCCATTTCCTTGTTTCAAAGGAAAATTAAGCCAGCTGATAGGATTTTCTTAGCTTTGAGTTTTTCCCCCCTTGAAGATTTCTTAAGCCCTTGTCACCAGCTATTGCTTATTCACTCTAGAATTTTTTATAGCACAATAGCTATCTGATCTAACAGAAATTTAAATACTAGTTATTTTTATTATCCGTGAAATGAAAGAACTGCTCATCCAGGGATCTTCAGGGTTTCCTCTAGCATCAATGCGCCAGGCTCCACTGCTCTCAGGGGCTGGTGATGGTGTGATATTTGGCTAGATTGCTGGGCCTCTGCTGGGAGCCAAGACAGCAATGGCCGGCCAGGCCCCACAGCCTCGGAACTCTCTGTGATCCAAGATCCTGCCTTCTGTGTGCATCCGGAAATGCATGTTGCCCCTTCCTCAGACAATAAGAGCAACTCCAAGTTGAAAGAAAGTGAAATTCAACTTTTCACTACCTTGTGTTCTCTTGACATTTAACAATCCCTTGTGGCAGTCCATTTCATTAAAGAAGAACCCTGCCAAAAAGTTCTTTTGTGTTGCATTTCTTAGAGAAAGTTCATTTCCTTCTAATATCAGGTGTTATTGGCAGTATCCTGCTCCTCTCTCTGCTTTTCACAGATGGGATAGAAAACAATGGCTGAGAGAAGTCATTTATATTGGGCTTTTGAATGAACCTGGGGACTTCCTTATAGATGGAAGAGGTGCTGAGGAACCTGTTATCTATCAAGATAATGACACTGTACTATGAAGGTCAGACTGAGGCAGAGAAGGACGCTGGGTTTCCCTGCCTTGAGCTCTGCTCATTAATTTCCCAGAACTGAATTCTCGGATGAGAAAACTGACCTCTTCTATGACCACTAGCAGAACTACCACTGTCTAGATTTTCCTTGGAGCAGGTGCATACTTAAATTTTGAGACACACAGACCTTTCCTAATACTACATAATAATAACAATAGCAACAATAACATTAACTACTTACCAATTGGGATCCTACGATGGACCTGACACTTTGACACAATATATGAATAAGTGGAGGGTTTATGATAGTCTTATTAGTAAACTTAAAGATAAGATGGAGAAGAGAGATTGAGAGAGAAGTGAGAGTAGACACACTAAGCCCTGGGCCTGCTTTGCCTTCTCAATTCTATATTTGAAACTCCTTTTGGGAAGATTTTTCTGAGTTTTGTTTCTGGTACAGTAATGATCTCACTGGTGGTAAAAACACTGCAATTAGCTCATCATTCTTCTTCATTCTCGATGTTGACATTAACTGGGAACTCTGTCTAATGTCAGAGTTTGAGACTGTTTTAATGCTTACAAGGGTGTGTGTCTCTATCTGTGTGTCTGTCTCTGTGTGTCTTCGCCAGCCTTCGAGAATGAGTAAGAGGAACCACTTCGTCCAGCAAACACCGGTGGGGATTTGCTACTGGCCCAGGGGGTAAGCAATGCTTTTGTCTAGCAGTGGTAGTGAGTACCCCAGGCTATAATTTCCAACTTAGAATGCACTTTCATATAGAAACAAGGACATAGAAGGTGCCTTAGTTACCAGACCAACCCCCCCAAAACACACTTAACTCAGCAAAACTGGTATTTTAGTATCAAAGTCAGTCTTTATAGTATAGTTGTGTTGGGGAATGTTTTTGGTGTGTGTGTGTGTGTGTGTGTGTGTGTGTGTGTGCGCGCGCGCGCGCAGATGCATATTTGTGTGTATAAAGTGTCATTCAGTGAAAATAACAAAGTAACTCATGGTAAAGAGTAATGCAGAGATGATAATAACATCATATTTTAGGAGTTCTCTGAGTTAACCAGGCAATTACTTGGCTACTTAACCTTTAATGTGACAGAGAAACAAGCTGGACCTTGAGCAGGTGGCGTGTACTTAGCACATCTATGTATATTATCCCAATTTAATCTTCACTTAATTGTAAAAATGTCTATGAAAGCGGTTGAGTGGAATTATCACTATATTATATGTAGGGTTAGATTCTAAAGTCAGTGAGTAAAGTGAAATTTATATAGAGTTGAAATTTGCTTAGAAAAATTTCCTGAATTACATATAAGGATATATGTGATTTGATTACGGCCTGGAACAGTAGTAAGTAAAGATGTATGATATAGTAATATGTCATATATTATAAAGAGTTCAAACACAACATGTAATTTTAGTTGCTGGGCTTATTTGCAGGGAGTCATATACAAAAATAAATATTGAAAACTTCTTAACTAAATATATAGACTGAGTCTATATATTTGCATTTGCTCAAGTTTATGCTCCACTGTATTATTATCTCAAATATATCAATAAGGAAACTTTACTCATAAAAGTTAAATATCTTGCTCAAGGAGAGCTGGTAAGTAGTAGAATTAGAGTTTGAATGTAGGTTCTTCTTACTTCAGAGCATCTGTCTCTCTTCCTAAATGTGTTTTGATTTCTAAATCGTTGTTCAGTAAATGACCCTTTGAAGATTATTTATGTTAGAATTTGCCTGTATTTATATGTAACATGTTACATATAATATCTGTGTACACATAAACACCCAGCTATGTGTCTTGTACATATATGCTAGAAACTCATGAACCTGGAACATAGTAGGAATTGAATGAGCCAATCATAATGGACAAAATAAGAAATGCAAATGAACACCAGGATGAGAGTTAGTTCTCTCTTAGCAAACACTCAGTGTTTACTGTCAATACCATAACTCTACTATATGTAACAATAGTTTTCATTCAACACAGGAAATCCCTGAGGCTAAAAGATGGTCATGAAACAGACACAGAAGGCACTGATCCATATGAGGTGTAAATTTAGATTGGTGTCTTATGTCTAAAACCTCAAACATCTCAGATGTATACATTGTTCATCCATCCATCCATCCATCCATCCATCCATCCATCCATCCAACAGAAGATGTACCTTGTGTCAACCATCATGGCCAGAATTTTTGTATATTAAAATATAAGAAATACACCCACCAATAATTTAAGAATCTATACTAGTTCCCAAATGCTAGAAATGATTCTTATTGAGCAAAAGTTAGAAATGTATATCCTACTTGAGTGCTCTTAGGATATATTACTTTGCATTGTAGGTCCATTATGAATTGTCATCTTTTCATTAGCAAACCTCACCTGAATTATTACTATGGTTTAGTTTTTTCACTGGTCCATTTCATCATATGCATATAATGACATTTCTTTCAAAACAAGGATAAGGCAGGCTTTTCATTACTGGGGCAGCACTTTATCCCTGTGCCAGTAATTGATGAAAGTGGCTTTATATTTTATCATCATCAACGAAGGTCAAAGCGTTGCAGTCTATAGCATCTTCATTTGATTACAAAGTGCCCTGACCAGAGGTCAGAGATTTCAGGGCTGAACAGCACTAGCAGCCACTCATGTGTGCTGGGAATCCCATGGGTGTTGGAAGCAGGGCCCTCACCGTTACCTGTAGTGTTGAAGCCAAAGAGGAGAGGGCAGGACACGGCAAAGGCCAGTACCCAGACGGTTGTAATCATGAGGGCCACACGCCGGCAGGAGCTCTGTCCCGTGCCATGTTGGTAGTGAACTGGCATGACCACTGCTGTGTATCTGGAAAAGGGCGGGGAGAGAAGACGGGCAAGATGAGAATGGATGGGGGAACTGTTCAAAAGACAAGCTGAAGGAGGTTACTAGAGAAATAACCAGGTCGATAAATGTGGCAAGAGAAAAGTAATTCTGCTGGAGAAAGAGAGAAAAGGTGAAGATAGTAGAAAGGCTGAGATAAGACAGATGAAGAACTCATTGAGGGGGCTGAGCAGAGAAATGGAGAAAGAATAAAAAAGTTAGCACGGCAGCACTGGGTTGCTGGAGAGCTTCTTGACTGGGGCTGACTGATGGGTGGCCCAGCTTACTTGAGCTCTGAATTCACCACTCGGACCCCTGAAGACTTTGGGTGCTGGTGTGTGCCTTTACTTTCTCCAACAGAGAAATAATAGATAATATTAGATAATATCAGATAATAATAGAACTGTGCCCAAAGTGGATGTTTGCCCTGCTTGTATCCTAATATAAACTCTAACCCTCATGGTGACAACTATTCCAAATAGCAGAGATTTTGAAAATAGAGATGAGTAATATCCAAGGATGGCTTATTTTAAAATCCGGTTTTCATGCCAACTTAGTCTGTTTGGGCTGCTATATAAAAAATACCGTAGGCTAGGTGGTGTAAACAAAAAACATTTATTTTTTACAGTTCAGAGGGCTGAGAAGTCCAAGATCAAGGCGCTGGCAGATTCAGTGTTTGGTGAGGACCCACTTCCTGGTTCATGGACAGCTGTCTTCTCACTGTGCCCTTACATGGGGAAAGGGGCAAGGGAGCTTGGTGGGATCTCTTTTATAAGGGCACTGATCCCATTCATGAGTTCTCTACCCTCACGACTAATCGCCAAAGGTCCCACTTCCTAATACTATCACTTTGGGGGTTAGAATGTCAGCATACGAATTTTGGGGGACACATTGTCTACATCGCATGCTTTTACATGGTCAAAGCAGAGTTCCTTATTTTTGTTGGATAGTGTTGTCTTTTCTATGGCAACTCCTCACACACATTTCCGGCTGCTTGTTGGACTTATTACCTGAACCATTCTTCCACAGTCACCTCAAACACAAGTTATCTGAAATACATTTCCCTATCTCCCCACATCCCTTAATCTGTTTCTACTGCCTGCCTTTCTTCAAGACACCCACACCTAATACTCTGGTCTTTTGACTCTACTTTGGCCCTTTCATATAATTTTCTCATTCCTTCATTTAACCTTTCATTCATTCATATTTATTGAGTCCCTGCTATATGCCAGGCTCTACTCTGGAAATATAGACATGTGCAAATTGGACAATGTCTCTGTCTTATGGGGTTTGGAGTTGAGTGGAATGGATAGATAAAAAAAACTATGTTAATATAAAATGAAGAGTATCATGAGAGAAATATGTTGGGTGACACGTTTGAGGGTAATGGAAGCTGTAAAAAAGGGGCAAACTGGCATAGACTGGGCAGAAAAATGAGAGGAGTAAGAGAGACCCAACCATGAGGTAAGATAGGGGAAGATTCTTTTAGGCAGAAAACAGCAGGTCCTGTAAATTTACCTGTTATGATGTCGTTGTAGAATCCCCTCCCACAGAATGTAGACTGAACATGTGAATAGGATATTTTTTCCTGTGATTAGATTACTAATCAAGAGATTGAGTTAATCAAAAGGGAGATTATCCTCAGTGGGCCTGATCTACTCAGGAAGCCCTTAGAAAGGACTGGGCCCTTCCTTAATTCAGAGAGATTCAAAGCATAAGAACTTATCCTATTGATCATGAAGGATCATTTTCCAAAACTGTCATGTTTTGGAAAAGGTCACTTGGCAGAGAATGGCAAAAGGCCTCTAGGAGCTGAGGATATCCCCTGGTTGACAACCACCAAGAAAGTGGGGACCTCAGTCCTACAACTGCAAAGAACTGAATTCTACTGACAATCTGAGTGAGTTTGAAAGAGGACCCCAAACTCCAGATGAGAACGCATCCCAGGCTGTACCTTGCTTTCAGCCTTGTGAGACCTTGAGCAGAGAACATACCTGCACTATGCATAGACTTCTGACCTACAGAAATGGTGAGATAAAAAATGGGGATAATTTATGCCGCTAAACTTGTGATAATTTGTTCCACAGCAACAGAAAAGACTGGTGTCTCTGTTCAATCTGTTACCCCTTCTCCTTCTCTGGGTTGCACATTCTTGCTCTCCCTCAATCCTGGATCAGCTCTGCGCTAACCTTCCCAATCCTCTCCATTTTAGAGAGCCCTCTAGCTCTGAACATATAGCATTCTTATGCCAATCAATCACGTTGCTCTTCTGCAGGCAGTTGTCTTGTCTCACTATTGAACTTGCCTCATGGCTGGAGTGAGAGAGGCCCCGTATGATTTAAGTTGCTTGATGGCACAAATCATCTTATAGCCTTGGTATTCCCCATAGGTTTTGCACAAAGCAAGCAGTAAGAAGCTACTGCTTGATTGCCTCATGGGTGAGGAAGGCCTCCTTCCCTACAAGAGGATAATTCTAATCTTAGCCAAGGTCAAGAGATCTAACATGCATAGCTGAGTCTACATATGCTTCAATTTTTCTTTGTTTTCTGTGTCCAGGGAACGTGGAAGCCAGCTTCAGAGAAGGAGCCTCCGTAGTCCCACTGTATATATACCTCAAGACTTGGGACTGAGGAAGGGAAGAGAAGGACAGGCTCTGGGCTGGAGGGGCTGGGACAGTGCTTCCTGATGCTCCTTCTATATGTGCCAGCCCTGCCTGAATCATCTGCCTTTTGTGCATCTGGCCTAAGAGTTCATGCATTAACATTTGTATTCGCCCAAAAGCAGTTTGAGAGTCAGCTCTGAGGGCTCAGATGGAGGCAGACTCTGCAGGACTTGACCTTGGCACTATGGTGTGTGACACAGGTGGCTTCTTTCTCAAAGAGGAGAAATAGGGGCCCTTATTTAATAAGGTCAAATTAAGATTCCACCACCAACCCTAAGGGAGGCTCATGACAACCCGGTTCCATTCTCCTGATGCACATACATTGCAAGTCTTCCCTTGAACCCCTAACTTGTCGATGAAGTAGCAGGGCAAGTAGTACCCGGCATTCCTCCAGGCCTCTCACCGTCCTCAGGACTTTAGACTCTCCTGGGGCAGTGAGCTGTGACTTCAAGTCAAATGTGTCTGCCAGGGCCAGGCCTCCAGCAGCGATCCCTGAGGCACTGAGCCTTGAGTCTTGCAGCTATCATGGCCGAACAACTATAGAGGGTTGGGAAGGAAAGGTATGACTCAATTCCTTCTGTCCATACCTGCAGTTGGGCCCAGGTTTTCCATTACATAATGTCCTTTGATGTAAAAAATCCTGTCCATCCCATACATTCAGTGGTGTGCTGCTAAATAGCTAACAACTGGCTTTCCAGGTGAAAAAGGCCCTAGTTTGTACCATTTGTCAGTTTCCATGGTATAAATACTCCCACTATTAGCCCATTTCAAGCTACAACAAAGGTTCAATCACTGGCTCAAAAAATTCTTAAAATTTTGCCAATTAGCTTTCGCTAGCCATCCAGCTGGCTCCAAGCATACCACTGAGAGTTGCACACTTTCCTAAACATGCTTTAATGTTCAGCAACTCCTTGGAGGTTCCCGGTAATTTATTAAGTCAGCAAGTGTAGATAACACTGGCTCATGTTATAAAGGAGGAGTCAGAGACAGAGAGGTTACATGATGAACCCGAGGTCCCGCGGCCAGTCACGGCAGAGCCAGGTCTCCCACCTCTGAGACCAGTGTCTCTCCTGGGTGCCCCACTCCCTCTCAAAGGCGTTGACAAGTTTCTGAGGCCTTGTGGGGACAGGAGCTTTGTGCTTAGAGCTGAGTTTCCCATTAACCTGATTCTGTTACTTGCCTGGGGGTCCTGTTAAAATACACATTCTTGGGCCACACCACTGGATGTTTTGATTAAGTGCTTCTGGAGTGAAACCCAGAAATGTGTATTTTTGACAAGCAAGCGCATCTTATGATTAGACAAGTTTGAGCAAGTCTCCATGAGGGAAAATTTCTGCGTCAAAACTTCTTGTTACTTGGGTTAAAAGCGAGAGATGAGACTGCGTTTATCACTGTTACATTTTTTTTTCTAAGTATTTTTTTAGACATGATTAAACATTTAGAATAAATGAGGCCCCCAAACTTGTCTCCAGGGTTTTTCTGCTAGGAAGCCTGCTATAGGGCTGAGACATAGAGGCTGTTCCTGAATTAGCCATAGGAGGGCACCATAATGCAGCCCAAACTCTGCCAGCTCCGCCCGGGTGAGAAGTTCATTGCTCACCTGGGGGCTCTCCAGGCCCTGAGCGAGGCAGAGAGGCAGAGCTGGGGCCCTTGGTTCCTGGAGCACTGCAGGGACCCTGAATTCCCAAACAGGCTGCTGAAACTCTGATCTCCTTCGAAATGCATCGCAGATGACCGACCGACCGCAAGCAAAGGCAGGGTGGGGGCTTGGATGCAAGCTGGAGGCTAGCCTGGGGCCGCCGCTGAAAGTGTGGCGGCTGTGCTCACCACGGGCCTGCGGACTCTGCGAGCCGCCCACGTCGCTCTCTCACCTGGCCCTCTCCCCTTGTGTTTGAGCTCCTAGCTTCTCTGGGCCTTTTCTGGTGTGGCTGGAACACGGGCTGTGGGCAAGGTGGTTAAGTCCGTGGGCCTTGGAAAGAGACTGACTCGTGTCTGAATCCATTCTTCCACTTAACTGTGTGGCCTGGGCCAGAGATTTGGCGTCTCCCGCTCTTCTTCCTTATCTGCACAATGTGGGTAATGTTTCGGCTCCATAGGGCTGCTATGAATAGTGAATGAGAGTAGCTCTGTGAAGTTTTTTGTTTTTTTTTTTTAAGCACAAGGACTGGTACCTATGAAACATTCAAAAACAATTTTGTTATGATTGTCATTATGATTGTGCTAGCCCAAGGGATCTGGGATTGTTCGTATCAGTGAATTTATGGGTGTCTCCCCTTATTCCTGATTATCACAGAACATTAAATTTATTTATCAAGCAAGTATATAGCACTTTCTATGTGCCAGGCAACTGTATGAAGTGCTTTATAGATAGTAACTCATTTAATCTTCATAACAACCCTTTTGCTATTATCACTACTAAACAGATAAGGAAACTGAGGCCCAGGAAGGCTAATTGACTTGCCCAAGGTCACATTGTTATTAATATTAAGGGGTCAAGCTAAGATTTTCAGCTAGGCTGTGTGGCTCCAGAGCTAGGCGCCCCAGAGTTGGGCTAAGCACCTCTGTGGAAGGCAGTGTGGGGAGGAGAAAGAGGCTGACTGGATCCCTACTCCTGCGCCTACCAGCTGTGGGTAGGAAAGTGGGCGAGCTTCCCTACACAGTCTAGCCTGAGCATCTTTACTTGGACAATGGGATAATGCACCTCTCTTGCTGGGGTGTTGTGAGGGTTAGCGATAATAAAAAGTTCTTCATGCCTGGCACATAGTACATGCTAAATAAATGGTAGCTCTTTCAATTGCTGTTGCTTTTAAAATCAGGCAAGTTAGAATGAGCACAGAGGTAACCAGGGCATTAAAGACATAGGTACTGTGCCTTGTTTACTCCAGGGAAATAGCATCTATCTAGCTGGGCTGCTGGCGCAGCCAGAGACCCCTCCCTAGGTGCCCCGTTCCCACCTCCACCAGTGCAGGGTCTGGACATAAGAACAGAGTTCTGCCGGGGGAGCTGGGGCACTCAGGCTCTAGTCCCAGATCTGTGTAGCACCCCAGGCAAGCATCTAACATTTCTGCACAGAGTTAAACTATAGTCTCTTCTTGACTCCCAATTCTGTGACTGGGGTTTTGTGGGCTTGTCGCTCTACTGAGGGTCTCGGGAGCCTCTCAGAATTCGATCTCCACCTAAAGCTCTGTCCCAGGGTGGGAGATGTGTATTTGTGTCTCTGTGTTTATTGTGGGGGATGAGGGGGGAGAACTGGTGAGGGTGCCTCTTTAGGAAGCTGGCTGAGGGGAGTTGAGAGGCTGGGCTGGGTGGGAGGGCCTGAGTCTAACTCCCGCCCGCCTGGGTTTAATGAGCCTCAGAGCTCTGTGAGGGCTGCTTTTCACCACCTTTTATTTCATCAGACAGGGGGTTCAATAAATCTTTAGTTCTGTGGACTCCTCTCAAGGAATTATTGAAGGAGAAAGCTTCTTGCAAATGACTGGGAAGCCCTTTGCAGCTATAAAATGCTTATTTAGATGCAAACTAAAACTCCAAGGTGCCTGTGACTCATCTGGTACCTATTGTGCTCCTGTGAAGACTCCAACATGCGGAGGAGGCTTGCCTGTGTGATGGGTGCCATTTGAGAGCCACTTAAAGAACTCCCCAGTGAATGAATTTGGTTGCATTATCCTGGGGCTCCTTGCAGAGGACTGGAATTCTCTCACCACTCGCATCACATCGTGCTCTCCTCTGACACTTTCTCAGCCCTCTCCCTAAGTTAGTCTTGACCCAGGGTGTGATGGGAGGGGGGCTGGCCCACTGGGGAGGCAAGGAGCCAAGGCAGTGAGGGCTTGTGCTCACCCACGCTGCTTTTTAAAAAAGAAAAGGCAGTCTTAATCCAATTCTTAGGCACCCAGAGCTGTGCCGAAGAATCTAATGACAATAGTATTACTTGCTTTCAGAAACCCTTTCATCACTTCCTTTTCTTTCCTATCTCTTAGTACTCTGTTATTACAGACCGGGGCTTCGTGACCAAAAAATGCTGAATCCATTTGGTCAAGTTTGTCAGACTGGTGACTAGCATTGTGTGAAGACCAAAGGTCTGCATGAATGACTGCATTTTTAATGAATTGACCAGTCATTTGGCATCCCGTGAACAGAATTTCATGCTGTGTACTGCAAACCGCGGTGAAGGATAATGGAGACAGCTTTTCCAAGGCCAATTTTCACTCCTAGACTAGGGAGGAGGCTCCAGTTTGAGGTCTGGTTAACATTTGTTCATATAGAAATACAAGCCAAGAAGGGAGCATCCTTCTTTCCTGGGGTCTAAGGCATCTTAGACCTGGCCCTTCAGGTTTCAGGTAGGTGAGCGCTATGCTTTCTGGGAGTTTTCCTGTATGGGACAGAAGCCAATTCAAGGTTTATTCTTGTTGGTTATGTGTTAAGGTGGCTGCTGCTGGCAAAATGGTGGTCCCGTGCAAATTAGAAAAAAGCACCCTCTCTTGGCCGACCCAAGGCTTGGCAGGTGAAGAACTGGCTGAAAGGGGTTCCCACACGTTGTGTAAGGCACACCCTGCACAGCTTCACCTACCAGCCCGTGTGTGTGTGTGTGTGTGTGTGTGTGTGTGTGTGTGTGTGTGTAGAAGCACACTCTCAAGGGGGTAGAGAGCAGGGCCAGGAGCTAGGAGGCTGGGAGGGGGCTGTTCAGAGCCTCTCCTAGAAGCTCCCTTTATACAGGTCTGCCCTCCCTCCTCCAGGGCTGACCTCCCATTCTCTCCGGTCCTTTCTGAAGGTGCGTATTTGTGGTATAAACAGTGGCTACCCTCAGGCAGAGATCACTACATGCAGCTTCATATTCTTTGTTGAAGGCTCTGTAATAGTCACAGCAGGGAGATTCCCAGGTGATAAAGAGCTAGGATGAGTATAAGAATTTTGGGGCTGGGCGGGCTGAGGGGCGCATTGGTTAAGAGTTGACTTGGGACACCAGCTCTGAGCAGCAGGACCC
>NW_017731526.1:1242464-1268050 GCF_001890085.2 Hipposideros armiger | reverse complement strand
GTTAGTGTTCTCCCCAGTGAAGGGACAGCAACCTAATTGACTCTACTGCCTTCCCTAGGCTGCTACCCTGTTGGTACATCATCATTGCCAAGGGCAGACAGACATCCAGGGAGTGCCAGGCTGCCCAAGAAGGGCAAATTCACAGAATGTTAGGGCGTTAGGACTGGAAGGTATCTTCCAAATCAATAGGTCAGTGTTTCTCAAAGTGTGGTCCACAGTGCTCATTGAAGATGAAGATATCTGAACTTTTCCCTGAGTCAGAATCCCTGGACTTGGGGCCCATGAATCTTCATTTTAAAACGAACACTCCCCTCCTTACCCCCAAACACACCAAGGTTTGAGAATCGCTGATCTAGTCCAAACTCAGGAGGCAACTAAAGACCATCGTGGCTCAGTGATATGCCCACAGATGCACAGCTGGTAGTAAATGAGCTTGGGTGACTGCCATATGTGTGCACTGTGCCAAAACTGCCTCTCGGAAGTCATCCATGCAGTGGAACGCGCACCACGTACCCAGAACATGAACTGCGAACACGTGTTTCATAAAACTTACCTCTGAAATGAACATCTACCTGGCTTCCGGTTTTAAAGCTTGGGGGCATCCTGGAACAACATCTCTAAGCACCTAAGCCTGTGCCAGTGTGCCTGCATTTGACACCTGGGTCTCAGTCACCAAGAGGTGGGGAGAAGGGCTGGATCCAGGGCACCGGAAAGGGGCCCAGGTCCTCTCTGCCACTCCCAGGATCACTGAAGATGGTTCTGACCTCATCCATTTCCACACGTGTTTCAAGCTCCACAACTTCCTCCCAGTAACACTTATAAAAAGTCAGGAATTTACATGACTTAATTTATATTCGAGCACATTTTTTATTTTATTAAATTTTTTTTTTTTTTTTACATAACTTAATTGTACCACGGAGATGTGTCAGGGAGACTGCCACTGTCAGAATGTCCGCATTCTTGGGCCTCAAGGCTTTTGTTCATTTGCCAGCTTCCTGCCTACGGGGCTGCTATTTTTGGGGACCATGGTTCTCAAGGAGAAACCGGTGAAGCTTGGTGTCCCTGGCAGTAGCTGGGTGTCCCTGCTGGGTGGGCCCAATGGCTAATTAAGAGGAAGGGAGAGTGAAAAATAGGTACAGTTCCCTTGAAGTAGCTTCTCAAGGAAAAAAGAGACCTTGTTGAAATGCTAGTGGGTAGAGATGATGCTGTTCCTCTGTCCAGTTTTTCTCATTCAAGAATCTTGTTATATGACCTGCTCACTTGACTGTTCATTCCTGTTTTATCCCACTAAAGTGAGGTCCTGAAAGTCTCTCAATCCATCCACTTACCTATTTACTTCTTTCCCCTTGGATTTATTTCCTTTTTAGCATCTGATTTTATCACTATATTTGGTCATCTCCAGACTCTATTTTGGGAAACTCTGATCAAAGATATTTTGTTTAAAAGCAACAATGACAAGTTCAATCTAGCTATGGAGTCCTAACTTTTGTTTATTTTTTTGTGGATTTACTTCCTCTCTTTAAGTTCAACCATTTCACAATGTATAAATAAAGGCCTAATATGCATTTATAGGATTCCTGAGAATGAAAAACTTTTTAAAAGGGAGATGTGTAGTCATAATGACACAATGATTTCAGGGAGCCAGGAGAATAAAAGACAGTTTTGCTCAGTACACAGGAAGGTTGTTTGCTGTAAACGCTTCTTGCAAAAAGTTGAATTTTATATACTAAATCTCATTTTAACATACACCGACTATGCAATTTATGTCTTAAATTGAGGAATAAACTACTTCCTCTCCCCCAGATTGTGAGTGCCTGTTTGTGTCTGTGTCTTGAGGGTGCAAAGTAGGTGAGAGGATAGATAGAACAATAGCAAACTCTATTGCTTGCTGGGTGTTCATTCATTCATTCATTCATTCATTCATTCATTCATAAAGCAAGTTGTTGTAAAGCTCCTAATACTTAGTTCATAGAAGGAGAGTATGTTATGTGTTTTAAGAGGTTTTAAAAAACGTACTTCAGGTTCTGTACTTGAAGAACTTTTAAGATTACTGGAAAAGCAAAGCATTCTTAAATAAAAATAACTAGAGATCATCATGAGATCCTAATAGTGTTAATACAATCTAACATTTATTGATAACTTACTCTGTGTGGGTCATTGGCCCACATGACCCATTTAGGAATGTCTATAGCTTTGAAACTTCAGATTCTGAAAACTGAATTTATTTTTGACTGTATGTGCTCTTACAGGTTTTTTGAGGATACATTTTGCACTTACTTGATAGGAAATGAAGTGACTATTCTTTAACTCTATAGGAGCAGGGACTTGTACTGGTTTGCTTCCGCATCCCTGGCTCCTAGAACAGTGCCTGGCATGCATATCTATTCTGAGAGAATACGTGGTCTCTGACACAATCTTCATTAACACTAATAATTGGCATTTGTTGAATGCTTACTAAGTCTTGATGTTCTGCAAAGCACTTTATATACATGGCCTCCATTGCCGATTATAATCCTATGAGAGAGGACTACTGCCATCTTCATTACAGAGAAAGAGACGGAAGCTTAGAGAGGCTCAGCACTTTGCCTGAGGTGGCACAGGTAGTGAAGGCAGACAGGGCATCGGAGGGTAGGTTGTTCCATGCCTGCTATAATGAAATATGAAGTGAGGACGGGGCAGTTATTGGAAAGGAGTGGAAATGGGTGAACACAAGGGGAAAGGAGCAAACCATGTCCTCATCAAGGATTTTTGTGTGATAAACTGCTTCATTTGCCTTCTATGGAGAGTGACACCCTTCTTCTGATTGCCTCTATCTCAGGGTTGCAAAAAGCAATTCAAAAAACAATGGTGGCTGCTGAATTTGGGGCCTACTGCCAGGTACACACCTGGCAGATTCTTTGGTATCCTGTTTCTTTAGTCTGTAAGGGCCAAAGCTCTCAAGCTGTCCTCTGGCCTCTAGGCCCCCACTGTGCCACCCATTCTGACTATCTTCTCTTCCTTTCTCCAACTCTGCCATCAAAATTTCTCTCCTTGATCTCAGCTAAGTGACCGAGAAGAAGACAATCTGATTAGCTGATTAAGGTAATTACCACTAAGGTGCCATCACTTAGCTTTCCCCAGAGCTTGTAATGGAAATATTTGTTTTCATTGGAGTTTTCAACACCAAGCAAATAATGGTTCAGTTATGAAGAAAGAGATGCAAAGGGCCAAGAACATGTAACTCTCACACATTATCTTATAGTTACCCAATGAAGTAAATATTATTTCCAGTTTATAGATAACAAAATGGACATTGAGAGGGATTGAGTAATTTACCTAAAGACACATAGTTAGTAAAAGGGCTGGAATTTCAAACCCTTAATATTAACCATTACTTTATTCACTCTCAAAGGCCAGAGTCTTAACACTCGCTTCTGGGAAATGGGCAGTTTAACTCCATTCCAATAACACAGGAGGGGGAAGAGTTGGTGTTTGTCCATCCATCCACTCATATATCTAATATTTATTGAGTGTCCATTATATGCCTGATACTTTGCTTGGTTGGGAATACTGAAATAAATTAAACCTGTTTTTGTCCCCAGGGCCTCAGAATATAGTATGGGGAGTAAAGTGTGAATGTGTGTGGGTGAATTGAGGGCCCAGGAGATAGGCACTAAGAAAATAACTATAATACAATGTGATAAGTGCTGACAGTGTGGTAAGTAGAAAGTGTTGGGAGAACACAAGAGGTAAAGTGATTTTTGAAATTAAAGCAGGAAAAAAAAGGCAGAAAAAGATCTAATTGACTTAAAACTCTTTAGAGACATGATTCCACCTTTCTCCTGAATCCTAATGAACAACTCACTTCAGAATCATACATCAGCCAGGTGGTGTTACTCTCACTTGCTAATGAATATAACTAACTCCCTTTGGCGATACAGAAGGTGGGAGTGAGTAAGTAAGAAAGTGTCTCAGGTACAGAAGTTGGCTATTGATTTTCAGCAGACACAGCCTATGGCAGCATTCCCCAAATTTACTGATTATAAGGCAGCATTTCACAAATCACCTGAGGCTCCTGTTAAACAAAATGATTCCAGGCCTCAATCAGGATAAGTCCCTCCAGTGACTCCAACTGCCTGGGGAGGCAGGGGTGGTGGTGGTGGTGGTGGGAAACTCTGGTCTGGAGGGTGTGGGGGGACATGACATTATCTTTAGAAATGGTTGTCTTAAAGCAGGGCTCTTTTTAAGCATGTTTTGTTCCATGGATCCCGTTAGCCTCATGGTTGGTCCCCATCTCAGAAGAATGTGTTTGAGTGCATACAACAAAATACGGTGGATCACAAAGGATACCAATTATATTGAAATATAGTCACCAAAGTATTTTAAATATATTTGCTTCTTTAATAATGCATTAAATGACAAGACCTATCAGCAGGTTCAAAATTCCTATAATTTCAAAGTACTGATGAATATAAATGGTATTTCAAGGTGTCTGCAACAACTGTAATGTGATTTGAAAATATAAATATCTGTGATTTCTACTGGTGACATTAAGGATTTCTTCTGTTGTGGGTTGATGCCTACATTTATAATTGATGGAAATGCTAAATTTCAGCTTGGTGAAAATAAAGAAGTAATTTTATTTACATCCAAGTTGACGGACACCCCAGATTAAGTGAGGCCTATCGCTTTCCCTTTGCCTATGGATAAGACCAATGTATGGAAGAAGACAGAGCTGAGAGAATTATAGAGAAATGGAGCTGGAACCCTGTTCCAACTGCGCCTGCAGTCCACCTTACCACAAAACTTTTAACGTTCCTGGTGTGAGAGTCAATGCATTCTGTTTAGTATTCAAGTCAATTGGAGTTAAGTTTTCTTTTACTGACAACTAAAGGTGTCTCAACTGAGATATTTATAGGTTACGCATTTTAGTTATCAAGGCTCTTCCTCAGCTGGTGACCGTTGAGCCTAACATCAATCCTATGAAATAGGGAAAGTATAGTTGTCATTTCCATTTTATTCACTTAATTCTCACATCTTCTGACTCCCAGTTCTGAGTCTTTTTTATAGCACAGCTCTGTGTTGGAATGACATTCATCCCAGTGAATTCTAGCAAAAGCATGATGTTATGTGACACTTTATTACCTGCCTCACAGCAATTCCCTACACCCACATATTCTTTTTTAATAAAATCTACATTTTCACGTTTTCTTTTCTGTTCTCCCTTGCGGCTAAAAGTGGCTATATGATCCACTTCTGGCAAAATAGACTTAAGTGAAGTCCTTTCGGGAGATGTTTCAAGCCACTGCAGGGAAAGGGCTTTTTCCCCCCTTTCTCTGCTGTTCCCACCCATCCTATTTTCCAATACAGCCATGATGCCGGGGCTATGGCAGACATCCTGTGAGTAACACAAGGAAGTAAGCCAGCTCAGGAAGGATGGAACAGTCTGATTCTTGATGACACCATGGGGCAGCTGAACCAACACCAACAGTTGCCTTCCTCCAGAATTCTGGTTATGTGAGAAAAGTAACTCCTATTTACCTAAGCCACAGTTAGTCAAATTTTTCAATATTTACAGCCCAAACATTCCTAACTCATGCATACTGGTATCTGGAAAAAGGAGCCAGTTTTACTTTGAAGGAAGGTATCTGGCCAATATGAGCCAATATTTCCTTCAAAGGAAATGAATTTATTCACATAAAAACACAGAAAGCTGTGAATTTGGCAGCTAATTTGGCCCCCCCAGATGGTGTTCTTCTCATTTCTGTTCTATCCTCTTGGAGGCCTTTAGCCTACAGAAGTCTCTGTGGTCAATGTTGCATCCTTCCCTCTTTCCAAGGGAGCCCTGAGGTATAATTATGCAATTGCTAGACCAGCTACTCAAACTGTGCCATCAGGCTAAGTTAGCGAGAGTCATGCTTTGCTCTTCTCTGAGACACATGGATTTACATATTCACAGTCCCTTTAAGGCAGCGGTTCTCAACCTTCCTAATCCTGTGACCCCTTAATACAGTTCCTCATGTTGTGGTGACCCCCAACCACAAAATTATTTTCGTTGCTGCTCTATAACTGTAATTTGGCTACTGTTATGAATGGTAATGTAAATATCTTTTTGTTTTCTGATGGTCTTAGATGACCCCTGTGAAAGGGTGGTTTGACCCCCAAAGGGGTCACGACCCACAGGTTGAGAACCGCTGCTTTAAGGACTCTAAGTGCTCTTTATTCTTTAAGCACCCCATCTCCTTCTGAGGTCTAGAGAAGGCAGGCAGGTATTTAAGACTAAGAAATGGATGCACTGGGATGGGATAGGGAGACCTGGTCCTTTGGACTAGAAGCTTCTAATATCTTAACTGGTCATCTGTTAATGATGGCTACTGTAAGTGATGTTCTGTCTGTTACTACGATAGACCCTGAGTGGACTGTTGGAGAAAGTGACACAATATATTAAATTGCATTGACTAGAGTCTTGAAGCAAGTTAGAAACGACCAAGAAGAGGTTCCAAAACCCATTTCTCGGTGGAGAGCTGTCTTTGCTCCCCTGATCTTCTTTATATGGCTGTAGACTTATTCGACCATGCTCTTGATTGCTGAACACCTACATCAAATAACCTGTTGGGCAGAGAGCATATTGGTTTTATGAGGGGGTAACCAAGAGAGCTCCACCAGAACTCTTCTCATGGGGAAAACCCATAGATTCAACCTGCAGAGAGTCCATGAAGCCTTTGGCCAGATTTCATGCTGGACTTCTGCAGACTCAGTTGCTCTTCTATGCTCAGCTGTAGAATGGGGGCATCATCTACGAGTATATTGGTGGGTGTGGCGAGAAGGGGCTGTCATGGTGTCTAGTGTGGAAAAGTTACAATGTCCATCTCCTATATTAGTATCTACAGAGATTTTCCACTATGGTCTGTGTAGAGTCCTGGAAGCAATCACAAATAGACAGCCAGAGTGTGCCTGAGTGGCTTTGCTATAGACACCAAAAGCCTGGTTTTATTTCAGAGGCAATTAAAATGCTTATTATACTAAAAGTCTTCTTCCTGCATTTGTTTCTGACATTTATCTCTCCGGAAGACTTAAGAATCCTTGGAATGTCTTGGAGTGGACAGAAACACCTTCGATGGTGGTGGTATAATGAATCATTGACTAATCCATACTAGGTTATAGCACCTAACGTCTGCCTCACTCTTGAACAGAAATATCACATGCTTTTAACTTCTTTTAGTCTCATTATTATTGGATGTTAAAACAATTAATTCATTGTAACAATAGATACAGCAGCAAATGAGATAAGCAGGAGTTGCCCATCTAATGCATACATTGTAGAACACATTCATTTACTCATTCATATATCAATTATTTATTTAACACATATTATGCTGGGTAGTATGTTTGGAATACAGGAAAAAAAGTCAGAGGCATTGCCTCTGACTTCAAGGATGTCTCAGCCTAACTGGGTTGACAGAAAAGTCAATAATTGTAAGACCCTTTGCCATTAGGATTATTCTAACTGGGAAGAATAAATATATATATATATATATTTTCTCTGAGTATCCTCTTGGCCTTAAATCTATTCCAATCAGCCTAGTTGTTTTTCCTTTTTTCTTTTCTTTTTAGTTTCTTGGTTTCTTTCTTTTATGTCTCCCCACTGAGATCGTAAGTCTAATTTTAGTTCCCAGTCATTCTTTAACATGGGAACTAGCTTAAGCAGTCTATATTCAAAGTTTTTGCTCTCCTGTGATATGTCATACTTAATTAGCTGTCATATTCACTATTAATATTAACTGAGATATTAATTTAATGAATTTTAATTTCTCTTAATCATAGTATAATTTTGATCTTTCATTGGCTACCTCTTTAGAATGATACACAGTTCAGAGGAGAAGTATTAATAGTATATTAAGGTGTCCTTAAAAAAGCTCTTTAGTAAATTGCATGTTTTCTGGTAAGAGTATCTGTTTCTTGAACAATTATAGGCAACCCTATTTCCTTGTTAGCAAATAGATGTTTTTGTCTTGATCACCTCCTGACTCTGCTTTGTACTTTCAAATGAAAATACTTTCAAATTTAAGAAATGTTTCTCGCCAAAAGAAGTCTCCAGGGTCTGCTACAGTATCTGATTTGTGAGTGTTCTGTACTATTAATGCAGGCATCAAACATATAAATTTGAAGGTTTGGTCTATTCCTCTATAGTCTGTGGAGAGCTAACCCCCAGGAGGAAAGAGCCGAGTCTGAGGGCAACTGAACCATCAGAAGAAGTCTGATCTATTTACAGACTATTGTTTCTTTCTTTTCCTCTCACTCATTAAATTTTTTCCCTGTAATTCCCTTTGCCTTCCCCACATCTCACCTTGGTCCTACATCTCTCCTGCACATCCTCACCCCCATATACATTGAAACAGGGATGAAGATGCCCACTGGACTGCCTCCTCCGATCCCTCACATCTTTGAGATAAGCCTGGCATAGAAAGTAAAGTTGGCACATTTTTAGGACAAGTCCCATCACTCAAGTCTGGTCACCAGGATACTGGAGACCTGGGAACAGAGTCGTTCCCAGATCCCTGGTTCTGATGTGGGCAAGAGATGCTAGATAATGGCCGCTTTCAAGACCGTCAGTTTCCTCATGAAAGGCAGAATGATAGGAGCTGTCCTTCCTTCCCAAGTCCCCAATCACAACAGGGAGCCTTTTGAGCCCCAAAGGTCAGAAGATCAGGGAAGACAAGGACAAACATGGTCACATGGGCAGCCCACACCTGGCCTCACTCACCTCCAGGTACACGACCCAGGGCATGACCAAGGTGGCCACCAGCAGGTCCGCCACAGCCAGGCTCACCACCAGGTAGTTGGTGGTGGTCTGCAGTGCCCGTTCCCTCAGCACTGCCGCACACACGAGACCATTGCCAAAGATGATGGCCAGGATGAGTGCACAATAGGAGAGGGCATAGTAGGCATGTGGGCGGGCCCAGCTGGCCTCGGTAGAGTTGTCTGCCCCACAGGTGGAGTTGATGTGCCCACTCAGCTGACTCAGAGGTGCCATAGCCCAGAGGGAGAAGAGTGACCCCAATGGGTTTCCTAGGAAGAGACAGAAAACAATGATTGTAAAATCAGACACTTTGGCGCTGGGCTGCTTGCGTGCATATTTTGATTTATTGCTTCAACACATATTTAATGAGCACTTCCTATATGACAGGCCACTGTTCTAAGCACTGGAAATACAGCGATGAACAAAAGGGATAATAAAAATCCCTGCCTTCTTGCAGCCTCCATTCTGGAGGAGAAAACTAATAAACAAGATAAATAAAGGATGTATTGGGTTGTTGGAAAAGTCATGAAGTATATTTTCTATGTTTTTCGCTGAAAGAATGCATCATGACTTTTCAGACAACCCAATGGTATGTTCGATGATGATATGTATTTTGGAAAACAGCAAATCAGGGAAGTGGGTAGGAGAGGGTGAAGATCATGTTTGTGTGAGCAGGGTGTCTGAATGCAAGTTTCAATTAGGACAATCAGGAAGCCCTCATGGAGGAGGTGACAATTGAGTTAAGACCTGGAGGACCTGAGGAAGCAGACTGTGCAGATATCTGGGGCAAAAGGTCTCCAAGCAGAAGGCACAGCAGGTACAAAGATAGGACAGTTGGCATGTGGAAGAGACAGCAGGGAGGCCAGTGTGGCTGGAGCCAAATGAGGCAGGGGCAGAGTGGAAGGGCGTGAGGTTGAGAGGCTGTGCAGCGCTGTTGAAAGAACCACGCTCAGACTCTGAGTAAGATGGGGAGCTGTTGCAGAATTAGAATCCCAGCTCTCCCACTTCCTAACTCTGGGGCCTTGGGCATGCTCCTTCACCTCTCTGAGCTTCATTTTCCTCTTCTATAAGATGGGGGAAATGATGGAACTCATTTCCTCAGGGTTTTTGTGAGACTTAAATGAGCTGTTATATTCGTATATGTGAGACATTGAAAGCCACATCTGAGACCTCTCTAGCTCTTTTTCTTTTATTGGTCTGTTTCTCTTAGCCTCCCACCCATCTGTCTTTGTTTACTCCCTCCCACCCTTTATGGCTTCCCTTTTGCCTTTTCCCTTGCCTCCCCCTGTCTCTCTTCACTTCCTCAATCTTAGTCTCTCTCTTGTATCTCACACAAGGCATGGTAGTGTTGGGAGGCTGGATTGTGGGAGAAAATATTAAGAGTAATGGAGTCTAGAGGCAATACAATGGTTTTTATGTTTAGAGAAAATACATGTGTGGAATTTAATTTGAAACCTCCTACATCTTAAAGATTGCTTACTAATTAGAAAAATGTTTAAGCCCTATGAAGTCCTGTCCCCACCCCCAAATCCCACATCCGTAGGCCAATGACTCATGCACCACCTGTTTTCAACCTATGACCTAGTCCAATGCCTTCACTTTTCAAACAGGGAAATTGAGACCTGGAGAGATGAGTGACATGCCTTAAGTCACACAGCTTATTAGTAGCAGAACTAATTTTCTCAATGTTCTCTTTGACATCTGAAAGCCACAGCAATGAATATTTCACTATCCCACTGGGAAGAGCCAATCCTCAAACTGTGGAGACTTTGGACTTAGAGTGGGAAAGGCATTAGAGCCCATCAGCTGTCCCGATGACACCAGCCTGTTGGGGTCAGCGCTGAAGAAGGGACTCTGGGTAATTAGAGCCAGGTCTGTGTGTGTCTGTGGGGGACAAATCTCACCATATCCTGAAGAAAAACATGGAAATGCCTGTGTGCTATGGTTAGCAGTGCATTAAAGCCACATGCTGGGGAAGACACTATAGCCTATAGCATGGCCCTGAGACCTGGGCAAGAGTGACTCCAGCCCTGAGCTCTGTGCTTTAGAGGGCTCTACTCTGGACCCCATTTGGTCATATCCTCCCTACAGGATGAGGTAATGCCATCCCATAGCATCAAGGAGCAGGCCCACCAAGAGTCCACACTCCCATTTGGAACACACCCTGGGTACTAAGATCACAGCGTCCTCCGCCCAAACTGCTTGGAGCCTGCTTCTAGGGCAGCATCAGTAGTGTTCCGGGTCTGTCACCCTGAGGGTAGGCTGTGCCATGTGTATGTGGGGCCCCTGGGCTCAAGTGGTTGCTCTTTTGGGAGCGTAGATGAATAGCTTGGGTGTAGCCTGAGGTGGGGAGAGAAGACAGAATCCGTGGGACAGGCTCGGGGGTGAGAGGCGGCTTCTCCTGTCCGCTCCCATTTCAGATGGAGCTCTTAAGCACCCAAGAATGTTAAATTCAAACCGGGCCTTTGAGATTGTTAGAAAGGTATATTTGTCAAGGCAGGAGGATTAAACATTTTATTCAGTGGCTTGTTGGTTATGACTAAAACATTTAGACATGGGGTATATGGGCCTCCATGGGAACCCTTGTTCCAAGCCCTGACTGAGGTAGAGGCTGGCTTGGTGAACAGGATTTGCTGTCGCTCCTGATATCTGCAGCTCTCCTGTGATGAGGAGATTGGCCTAATCATGATTATCATTTTGCACCTCGTTCTGAAATATTTCAGCCTGGAATGTTTAAGTGTTAAAATGAACAAATGATTGTTCAGGGGCAACCGACTTGGATTGAATTCAGAGAATTGTTTAAAAAAATGTTCTTTATCTTGGCACACTGTTTGCACTCAATATATTTTAAAGCATAATAATAACTTCTGAAAATAATTATAATTTCCTCATTATTCAGAGAAGGACAGCCGGTACCCCAGAGATAGCACTGCTGTTGCCAAGAGCTTTTGGGAAAATACAATGCTTTCTGATCGTTCAAGGATATTTTCACCTTTGAGGCAGGCTCAGGCCCAGAAAAATCTTTTCTTCTGCAATTGGGCCACCGTGGAAAGCAGTGGCCCTTTCCTGAGGTCTGCAGTTGGCTAATGTCTTAGTCTCATCTCACCTGTCAGGTAAGAAGGAAGCAGAAAACCTTAGGATCGTTGTTACCATCTTGCTGGACATTTTACTCTGCTGAGGCCTGACAGCTAATTAAAAATAGCACAGCTGAATGTCAATGACTAATTACAGGACGGGAAACCTTCAACTCTGAAAATCGATTCTGAGCCTGATGTTGGAGTCACAATCGCATGGATTTCTGATTTATTTATTTATTTTTGTGCATTGTGTTGTCTCTGGTCTTAGATTCTTTATAGCAGTAGGTGGGGGGTAAGTCTTGGCTGTCCTGCAGTTTCTGATGAGTTGTGGGTGTGAGAGATGAAAGCAGAAAATGAGTGAGATGCTAGATTACTCCCCACCTCTCAGCTAATTGTTTCATCTTCCTCCCTTTTTAGATTTTTTTTTCTCAAACCAGCATCACTTATATAACAGAGCTGGGCTGGGCTTTCTCCTTTCTCTGTCTGACAGATATGCTAACAGATAATAAACTGGTCTCAGGTAGGAGAAGCGAAGAGCATGGGGGAATTCATTAACTTAATAATCACTCTCTAAATAATTCATAATGATAACCTGGTTTTCTCATCAGCAAAATGAGAATAATCATATCCACTCCATAGGGTGATTGTGATAATTAAATGAAATTATATATGTAAAGGCTTGGAACTATTGACAATCTGGGCTTGATAATTCTTTGTTGTGGAAGGGTTGTCCTGTGCATTGCAGTAGGATGATTAGCAGTATCCCTGACATCTACCCGTTAGATGCCAGTAGCGCTCTCCTGCTCCCAAGTTGTGACAATCAAAAATGTCTCTAGACATTGTCAAATGTCCCTTTTGGGGCAAAATTGCTCTCCCTATTAAGAATCACAGCTCTAGCATAATGTCTGGCACATAGCACTTTTGAAATATTACAGCATTTATTGTTAAAGGGAAAGTGGGAGCAGGTAAAGGGGTCAAATAAAGTACAACTGCAGAGTGTTTAATGGACTTGGAAATTAGGAGGCTGCTGGTGACCTTAACGAAGCGTGTTAGTAGTTAAGAGTGGGTGGGAGCTGAAAAAGTGGAGAAAGGAAGGACTAGAAGATTACTGCTGGTATTTCTCTTTCAAGATTCATTATATAAAACACCACTTACAAATTTTAATGAGCCTTTGAATTTCTTACAAAGTAATGCTGTATCTTGGTCTTTATAGTTTATTTAGCATCTCTTAGAATGAAAGCATAATCTATTTTAAAAAGCAGGGACAGAGCCAGCTGAGTGGCTCAGTTGGTTAAGAGCTCGCTCAAGAGCGAGAGCTAAGCAACAGCGGTTCAATTCCCGGCCCGAGCTGAGTTGCCGCTGAGCTGCCAACAGGTGGCAGGATGGCTCAGCTAAAAAGCAGGGACAAAGAGCAGTCAGGCCCGCATCAGCTATGACATACATCCTGTTTACTGATATTCAGTTCCTCAGTTCTGAACTATAGCCTGCTTGGAATACTTGTAGGGTGCCTCTTTGGCACCTGGTTTCATACCAGGCTCCCACTGAATTTGTTAGGAGGATACTTATTAAGATTTACAGGGCTGTAATTATTTTTTCTCTTTCCTTAAGGATATGAGGTAAGCAAAAAATCACACACACACACACACACACACACACACACAAATCCCAAAACACCGTTAGTTCTCTACCGCCTTCTGAAGACCATAGTCACTACCCCTTCTGACTGCCCTTTACACATATTGTCTCATTTTAGTATTTATAGCAGCCCAGAAGGTAGATACTGATATCATCCTTTTTGGATTAAAAAACTGAGACAGAAGTTCAGTAACTTTTCCAAGATTATACAATGTGTAGGGGCCTCCATTGAGCCCAGGTTTGATCTCAGGTCTCCCTAAGTTAAAAACTCACAACTTATTTAATGTGTTTATGCAGGGAGTGAAGTTGATGTGGCAGTTATTTTCAGGTAGAAATGGTTTTTCCTAAACATAGAACAAAACACCTTGATAGCCGGGTTCCATGGCCAAACCACTTGTATCAATAGATTCCTGTCTTTTGCCTCTCTAATCTTTTACTCAGTTACATCCTGACCTCTAGTCTCAGAGCTTTTCTGGTTCTGGGCTTCAGGGCAGACTTGCTATATGGCTTGAGAAAATTAATAATTATAGCTAACATTTGTAAACATTACCATATTTAAACCATATAATAACCTGAAAAAGGAAGTAGGTGCTATTATCTCCATTTTTGCAGATGAAGAAAGTAACAGAAAGGTTAAATATCTTGCTGAGGTCATATACCAATAAATGATGGAGCTGATTCAACTCTAGATCTGTTTCCAGAGTTCGTGTTCCTAACTATTCCACGACTGGGGTGAGGGAGACAAACCTGAAATAGGGACTAATTTTAAAACCTCTTCTTTTCAGAGCGTCTTGTGCACATCACCTGATTGAGCTCAGCGAAGTTAATGCAGGTGCACACTGCACATAGAAACAGTGGGAGTTACATTGTCATTATTACTAAAGGTAGTCTTTAGCATTTCTATGGCATTCTATTATTGCAAATTGCTTTCTAGTTTATTTTCCTAATGAAGATTCAGAAGTGCATTGGAATACAAAATATATTTATATATTTGGGCACATTTACATTGTTGGCAAGTGTATGGAGAAAAACCACAGTTGGTTACTGAGACTTCATAGCTAAGGTAATATACTTTATTAAAAAATTAATCCTGCTCAGTAAAGTAGAGCATCCCCCATTTTTCATCACAACCTCTAAGGACTGAGCATCTTATTATTCTAATCAGGGATAAATGGGGAACTCAATGGATCAGTCAATCAACAAGCAAATATTGATGATAAACTTTAATGTATTAGAAATTGAATTTAGTATCGGGTAAAGCCTATTCAGTATTTGCTTTAAGTCAGATTTCATAATGAGCAGCCTTCTGTATAGATGCTTTGGTATCAGGCATTCATTTAGATACTGCAACTATTTTCCTAGTTCAACACCATGCTCACTGCTAACCAGGCAGATCCTTGAAAATGTTCAGCTATAAATATCAAGTGAGTAAGAATCTTTCTCATATTGTATCTGCTTCTCTTGGGCTACAAGAGATTTAACCAATGCTGTGTTAAGCAGTGATTCTTCACTCTTATCCAAGGATGGTCATCTTACAGACCTTTTAGTATTAGTAAGCAAAAGGCTTCACTTATAAAGTGCAAACAGGTATGCAGAATGAGATTAGAATCCAAGTTCTACTTTGCTATTGCTGCATTATCATTTGTGCATGCATTTTAATAAAAATTTGATTAAAGTAAATGCAAGAACTGAAATAAATACCTAATTGCAACAACTTCCGTGGACCCAATAAGCTACAGAAGTAATGAAAGTCCCACAATTAAACAACAATAATACCCTGAAAATCATATGCCATCATTAAAGAAAACATACACAATCATCATCTCAAGTACTGCATATCTCTGTTGGAAATAATTGAATTCTGACTTGGAAACAGCCTGGCTTTAAATAGACCATTGAAAACAGTGCCTCTCCAAACCCTCAGCCCTGGATTACCAGGGTGCTGAACTGGGGGAGTTTAAAATAACAGACCCTTACAATTAAGTAAAACCCTTAAGAGGAATACAGTCAATTTCCATACAAACCCCAGGAATAGTAACAGCGTTTTATTTCCATCTTTAAATTCTGCCTTGATATAGTTTCTAGAGCCCATGAGGATCTAATTTTTTTGGGAAAAAAGAGAACAGGTTTCTACTGCCCCAAACATGAGGGAAAAAATGAGAACAGCTTCCTCAGGGTTTCAGGTTTTTAAATAAGAGAGGATACAGAGTTTTAATGAATATTCTTAGAAAACCACAGAACCCCAAACTGATTAAATAACCTTCCAGGAAAACACTGTGTATTGAAGTAGAAAAGAAAAGAAAAATTACTTACCCTGAAAATGTCTTCTGATTTCTGGAGACTGAAGTTTAGCACCTCCGCTCCTGTAGCCATTTACTGCCAGCGGACATGCTCAAGCAAAGCAAACTTTGCCTTTCCTAGGACACAGAAACTGTTGAAATGAACAGAAAGAAAATCACCCATTTTTGCCTCGAAGGTGAAATCACTTGTATGCTGCTCTTCCAGCTTCCCTATTAGACCTTACTGCATGTTTCTTAGCTGCTTTCGAATGCATCCGTTATCTCTAGAGGATTTGGGAGGGACCCTTAATGTTGGCTGGGGCTGCCCTTCAGAGGCTCTGTCCTTGGTGCTGAAAGTGAGGTTGAGTAGGCAGATGAAGGATCCGTTTTCTACCTTCCTCTACTCTTCCCTCTGTGCCTCTGTCTGCTCCGTGCTATGCTTTTAAGCACATCTGTACTTTTCCCTCAGTGCTCGTTTTAATCCTACTTTCCCACTGCCTTTACTTCTATGCTTTAATTTCTTCATCTTCTTCGGCTGAATTGCCATCCCAGCTTTTGGTGGATATAACAATGATTGGGTCAGCAGAAGGAACAGATCAACGAATTGAGACCACAAATGGTTAATAGAAATCAGTACAATTTAAAACACAATTGACAGAATAATTGAACTTGGAGGTGTAAGCCTGTGTGGGAAAAAGAAGGTTAAAGGAAATATGTTGCAGTGGAAGCAAAACTGAGGTGTAGAGTATAACTGGTGATAAAGGTAAAATACCGGTAAGCTTAATATTGTGAGAAAGGTTAAGTGTTCATTTAGCAGCACTCTTTGTTTTCAGAGAACTTCATAAAATATTTGCCTATTCATTTTTACTGCCCCTCTGAGGTATATTTGATTAATTTTTATTAACTCAACTTCAGAATTGGCTAAAGTGAGATGCAGCTTAGGGCAATGTCAGTTGAAAGTCAGTTTCCAAAGCAGTGCTAGAACTTAGGCAATCTCAATTCATGGTCAGTCACCTGTTCAGATAACATTTTACCATGGAATCCTAACTATTCTCTGTTCTCTTGTTTCGATTTCTTCTCCTTCTGTCAGACAGCATGGTAATTCTTCCACTGCGTTCTCTGACAACAGTGGATGTGCTTGGCAGCTGCAGTGCAGACTGTCGTGGGGAAGCCAGTCTAAGTTTGACTATGATGGAGACCTCTGCTGGCTGAGAAAGAGGCAGCAGCAGCAGCAAAGTCTAAATACTGCTGTTAATATCATTTATTGAGCATGTACTATTAGGCAGTCATTTTAATGCATTCCATCTTTTAATAATTTCAACAACCCTAAAAGGTACATAATATTTGACATCGCTAATTTATAGATAGAAAAATTGAGAGTTAGAGAAGTTAAAATAATTTTTGAAGGTCACACAGCTAACAAATACTGGAGCCAAGATTTGGATCTAGACATCTTAATTGTGGAGCATGTTCTCTTACCCACTATACAATAATTCTTCAAAAGGTGTAAAATTTATATTTCCTAAGACACTGACAATATGTTATAGAGTATAATAATTATAATGACAAAATGATATCAATGATACAATATTTGTATGGTGATATAATTTATAATGCATTTTCTAATTCATGTTCTTGTCTGCATCTTACATAAATCCTCATGATACACATTTTTACAGAGGCTGTTATGGATTTAATTATACTCTCCTCCTCATCCATATATTGAAGCCTTAGCCTCAGAATGTGACTGACTACATGTGGAGATAAGGTCTTTAAAGAGGTGATTAAGTTAAAATGAGGCCATTATGGTATGCCCTCAGCCAATATGACTGGTATCTTTATAAAAAGAGAAACAGATACAAGGGAGACACACAGAGAGAAAAGGCCATGTGGGGACACAGCAAGATGGGAGCCATCTGCAAGCCAAGGAGAGAGGCCTCAGGAAAAATCAAATCTGCTGACATGTTGATCTTGACCATGTAGCCTCCAGAAAAGAAAATTAATTTATGTTGTTTAAGCCACCTAGTTTATGGGATTTTGTTATGACAGCCTTAGAAAACTAATACAGAGGCTTAGAGAGGTTAGGTACCATATTGAAAGTTGCTCATGATTTATAGCACATAAATATATTGTTATGTGGCATAACTATATTGAACATGCCCTAAGACTGGAACTCCCAGCCTGAATGTGAACCCATCTCTTCTTCCCTTGGGTTAGGGGACCAAGAGATTATGCACTGTCTAGGGTTGGCATGTCTAGGATATAAAAACAGAAAGCATGTAAGTAGAACAATGCAGAGGCATATTGCAGAGTTCAGAATTTTAATTGCTCACTTTCGGCCTCATGGTTCCACCTTATCTTATGTTTATTTCCTTTAACATTTGTACATTTTGAGGATATTGTGTCTAATGCTTATGCTGCCCTGATAATACATGAACATAGCAGCAAAGTCCGTATTACTAAATGTTCTCTGTTGAGATCACATGGTGTATCCTTACAGGGGAGCTATAAGTGTTGCTGGCATAATTTTCCTTAGCATTTTTGTAATGCTTTTCTTTGACAAAGTCCAAAGGAAGATAAGAAAAGATAAAGACTATCATTCTAATTCTATATAGAAGCAACAGATAAAGAAATTAGCTGACATACCCAAAGTCTCACAGCCAGGCACTCATCTGAGTCTCGACTCAGAGTCTCTGGTCGACTCCTCGACTGCCGTGGTGCATCAAAAGGGATTGGTGTAAGGAAAGGAAGGCAGGTGGTGAGGAAGGTGGACCTTTCTCTCAGGACATCAGTGTAGGTGAATATCAATAATTGCTCCTTTTAATCTGGCATATTTTATTCATATTCACAATATTGAACAAATTTCATTCTTTTAAGTAAATTGAACTCTTATGCATGGTTGGCATTGAAGATTTTGAGATCTTCCTCCTGGGAAGAACTCTGGAACACCTATAGAACAGACATGCTTTGGCAGAAATCAAGAAAAATGTAGATCCTTTTTCTCATCTCTCTTCCAGGAACCCGTGTTTCAGTAGCATGACCGGAACATGCTCATGGAGCAGCCAACAGTGCTTCATCAGGGAAGTCTTTGTCTTTTGAACCTGAAATGGAAGGTTTAGAGGTAGAGTTAAGAGGTGTGAGTGTCTAATATATAGGCATGCTCAGTGGCTTTATTTGAAAGGGAATTAGTGTGCAGTTTGTGGTGAAAAATATTCCTTTCTATCCTACTGCCCCAAGATAGAAATTCTTTGGTTTCATCACAGGAATCTTGACTTTAGCATCAAACATTGACGGCAACAGGACTTTCTCACACCACTTTAAACCTCCTCAGAGCTCGCATCAGCAGGACAGTGTGGAGAACAAATGAGGCAGTGTGGGGAGCCAATTTGCAGGGCCCTGTATAACAGAGAGACATTTTGTTTTTATGTCTTACCAAAACTGGCATTTTTCACTGTAAATTGGTAGATTAAAATTGATGATCTTAAATTGTATGGATACTTATCTAGTCTTAAGAACAGCCCCTCGGTGTATTTTTCACTGGAATCAGATCTCAGGTAGAGAGTAAATGTAAGTTGGCAAATGCAATAAGTGGACCAGGCAATATGGTTGCTTCTTTCCAACCCCAGCTCCCACTCTTCTTCAATGACACTATGGTTTGGCCATAGATGAGTACTGTCTGAGAGAGCCCTATGTTTTATGTTTGAATTCACTCTGCTGTTGTAAAACATTTACTGAAAGAAAAGAATAGCCTAATTCATTTATTTTTGTCCAGTACTGGGCTCCAGTGTTGTTTCCTTTCTACCAGAGAACTGCAGTAAATAACAGAGGAAGCTTCCCAACCAGTCTGGGACCCACTCCACTCTTTTATAGGTAGCAGAATAAGAGTAGGGAAGGGAGTAAAAAAGTGACATTTGTCTCTGTATTTACATCTGCTTTTCTGTGTGCTTGCACCTTACTTCCTTCTTCACATTTCCACCTATTTTCTTCCTACACTCCATCAGATAATATTATATTTTTCTACCATTTCCTCAATTTCTTCCAATCGAGTCTATTTTTTTTCTTCTTTTCAAAAATATATATAAATAAGAATGGGGATAGGCTAGAATTAGAAAATTTTGTATCTTAGTTAATTTATCATTTGTTCCAAAAACATTTGGGCTTTATGAGTATGGCAGATTGTATTTTCTAAAGATGACCACAATTATATCTCCTATCCCTCATATTCTTTTAGTTTTGTTTTGTTTTTTTTTTTAGCTGAGCCATCCTGCCACCTGTTGGCAGCTCAGCGGCAGCTCAGCTCGGGCCAGGAATCAAACTGCTGTTGCTCAGAGTTGGCACTCTTGAGCGAGCTTTTAACCAACTGAGCCACTCGGCTGGCCCCCTCATGCTCTTCTTGAACCTTGCCACTCCATCATCAAGAGGTAGAGTCTTACGTCTCTCTTTTTGAACCTGATAGGCCTTTGCAACTGCCTCAGCAAATAGAGTATGACAGAAGTAATGTTATGTGATTTCTGAGGCTAGGACATAAAAATGCTCTACACTTATTCCTATTTTTTTTCTTGAGACACTTGCTCTTATGACGCAGAAGCTTAAGCAGCCCCTGCAGAGACCCACATGGAGAAGAACCAAGATGGTATCACAGCCCTGGCCGAACTTCCACCTAAAAGTGAGCATCAACTTGGCAGCCATAGAGTGAGTCATTCTGAAAGTGGCTCCTCTAATCTCCGTTTGAGCCATCCCAGTTGAGGCCAAGTAGAACAGAGATAAGCGATCTCTGTAAATCTCTGTCCAAATTTCAGATTCATAAGCAAAATAAATATTTGCATTGTTTTAAGCCAATAATTTTATTGTGTAATGATAGATAGTAAATACACCGAGACTCAATTTTTCTAGAACTTGTAATATTTAGTGTTCAGAAGAGCACATCTCAAATTCTATCAAACCTCATCACATTTTGAAGCAATTGCCCTTTTATTATTTAGTGTGTGTGTTTTTTTTTAATCTCAGATGCTGTTTATCTTGCAAATTTTATAAAATCTTGTTCCTTAGAGCAGGGGCCATGGACCAGGACCAGCAGTAGAAGCTTTACTCCAGAAGTTGTTAGAAATGGAGAATCTTAGGCCCCACCCCAGACTTACCAAATTCAGAATCTGCATTTTAACAAGATGCCCAGGTTATTTATTAGAGTTTGAGAAGCACTGATATAAAGAACAAGCCTGTAAAATAGATGCAGCTATAGACACTAGAGAAAGAATTTATTATTTACTTCCCACTTGCTTTTATTGTCCCCCTGGAAATCAGGAGGCTGCATGTGTGGGGGGTGAAGGATGACGGAGATAGAGAAGTGTATGCCAGAAGTAGGAATGGCTGGGAAAGCAAGGATCTGAGAGTGCAAAAGGGGCCTAGGGATTCTAGACTGGGTGAGACATACTTCATCTGTTTTGCTCTAGTGAATGGAGGCATTATGGGGATTAAGATGGAGGAATAGTAGAGGTACTTTAACTTTTTCATAGTTGACAACAATTTATCATAGCGTAGGCTGTGCTTTTTTTTTGCAAATGCCTAAATATATATGAAAATATGTATATTAATTTTGTGAAAAATAGTTTCAAAGCCCTTTAGGATTCCCCAGGAGGAAATGTTCTCTAAGATTAAAAATAGACTATTGTTATTGTTGCCATAGTTAGGGTTTGAGTGCTCATATAGCATGCCTCTCTGGGGTAAGTGCCTTTATAATTGTTTGATCCCTACCTTTTGGCATAAAGGAGCTCCTTTATCTTCATATCTGATTTTCAAGATACTCAGCATGCATAAAGTGTGTTTGCAGTCCATTCTCTACGGGGTATATTTTCTAATCCTCAAAAGTTCAGTTCTCTCCAGCAGACAGGAATTACCAAGGAACCAAACAATCAATTAGAATGTGTACTGTTGGCAATTGGACAGTTTGAATGAATCCATCTTCCAGAAATGTCCAGAGCTTGTTAATTATAAAGGAGTTGTGTTCCATCGTGACAACGTGAGACCACATACAAGTTTGATCACCCTTCAAAAATTATTGGAGCTTGTTGGGAGCCATCTCAGAGTAGTGAGACTCTAGGCTGACTGCAGGTGAAGAATGGAAGGTGGCTGCAGACCCCATGTTCTGTGTGCTGAGGAAAAGGCTGCAAAACTGCATGTTGGGTGAACAGCAGAAGGGGAACTGTGGGAAAAGCAAGTAACCCAGCAACACCCAGTTCATTTCCTGCACCATGGAAAAGCAGAAGTTCCTGAACTGAAACCAGCAGACCCTCAGATGTCACTGTCTAATTATGGACTTGTGAATTTTGGAACTTTCCACCATGGACTTGCTGACAGTTGCTATTTGCCTCAGTTTCACCTTACTTAAAATATATTATTAGTCTATGCTATGTAATCATGTAACTTGTTGCCAAGAGATTATCTCACTTCCAAACCCCTACGTCAGGGACATTGGTTCCTCATTCCCCCAAAACCCCCTACCAAATCCCGTATGCTTAGCTAAGAAATTATTCCTGGTAAAAGAGAAACTTTCTCTCTATACAATCAGTGCGCCTTTAATAAACACTGTCACTTTCTGCCATCAGCAGTTAGTGAACCTCCTAATCCCAATTTTGGTGTCTGTGCCATCTCTTTCTTTCCTCAATTCTTTGCATTGATCAATCCTGCTGAGGGACTGTTTGGTGGGTTCCTGGCCTGATCACCCAGGTGCCCCGGCTGTCAAGTCGGCTCTTGACAGGAGCTTGGATGGGATGTGTTGCCATACCCACCATGCTCGCCTGACCTTGCGCCGTCAGACTTCCACTTGTTTCGCTCTCTTTAAAACTCCTTGCATGGTATAACGTTCAATTCAGATGAGGCTGTAAATCAGCACCTTGTTCAGTTTTTTTTGCAAACAAAGACAGGTCCTTCTCTGAACGAGGAATTATGAAGCTCACTGAAAGATGGCAAAAGGTTATTGAACAAAACGGGCAACATATCGTTGATTGATCTTTGTTCTTTATATAAATAAATGACCTTTAAAAAACACAGACAAAATATGTCATGACTTTTCCGACAACCCAATAGTTCCAACTGTCTTAGGTTTTAAAGATACCATATAAAAGTGCTGATCGTCATCAATTGCGGTCATATTAGGGTACAGAGTAGAACCATAACTGGTAGCTCAGGCAAATGGGTTATGCTTCTATCCAACCTGACCACACCCTTGAAATGAGACACTTGAGAATTTCAATGTAGCCATTCTGTCAATGCCATAGGAAAGATGAGGAAAACATGAAGTGTACTCCCTTCTCCATAAAGATATCCAAGTGTGCTTTTAATAATACAAGGGGGAGAATCAAGTTTGTTATTGTGGTGGAGGCTTTAGCAAACAACAGAAAATGCCCTTCTCAAAAGAGTTAAATGATAAGGAGTTGGTTATTTTATATAAGAAATCCAGAGGTAGGTGACTTCACCCTAATTCATTAGGGATCATTTCTTCCTTTCTGCTCTACTTATCTCAGCATATAGGTCTTGTCCTCAGGTGTGCTTGCCTCATGATCAGAAGATGGCTGCAGCAGCTCCAGGTCTTCATATTCTCATAGTAATATACAGGTGGAGAAAGAAATCTGCTTTTGAGATTGAGGACACCCTTTCCAAGTAGTCCCTTAGCAAATTCTCTGTATATTTTATTTGCCAAATTTACATCATATGTCCATGCTTGAACCAGTCACTAGCAAAGGAAATGGGAACACTGCTACTGACAGATTTATCAGGACATTCCTGACTCACAAGGGAAAAGCCGGGATAATTGAACAAAATACAGGATTTTGCTAGCAAGAAAGAGGGAGTAGGAAGTGGCAAATGGCTAGACCTGAGATTAAAATGAACCCCCATGTTACAGAAAATCATCTAAAATGCTATAAAGAATAACAGCATTAAAATGATTTTAAAAAGAATAACAGCAATCATGCCATTCAAATTAATTTCATTTTACAAATTTCACTCTAGTCTTTGTACACATGCACATACACTTTTACAGAGTTGAAATCTTAATTTCATAGTCTATGTTTTCCATGTAAAATTATTCTGAATACAATTCATACACATTTTACATTATTGTTATCTTTAATAATTAAATTATCTTTTATTGAGTT
The DNA here is from genome assembly GCF_001890085.2 of Hipposideros armiger. Classification (NCBI taxonomy): domain Eukaryota; kingdom Metazoa; phylum Chordata; class Mammalia; order Chiroptera; family Hipposideridae; genus Hipposideros; species Hipposideros armiger. The sequence goes on along the minus strand of NW_017731526.1, from coordinate 1,244,127 downwards.
GACATTTTAATCCATCCTCTATCAATTGAGACTTTTACTATTATTATCATTGCAATAAATCTTTAAAGGGGATATTTATATTAAGGAAACATGAAGTGTAACGTTGTTACTATTATATATTTAGAATAAATGAAGGCAAGTAGCTGGAAAGATCATTAGACTTGGAGTTGAAAACTAGAGTTTTGTTAACTCTGCTACATGAATGTTGTGTACCCTTGACTGGTTATCAATTGTTTGGGCCTCAATTTCCTTATTTGGAAAAGATGAAGTTGGAATAAATAAATTCTAAGATCTTCTCCAGCTTCAATTGTCCACGATTTTACGAATTCTAAGATCCTTTGAACAGTGTAAGTGTTTGGGCCTCAGGCAAAGATACCAACTTAACAGACGCATGGAGATTGAAAACTGGTGGTAGAAAACTTGGGTTTAGTCAGTGCATTTTTATGTAAAGTGAATGCAAATACTTTTTCCGATAGAGCACGCACTATCCATTTTGATCAGTTTTTCCCACTCTCTGTTGCTTCACACAAGGGTGCTTCATACTTTCCCAGTACCTATTTTGCACCTGGAAGGCTTTGAGTTTGCATCCCCTGGAAGGAGGTGCCACTGTGGCCATCATCCACCTGAACCCAGCACCCAGGGTTTCATGGAAGTCTTCCTTTGGAGGATTGTGCAAGGCAGCCTTATGTGTTCGCAAGATCTCATGATGGTTTTCATGTTATGCACATAAACACCTTGTCAGGCACCACAGACAGGTTGGAGAGGATGATTGATGGGAGTGGGCTTGTGAAATCACACCTGCTGTCACGGCAGATGGGGAAAAAAGTCGGAGTAACCTGTGGAATTGCTGATCCTTTTTGAAAATTCACTCCTGAAAACATTATTTTAGGCTTTTTTTTTTTCATACTTTAGAAAGAGCCAGTATCACAAACCAGTCTGTAGGGAAGAGACTGCTACCTGAGTTTTTAAGAGTATAATTTCAATAAAACAGCAAGAAGCTTTCACCAACCAGGTGAACTAGTGTTTAGCTCTGGGGTGGTGAAACAACTCTTTCTTTGCCAAGCAAAAAAAAAAAATGTCATTCAAGCTGCAATTCCTGGCTGGCTGCCCACTGGGCATAGAAGTCTTCCCTCAGTGAATGCTAGCCCAGTCTATGCATAACATTGCCTTTGCAGCACAGAATGCATCCTAGAGAGGAAAAGAAGAGATGAAATTGACTTTGTACAGAGCAAACCAATGGATGAGCAATGGAAAACATGGGCCACTTACACCAACAGGGAGTAAATCCACGTGGAAGTTCTCTGAGGTCTCAGTTTTGACCTCATTCCCTTGTGGGCTGTATGCTGCACAACTTTTATGTCATCCTAATTTTACCTGATATACATTTGAAAACTTATTCAGCAACTAGTTATTGAGTTTCTATGATGTTTACCGCACCTCCTTATGGAAGGTACAAGAAGTATGTTTTGGTGAGTAGAACGCACACATCTGCTGAGCTAAGAAGCAAGGGAAGAGTTTAACAGGCTGAGGCAGCAGGCTTCAAGAGAGTGGCCTCGGGCCGGCCGAATGGCTCAGTTGGTTAAGAGCTCGCTCAAGAGTTTGAGCTCTGAGCAACAGCGGTTCGAGTCCAGCCCGAGCTGAGCAGCCGCTGAGCTGCCAACAG
>NW_017731526.1:1234329-1240434 GCF_001890085.2 Hipposideros armiger | reverse complement strand
CGTTCATAGAAGGACCTGTCTTTATTTGCGAAAAACTGAACAAGGTGCTGATTTACAGCCACATCTGAATTGAACATTATATCATGCAAGGAGTTTTGACGAGAGCGAAACAAGTGGAAGTCTGACGGCATAAGGTCAGGCGAGTATGGTGGGTGTGGCAACACATCCCATCCAAGCTCCAATAATTTTTGATGGGTGATCAAACTTGTGTGTGGTCTCGCGTTGTCATGATGGAACACAACTCCTTTATGATTAACGAGCTCTGGACATTTCTGGATGATGGATTCGTTCAAACTGTCCAATTTCTGACAGTACACATTCGAATTGATTGCTTGGTTCCTTGATAGGAGCTCAAAAAGCATGACACCTTTAAAATCCTACCACACTGAGAGCACAACCTTCCTCTGATGAATGTCTGCTTTCGATGTCATTGGAGGCGAATCATCACAATGGGTCCAAGACTGTTTGCGCACCACATTGTTGTAAACAATCCACTTTTCATCACCAGTTTCAGTCACTTCAAAAAAGGATCGTTTTCCTCACATTTAATGAGCATATCACAGATGTTTATATGTGCCATCAAATGAACTTCTTTGAGTTCATGCGGAACCCAAATATTGAGCTTGTATCCCAGCTTCTTCAGGTGGTCATGAACGCTTGAATGATGGATGTTCAATGTTTTCTGCAATCTCTCATGTCATGTAACATGGGTTTGACTTGATCAATGCCTTTATTTTGTGTCATCAACTTCAGTGGGCCTCCCTACCGAGGAGCATCGTTGAGATAAAAATCACCAACATGGAATTTCGTGAACCTTTGCTGGCACTGACGTACTTGTAGAGCATTGTCACCGTAAACTTTACGCAACTTTTCACAAGCTTGATGCGCGTTCTTCCCTTTATGGAAGTAAAACAGTAAAATATGGAAAAAATGCACAGTTTGGTCTTCCATCTTCAACTTGTTGTAAAATCTCCAAATCTCAATCAAATTGCTCATTTTTTTTTAGAATGAAGCTAGAACTGTCAGGTGTCAAATGAGATAGCAACAGCATAGATGCGAATGACTCTGGTACTGCCAAAAATGAACTAGCTTCATCTGTTGCAAAAATGCGTCATGACTTTTCCGACAACCCAATAGTTGAGCTTCCATCCTGAGATCCAGGGTTTCCTAATGACATTTTATATGCAACTATTCCAATTGTCAAAAGAACATTCCCTGGTGTTCAAAGTGGGGTTTCCCAAGAGATGCTGGTAGGCAAACTTTCTTACTGGTCTGAGACAACATAAATATAGAAATTGAGAGTAAGCATTCACAAACACTTATAGCAATTTGACAAAATAATTTTATATATGTTGAACTTAATATTTAAATTTTAAGCTTATATGGATTTTCCCTCCAATTTCATCAATCCAATTTGTGGATTGTTAAGTTAAAAAAGAAAAAAAGAGCCTGGACTTTCATAACAGATAGTTTGAGAAGTACTGTGCTAGATTCCTCACAGTGGCCAATGCTAGAATAATTTAAACGAGCAGAGGAATAAAGAAGATAGCAAACAGTTAATACTTACATATGGGGTCAGAGACGGTGTCTGACCTGACTGAGGAAGGGCTGCTTTCCCAGTCTGGCAGACTCCCTCTACCTCTCAGAGGGTTTCTTGAGTCAACAGGGGCTACCATGGACTTCTATTTCACAAACTCTGCTGACACAGATCATCCTTACCACCTACTGAGAGCCTCTTATGGCTTGGTAGGCAGCAGTGTGGTGGGGAGGGGAGAGCTGAGGAACACACCTTCCTTGTATCCTAAATGGAATTTTTCTAAACAATTCACAAACCTCCTCTTCTTGGTGTTTATGTGTATCTAAACCTTGGTTTCCTACATACACTAAAGACAGAGAGGGATAAAATATCAAAGTCTAGAAAAGGAATTCTTAACATAAGCATCTTAAATTTCATGTATTCAGTTTTTCTGGGTATAAGTGAACACACACACACATAGTTTGAATGTGTAAACCAGCTTCAGTTAGCTTTTTGTTGAGTTCATTGAGTAGAGACAAATGAGGTTGTCTTATTGTCCAATAACTTTGCCACCAATGCATTCTGAGAGTCTCCTGGTCAGCTCTAATTTAAAAATATTCTGTCCTATCAGTAAATTTGTATCTGTCAGATTGTGTGTTCTGATTTTTGATTCATAAAATATGGGCAAGCTGTCAATCAGCGTCTATCCCCCTTCGCCTCAGTGACTGAGATGAGATAGCAGGCCCTAAACAATATCGCCAAATGGCACAGCCAATAGGATTTTTGTTCTGCTCCAAGTCAGTGTTTTAGACTCAGTTTCCTTGTTCTGTTTCCATCCAACTGGTGGTTTTCCTGTCGAGCTGTGTTTCAGGAGGCACATTGTAGCAGGTCCCCTCTGAATCCTGAATCCATTGTGCTTTCTATCCTCCGCATCTCTATAGGCATGTCAGGAATGCTAGTGTTTCTGATCTTACAAAATCACGGTGCATCCTGTCCTAAGTTTTCCATGTGATGAACTTGGACTTACTACCTGCTTCTCTCTGTTCCTTTCAAAGCAAAGATGCTATCTTGTCTCACAAAAGTCACCTCTTACCTTGCCTTCTTCCATAGGAAAGACTGATATAGTCTTGGATCATACTGCAAAGATTTTTTCTTTAGAAATCACTCAAGTAAAACAAAGTCTCCTGTTGTTTTCAAGTATTTGTCACTAACATTCAGAGCAAAATATGCCTCTCATAGTCATCTACAGTGAAGGAGAAATGGTGTTCCTAAGACATGGAGCAAACTTGTCTGCTCTCAATTCTTAGGAGATTCCCCCAGGCAGGTATCTCCAATCAGCTCTCATCTACTCATCAGTGATTTTCTTTCAGAAGGAACCACTAGAGGCTGAGCCAGAGGCTTGTCAAGTGCTTTCAGCCTTGTGGGGAACAGGGAGGAAGGGAAAAAGGGTGGGTGAAGAAGAGGGGCAATGGGGAAGGTTATGAATCTGCTTCTAAACACCAATAGAACCTTTTCTGGAGGATCACTCCCTGAATGCTAAAGGGAGAGTGTTACTTTATGTAAGTTACCTTTGTTTTATTTCTTATTTACAGTAACTAGAAGATACTTCCAGAAATCTCTGCAAGATGAAGGCCAAGTGTGCATAGCTCTATCTGGGTAAGGGATGCCAAGCTGACATTTGTGTTCTTTTGTGTTGTGTTTGTATCGATAATTCATTTATTTTTAATGCTGAATTGTATTCATTGTTTATCCATGTCTGGTTCTTGGTTATTATAAATAAAGGATCTGCAGACATATAGGTACAAATCTTTGTATGGATATGTGCTCCTTTTCTCTTGGATAATACGTAGGAGGAGTGGAATGATTAGCTAGATCATGTGATATATCTAAAACAGTAACACATTGTTGTCCAAAGTGATTGTACTATTTCACATCCCCACCAACAGTGTATAAAAATTGTAGTTCCCCCACATTCTTACTCGCACTTGTATGGCCAGTCTTTTTAATTTTTGTCATACTAATAGATATGTGGTGATATCTCATTGTGATTTTAAATTGTGTTTCCCATATGAATAATGATATTGAGTATATTTTCATGTGCTTATTTGCCATCTTTATATCTTTATGTTGGTGAAGTGTCTGTTCAAATCCTATCCCATTTTATGTTGGGTATTTGTTCTTATTGAGTTTTGAAAGTTCATTATACATTCTGGATACAAGTTCTTTATCTGATACCTGCTTTGCGAATATGTTCTTTCCAGCCTCTGTCTTTTCATTCTTTTAATAGTGTCTTTAGAAGAGCAAAAGCTTTAAATTGCAATGAACTCCAATTTATAAAATTTATCAATACATATATATTTTTTTAAATTGGGGATCTGGGGGGATGGAAACAGTGCTGGGGAATTGGGGGAAGGGGAACAGACAAGTTGCTGTCCTTTTGTTCTTCAGTCTAGTTGTGGAGGACGTTGCTTNAACAGCGGTTCGAGTCCAGCCCGAGCTGAGCAGCCGCTGAGCTGCCAACAGGTAGCAGGATGGCTCAGCTAAAAAAAAAAAAAAAAAAAAGAAGAGAGTGGCCTCAAGGCCAGGTATGATCAAGTCCAAGTGAACCCTTCAGACAGAGCTGTGTGTGAGGAAGAGGGGAAGGCACATCATCTGACTGGAACAGAGAGACTTTCCAGAGAAGCTAGAAATTGATTCGGGCCTTATGGTGCATAATAAGCGTTAGATCTGAGCTAGAGCAAGGTAAGGGAGAACAGTTTTACGTACCAGAGTCCAAAGTCTCAGACAGCTCAGTTATTCATTCATTCATTTGTTCAACAAATATATCTTGAGCATTGATTCTACACCAGGCCTGTTTTAGGCCTGGGATGCAGTGGATAATCATAGCGACAGATCCCTGCTCTGATACAGAGATAGAGAATAAAACCAACTAACAAAGAAAATCTCAGGTAGTGGTGAGCATTATGCGGAGAGGTAGAATTGGGTGATGTGACGGTGATTCGGTGACCACGGTGCTTTCTTTGCTTCTCTGAAGAGGGAATGGCTAAGCCCATATCTGAACGACAAAAAGCAGCCAGCCATGGAAAGGTCAGGGGAGGAGCATTCCCAACAGAGGGAACAGCTGGTGCCGAGTCCCTGAGATGGGAACAGGTTTGGCACGTTTGAGAAGGCCAGTGTCACCGGAATGTAGTAGATGACAGGAGGGGTGGAACAAGGTGAGGCTGGAGAGGCAATGTGCCAGATGGTATAGGAGTTGGGGTTTTATTCTAAGTGAGATGGAAGCCATTTTGAAGGATTAAGAAGAGAAACGATACATTTGATATGCAGATCCCTCTGGCTGCTGTAGGAGAATGGATTACAGTGAGAGCAAGAAAGGGAACAGGGACCAGTGAAGAGTTCACTGTGGCAATCCAGGGGTATGCTGGTGTTCCCTTGGATTCTAGTGGTGGTACTGGACGTGGGGGAGAAGTGGGTACATTTGGGTTACATTTTGGATATAGAGTTGATGGGACTTACCGATATATTGGATGTGGGCCTAGAGTTTCCAAAATAGTGACAGAGTTGGACTCAGTTATTAAGAAGGTGCTGGTTTCTCAGAAATGCTTATGGAAGTCCTACCACAGCATTGAGAAAAGTAAGCATATTGTGAAAATAAATGAAGACCAACCAAGTGAAAAAAACCAAAGGCTATTTATTCACAGCTTGCTATATAGCAAAGGAGTCAGCCACTGTTACTTGTGTTTTGGCAGAGACTCAAAGTTAGGCAGACTCAAAAGCAGGCAGCCTTATGGTGGCAAAAAAAGCGAAGGCTTCAGATAGGTCCTGATTGGAGGCTGTTGGCATGGGAAGCTGTAGGTAGGCCAGCTGGAAGTGGGGCATCTTATGTGATAGGTTAAGGGTGCATATCTGGCTTTCTTTGATTGGTCCCTAAGTTGGAAATGGGAACAAAAATTAGGGAGGCTGTCAGTTATTAATCAAGTCCTGGCCATTTGGGGCTGATTGTTACATAAGTTATTTTCTAGCTTCCTGATTGCCACTAGAGATAGCAATCTGTGTTCCTGCAAGTCTGACATAGAGCAAGCTGGCTTTCTGGGTTGTTTATTGTTAACTTAAGGGGTTGGTTTCCTGGGCAGGTTGCTGCAGGTTGTAGGGCAAAACTCTATTTTTGTATATTGTCTGGCCTGGCCATTGTCTGAGTGTATATTCAGTCTCTCAATGTCTTGATAATACTTGTTTTTATTTTTGAAGCAGGTCATAAGTATATATTTCTTCAAGCTCCTGTGAGTCTATTTCTCTTTACCTCTTCATTGTTCCTGGTGTCTATCTCTGCTCCATCCTCAGTTTTCCTTTGGAGCTTAGACTTTCCTTCAATGGCTCACATAATGGTCACCTCTCCTAGCTGGCTATGTTATGATGGATACTATAGGGTTGTCGGAAAAGTCATGACGTATTCTGTCTATGTTTTTCATTTATTTATATAAGGAACAAAGATCAATCAATGATATATTGCCCGTTTTGTTCGATAACCTTTTGCCATCTTTCAGTGAGCTTCATAATTCCTCGTTCATAGAAGGACCTGTCTTTATTTG
>NW_017731526.1:1210147-1229668 GCF_001890085.2 Hipposideros armiger | reverse complement strand
GTGGAGGGCAGTGTCACTGGCCCTCATATGTGGGATCCAAACCGGGGCCCTCTGGCATCCCAAGCCAGCTCTTAACCATCGCGCCACTCGGCCGGCCCATACATACTTTCTTTTTAATGGATTGTGTTTTGGTGTCTTATATAAGATACTTTTTTCTAACCCAAGGTTATGAAGATTTTCTTCTGTTTTTTTTTTCTAGGAATTTCAGAGTATTAGGTTTTACATTTAGGTCTATGATAAATTTTTTTTAAAAGATTTTATTGGGGAATTGGGGAAGGGAACAGTGTTGGGGAATTGGGGAAGGGAACATTGTGTTTTTCCAGGACTCATCAGCTCCAAGTCAACTTCTTGTCCTTCAATTTTAGTTGTAGAGGGGCACAGCTCATCTCCAAGTCCAGTTGCCGCTTTCAATCTAGTTGCAGGGGTGGGGTCCAGCCCACCATCCCATGTGAGAATTGAACCAGCAACCTTGTTAAGAGCATGCACTCTAACCAACTGAGCCCCCCGGCTGGCCTCTAGGATTCATTTTTATTAATTTGTTTATGGTACAAAACATGGATTAAAGTTCATATTTTTATATAAGGTTTTCTATTTTTGTTTTTACTCCAATTTGTGAAAAGCCTATTTTTTCTCCATTGGGTGTCCATATACCATGTAAGGTGTCTTTCTGGACTGCCTCTTTCATTCCATTGATCTATTTGTTCATCTTGACACCAATACCACACAGTCTTGATTACGGTAGCTATGTAAGTCTTGAAATCAGGTAGTGGCAGACCTTTCTGACTTTGAACTTTTTCAAAGTTGTTTGGCTATTCTAGGTGAGGCAGGATAAGTAGCCTAGGAAATTGACCACTCCCTCCAGGATACAATGTGAGGGGCCTCACTGGTTATATAAATAATAAGTGACTATATCTGGCACCTGCTGGAGAAAGACAAGAGCCAGTTTCATCCAGCAAGGCTAATCCCTATCACTGGCACCTGACTTTTAGCTAATTATAATGTCATTTACATTGCGGTTACTATGTCTCCCATCATGCTCCTGATGCCATGACAGTTCGGGAGAAGCCAAATAGGGAAGAAAAAGCAGGAAACTGAGGATTCCACTTATTGGGAAAAAACTGATGAGCCACATCAATGGGACATCACTAATTCCCACCCAGGGAGGGATAAATACCCTTGATCGGGACTTCTTCCGCTACCCAATCTGTGAGTTCACTTGCACTTCCCTTTCAAGCATGTACTTCTGTTTCAATAAACTTCCCTGTGCTTTCTTGCATCTGTCTCACTCTTGAATTCTTCCTCTTGGGGAGACAAGAACTGCTCTGTGTTGAGTCCTCTCTTGGACACCTCCGTGAGCCTCCGGTGACATACTTACTTTGCATTTGCATATGGACTTTAAAATCAGCTTGTTACTTTCTATCCAAAAAATCTGCAGGGATTTTGGTTGGGATGGCATTTATTCCATAGATCAGTCTTGGGTCTTCCTTATAAGTCAATATTGACTATTTCAACACATGAACAAAGGTATATATCTTCATTTATTTAGGTCTTCCTTAGTTTTTCTCAGGATTATTATGTAGTTTTTAGTATACAGGTCTTTCACTTCTTTTGCCAGATATATCTAAGTATTTCATATTCTTAATTCTATTGTAAATGATATTATTCTATAATTTCAATTTCCAATTGTTTGTCACTAGTATACAGAAATTCAATTGCTTTTTATATGTTGCTCTTGTATCCTGCAACCTTGTACTTATTAGTTTGAGTATTTATTTGCACTTATTAGTTGTAATTGCTTTGATTCAGATTCTTTTGGATTTTATACATAGGTGATCATGCCATTTGAAAATAATGACATTTTTATTTCTTTCTAACCTGGCTGGCTTTTATTTCTCTCTCTCTGTCTCTTATATTTAAAAATTCTTACTGTGTTTCATTTTTGTTAATTTCTGTTTTTATACCAAGTTCACTAACCATTTCTTCTGTGATGTCTAACTTGCTATTAATCTCACCCAACAAATATTTCATCTCCCACACTGTAGTTTTCATGTCTAGAAATTCAATTTGGTTTTTTTCCGTTTGCATGCTTCTGCTTAACTTTTGAATATTAAAAATGCAGTTGTAATAATGTTTTTAATGTCCTTACTTGCAAAATTTAATATCCGTGTCAGTCTGGGTTATTTTTGATTGATTCCTCCCCTCCCCCCATTATGGGGAGTTAATAACTACTGAAACTAACCACTGAATGAGATTTAAAATTTTCCTGGTTTAACAACTGATTAGCAGGCAAAAAATTAAATAGTCAAAATTATAATATAAAATCAGAAGCTTCATGAAAAATGTCTACAAACAGAGGCATATCTACAATGGATTGATCATTAAGAACCTGAGGTACAAAGTATGCCATTGATGAAAGGAAGGTGAAAGATATCTTCATGAATAAAAAGTAACAACAGCAGCAGCAACAGCAAAGAAAAACAATTAGAAATTCAGAGAAAACTAAGCGCATATGAGAAAGTCATGTTATAAAAATAAAGTAAATTACACTGTATGATTTGAGCAATTGATGGAAATGGAAAAGCAGCACTTTCTGAAAAAAAATGAAGCAAAATTTCAGATATTTCAGAAAGATGAAGAGGACCAACTGATGTTTTGTATTCATATGTAGTTTCTTTGGGCTTGTCACAATTACTAGATTTAATCATATTCCTGTGATATATTTAGTTTTCCCCTCTTGAAACTAATTTGTCTTTTTTATAGGCTATTTTTCCTTTCAGAGCAGCTTGTTCCTATTAATTTCCTCCAAAGTTTCAAACTTTATTCTTTTTTTAATTAAAAAACATTTTTGTTCTTGCTGTTTAGCCTTGGTGGTATCTTCAGATACTTAAGAGACAGTTGATGAAGTATTACTTCTTGATGACTTAAACTGATGCCCATTAAGAAACACTGAAAAACTCTCACATAACCACTTAACCCTCTTACTGTTTTTCTCTTAAAATTTTCTTACCTCAAATAAAAATTTTTGGATGGAATAATTTTTGTCTTGAAAAAAATAATTTTCTGAAATTCATTGATGCTAAGGGTTCCTTTCTGTTTGTTTTTCTTGTCATATTCAAATAAAATGATACCTCAAAGCTTTTATTAAAAAAAGAAAGGAAATGTATATTGATAATCTTTGTGTTGGGTAAAAAAATTATTATTCATGTACTTCTTTCTTGTCTCCTCTTCCAAGTCCTAAATTTTATTAATAAAATCAGATATTTTACATCCAGATTATTTTTGTTATTATCTTTTAGATTATTCATTATCTTTAAGACTAAAGAACCTCATTTGACATTATTATTATTATTAAAAATACTGAATAGAAATTCTTTTTCATTATATGGTATAGTAGGTAGTTTTCCCTGGGAAGCAGACATGGAGACACATCACAATTTAACTTGTCCCTTTGCTCATTCTCGCTTTCAGAACCTTTTTTGTTCCTAGGTAGGATTTCCTGGACCTGCCTTCTTATATAATACTTCTCCCTCTAAAATGCCACACCATTTGTTTCCTTTAATTGCAATGTTTTGAATTTTGTCCTTAGGTTTTCTGTAGTATTCAATCTGCTATTTATTTGTTTTATGACTGTTTTCAATTATCACAATAATGATTTGCTTGCTTGATTGATTGATTTTTAAAATTTTTACAAGATTTTTATTAAAATATTGCTAACATACAATATTATATTAGTTTCAGGTGTACACCATAGTTATTCAACATTTATATACCTAAAGAAGAGATCACCATGATAAGTCCAGCAACCATCTGACACTATACCATGCTATTACAACATTATTGACTATATTTCTTATGCTGTATATTACATTCTCAAGACTCATTTGTTTTATACCTGGAAATTTGGACCTCTTATTTCCTTTAACGTTTTTCCCTCTTTTTAAAAATTTCAACTACATTTGACATTCAGTATTATTTTATATTAATTTCAGATGTACAGCATAGGGGTTAGACATTTATATAATTTAAAAAGTAATTCCCCTGACTAGTCTGGTACTCACTCACCTTGTATTATACGAGTTATTACCATATTATAGACTATATTCCCTATGCTTTACTTTACATCCCCATACCACTTTGTAACTACCAATTTGTATTCTTAATCCCTTCACCTTTTTCACCCTGCCCCCAACCCCCACTCCCATTTATCACCCCAATAAATCTAGTACCCATCTGACACCACAGTTATTACAATATTATTGACTATATTCCTTATGCTATATTCTATATCCTCATGAATACTTTGTATCAACCAATTTGTACTTCTTAAGCCATTCCCCCTTTTTACTCACCCCAATCCCCTCCTATCTGGCAACCATCAAAATGTTCTCTGTATCTATGAGTTTGTTTCTGTTTCAATTGTTTGTTTATTTTGTTCTTTATATTCCACTTATAAGTGAAACCATATGACATATGTCTTTTTATGTCTGACTTACTATACTCAGCACAATATCTTCTATGTCCATCCATGTTGTTGCAGATGGCAAGATTTCATTCTTTTCTTATGTGTGAGTAATATTACATTGTATATATGTACCACCTCTTCTTTATCCATTCATCCATTCAGGGACACTGAGGCTACCTCCACATTTTGGCCATTGTAAACAATGCTACAATGAACATATGGATGCACATGTTCTGTTTTGGGTTTCTTCAGATAAATACCCAGAAGTGGGATTACTAGGTCCTTCTTTGTCAGTTGTTATAACCTTTGTCTTAAGGTCTATTTTGTCTGGGATAAGTATTGCTATCTCAAGCTTTTATTTTGTTCCCATTTTCATAAAATATCTTCTTCCACCCCTTGACTTTCAGTCTATGTGTGTCTTTCGATCTGAAGTGGGTCTCTTGTAGGCAGCATATGTAAGGGTCTTGTTTTCTTATCCACTTGGCCACCCTATGTCTTTTGATTGGAGCATTTAATCAATTTACATTTAAAGTAATTATTGATAGATATGTAACTATTGCCATTTTATTATTCGTATTTTTGTTTTTGTTTTTTGTTTTTTGTCTTAAAGAGGTCCCTCTAAGATGCCTTGTAATACTGGTTTGGTGGTGATGAACTCGTTTAGCTTTCTCTTGTCTGGGGAGCTCTTTATCTGTCCTTTGATTCTAAATGATAGCTTTGCTGGATAACATAATCTTGGTTGTAGATACTTGCTTTTCGTCACTTTGAATATTTCGTGCCAATCCCTCCTGTCCTGAAAACTTTCTGTTGAGAAATCAGCTGACAGTCATGGGGGCTCCCTTGTAGGTAACTGCTTTTTCATTTGCTGCTTTTAAGATTCTCTCTTTGTCTTTAACTTTTGGCATTTTAATTATGATGTGTCTTGGTGTGGGCCTCTTTGGGTTCATCTTGTTTGGGACTCTCTGTGCTTCCTCGGCTTGTATATCTAGTTCCTTCACCAGGTTAGGGAAGTTTCCCATTACTATTTCTTCAAATAAGTTTTCAAGTCTTTGCTCTCTCTTCCCTCCTTCTGATACCCTTATGATGCAAATGTTGGTATGCTTAATATTGTCCTAGAATCCCCTTACATTGTCCTCATTTTTTTAATCCTTTTTTCTTTTTGGTTCTGATTTGGTGTTTTCTGTTACCTTAACTCCAAATTGCTGATTTGAACCTCTTCTTTACCTACTGTTGATTCCCTCCAATGTATTCTTCATTTCAGTTATTGTACTCTTCATTTCTGACTGGTTCTTTTTTTATATTTTCTATTTCCATTTTTATGTTTCCTATCTCTTTGTTGAAGTTCTCCTTGAGATTTTTGAGCATCCCTATAACCAGTGTTTTGAACTCTGCGTCTGGTAGATTGCTTGACTACATTTTGTTTAGTTCCTTTTCTGGAGCTTTGTTCTGTTTTTTCATTTGGGACATGTTTCTTTGTCTCCCCATTTTGGCTGCCTCCCTGTGTTTGTTTCTATGTATTAGGCAGGGCTGCTGTGTCTCCCAGTATTAACAGAGTGGCTTTATGTAGTTGGTGTTCTGTGGGGCCCAGTGGCACAGTCTTCCTGGTCACCAGAGTCTGGTGCTCCAGGTATGTCCCTTGTGTGGGTTGTGTGTGCCCTTCTAATGTAGTTGAGCCTTGGATGTTGTTTGCATGGAGAGTTTGGGAGAGATTGATCCCCAGGCTGATTTGTTGTAAGGACTGGTCATGACTACAATGGAGGAATTGTGGTGCAGAGGCTGACTGTACAGAGCAGGATTTGCTTTACAGGGCTCTTGTGCTCTCCCTGTCTGCTCTTTGGGTGTGTCATCCTTGGAGACAGCTGGATAATGCTCCAGCTAGGCCCAAAGCTGGCCACTGGGCATGCCAGTCCTGGGACCTCCTGGCAGGAAACTCACTGCTGGCCAAGTTTAGCCACAGCCTGTACCCTACCTGAGGTCACCTGGAATGAGCCACAAAGCAATCTGCAGATGGCTGCTGCTGCCATTTGTGCTGTGCTTGGAGATGCCTTGAAAGGCTAATTGTTGAACCAAGGCTGATTGCCAGGCTTGGGGTTGCTCAGCCAAAGGTACAGGACAGGCCAAAGCCAGATGCTGCTTGTTAGGGTTTTGTGAACCTTTGAAAGAATTTAGGGATGTCTTTAGCATGAACTAAGGCAGACTGCTTGTATGGAAAAGCCACTGGAAGTGGTATAGGTGTGTGTGCCTGAAAGTTGGGTCAGGCGGGGTCTCAGAATCACCAGGGTGGGGTGGACAAAGGTATTAGCCAGGTTGATGGAGACTCAGATATGGTGGCCATCTGTGTCTGCATGTCAGGAGGGGGGAGGGCTCAACAAAGAAACAATGATCTCTGCCAGCTCCTCTGTCCAGGAGAAAGCTGCCTCTCCAGCCCTCACCCTGAGGCCAGACAACTCAGTTCCTTCTCATATGTATCTGGCACCTTTTGAGTTGCTCTTCCAGCACTGAAACACCAAGTGAGTGAGTCCATTATTGAGTAAATAAGTGTGTGGCCCTTTAAGAGGATTTCCTGGGACTCAGCTATGCTCCATCTCACTCAGCCACAATCTCTGCTGGTTTTCATAACCAGAAATTATGGTTGGCACTGGGAACTTGGGCTGGGGAGACTGGTGTGGGGCTGGGACCCCTGGCTTCTCTGGGGAGACCTCTGCAGCTGAGATATTCCTTTAAATTTTTAATGGTCACACATGGTTGTGGGACCAGCCCGTTCTATGTTCTGTCCCTCCTACTAGTCTTGAGGTGGCTTGTTATGTATGTCTTTAGTCATAGTACTTCGGTTCAGCTAGACATCAGGTGATTCTCAATGGTTGTTCTGTAGTTTAGTTGTAATTTTGAGTGATTGTGAAAGGATGAAAGCACAGCATTTATCTATTCTGCCATCTTGTTCATGTTTTTAAACAACATTTTTAATTTTTCACTGTTCTGGAGGCTGGAAGTCTTCCAGACGAATTCCAGCAGGTCTGGTGTCTGGTGAGGGTTCACTTCCTTGCTTGTAGACAGCTGCCTTTTGGTTGTCTTCTCACATGGCCATTGCTTGTTTTAATTCTCCATGAAATCTTTCTTTCTCTTATACTGCTTTCTTTTTTTATTATTGGTTTTAGCTTCATAGGTAAAATGTTTTTTTTTTCTTGATAATTATAAAATAGCATTGTGGAGAAATTTCCCCTTCAAATAAAACATTTTTTCTCTCTTAGCAATCTTTTTCTTTGGGATTATTTATATATTTTTAGAGTTACATTTTAGCTTATTGATTAGCTTTTTAGCTATACCTATTTGTATTACATTTTATTGGTTGCTATAGGGCTTATAATATACATCTGTAACTTTTCATTGTCCACTTAGAGTTAATATTATCTCACTATACATGAAATATAGAAATATTTCAACAATAGAGGTCTATTTATTCCCACCTCTATCTTTCATGCTACACTTATTATATGTATTTTTATCTACATATGTTATAAACTCCAACAAGGTAATGTTATTGCTTTTGCTTTAAACAATTCTATGCTTTTAAATAAAATTAGAGGAATAAATAGTCCTATGTATTTACTAGATATTAACCATTTATGACCTTCTTCATTCTTTGCTGAAGATTTTATTTCCATTTGGTTTAATTTTCCTTTAGCCTGAAGAACTTCCTTTATTTTTTATTGTAGTGCATATCTGTTGGTAATGAATTCTTTTATTTCCTTTTTTCTTTTTCTTAAAGGACATTTTTTGGTGGATTTAAAATCCTAGATTGACTTTTTTTTTAAGGACTTTAAAATAATTATGTTTGTATCTTTGTTACTCAGTGGTTTGACTATGATACTGCTACAGATTTTCTCTATATTTATTCTACATAGAGTTGAATCTGCCTAAAATTGAGTCTGTAAATTTATATTTTTAAACAAAATTGGGAAAATTTTGGCCATTATTTTTTTCAAATATTTTTATGCTTTTTTTCCCCACACTTTTCTCTTTCACAAACTGTAATTGTAATATGTATGTTAGACATTTTGATATTGTTCCACTGGTCTCTGAAAGCTCTGTGCACATTTTTTCTTTTAATTCTTTTTCTCTTCTTCAGATTCAATAATTTCTATAAGTGTATCTTCAGTTAATTGATTATTTCTTTATAATCTCCATTTCATTATTATGTCCATGCAGTGATTTTTAAAAGTGTATATTTTTTTAGTTCTTTTTTGTTTAAGATTTTTTTTTAATTGGGAAATTGGGGAAGGGAAACAACCAAGTTGTTGTCCTTCAATCTTAGTTGTGGAGGGTGTAGCAAGCTCAGCTCCACGTCCAGTCATGCTGCTCAGCTGTGTTCAATTATTTGCATGTGGGCGTAACCACCACCCAATGTGGGATTTGAACCAGCAGCCTCATTGTTAAGAGTGCCTGCTCTATCCACTGAGCCATGTGGGTGGCAGTTCAGCTCAAGGTCCTGAGTTCAGTCTTAGTTGCTGGTGGGTGTAGCCACCATACCATTCGGGAGTCAAACCGGCAGCCTTGTTGTTAAGAGCGTGCACTTTATCCCCTGAGCCACCCAGGTGGCAGCTCAGCTCAAGGTGCCAAGTTCAGTCTTTAGTTGTGGGCGGGTGTAGCCCACCATCTCGAACAGGCAACCTTGTTATTGGGAGCACGTGCTTTCACCAGGAGCCATCCTGTCCCCTGTTAGCAGCTCAGTGGTAGCTCAGCTTGGGCGCAGCTCACTGGCCCATGTGGGAATCAAACGGGAAACCCTGTTGCTCAGAGCTTGCACTGTTGAGCAAGCTCTTAATCATTTGAGCCACTTGGCCGGCCCTATTTTTTTTAGCTCTTGAGTTTACATTTGGTTTTTTAAAATAGCATCTACTTCTCTGCTGAGATGTAGTATCATTTTATTAATTGAAAACATAATTTTCTGTAACTCATCAAATACAGCTACAATAGCTGCTACTCCAACATTTAGGTCATCTTGGAGTTATTCTCTATTAGTTTCTTTTTCTCTTGAGAATAAGTCACAGTTTCCTGGTTCTCTGTATGTTGATTGATTTTGCATTTTATCCTATACATTGTGAATGGTAGGTGTGGGTTCTGTCACATTCTTCCAATGATTTATTTTTCTTTTGTTGTTTTATTAGCAATTAACCTGATTGCACTCAAAATGAAAACTTTATCTTTTAGGTGGCAACTCAAGTCTCAATTCATTCTTTTGTCTTTAGTTGGAATTTGCCTGCATATATATGTGATTCAGGAGTCAAACAGAGATTTAGGCAGAATTTATACACAGAAATTGGGGCTCACCCACTCTGGTTCTTTCTTTTCTGGGATTCACCCTTCAATTTCTAGCAGCTGTGGTTCATCCAACACTGTCCTCTGGTTCTTCTGACCAGATAAGTTCTAATTTTCTATTGGAGTTTTAGCTGCTCTGACTGCAGCCTGCCTTCAAGCTAAACACCATAAAAATAGGGAAACTCTCCTCTTACTTATTCATTTTTACAAGTTCCAATGCTTCTCTAGAGTCGACCTGCTTTTGTTTATTCTCCAGTACCTCCAGTTAGTTTACTTTTGATATTTATGCAAATTTTATAGCTGTTATCTGCGGGAGAATCAGTCTGGTTGGACCTCACTTTGCCATACTGGAGCAGAAACCAAATTCCTATCTTTTGGATCACAGAAACTTTAAAAAGATTCAGTAATTTCCCTGTGTTTACTTATGTTTAGAAAGTCAACTTATGCTTGATGGTTATTAGCTCACTGTAAAATAAGAGTTGGAGTGGGTTCTTTAAGAGATTGAGGTGGTTAGTTTCTCAACCACTAAGTTGAAAATGAAGGAAAAGTTGTAAAGTAAAAGTTTATTTATTTTGTAAGTCTGTGTGACTAGCGTTGAGATGCTAGAGGCTTAAGGGAGTAGAGAAGTAGCTGGCACCAGGAGAAAACTCGGTAGGGAATTTTGTCTCTGTGCCAAAGGTTTTATTTTCTGTATTTGGTATGGAATAGCCTTGGCAGTGTCCCTAATTTTTGCCTGGCAGGGCAACAGTGCCAGATGTTATGCTGGAACTAAGCCTCACCTATACTCAGCTCAGATATGAAGTAACTTTCTAACTATTAGAGCTTGCCAATACTGAGTTTGATCCCTCACAGTGAGTTACCTATCATTAGAATCATTCAAGTGGAGGCTTGATGATCATCCACACTTTATTATTATTAAATCTACTCTTCCTATATGGGTAGTGGGAGGATATGTTACTGTCTTCTCCTTGGTACATAGTGGGTATTCAATATTTATTGAATTCATTACATAAATAAATTAAAAGAGAGTTTTATCTGGGGTGTGAGAAGGTACATTTTCCACTCTGAAGAGCAGGAATTGAAGAACTAGAGTAAATACTATCTAATGTCTTTAATTTAGAATATTTTGATGTAAGGAGGCATGGATAGGGTACTAGCATATTTTAAAAGAGAAGCAATTATTTGATTATAATCAGTTATATGAAACAATCAGCATATTTTAAAATAATTTGAAAGTATACTGCAGGAGAAATTTGGATCAGGATGGGATGGTTTATGGCACGCCCCCAGAATCTAGAAAGGTTCATATTCTCAATGCTGCATCTTTCTCTTGTTATTTCTTTGTGTTTTTAAAGGAAAAGCTATCTGTTGGAGTGTTACTTTTAACACTCAGACAGGTGTTCCTTTGCCTTCATGTCCATTTATTGAATAATTGTCATAAACAGTATCAAAATGAGTCTTATTTCCTTCTAAAGAAGGTTAGAACAGACTTGGTCTTCATAATTAGTCATACTTGGGAAACAGTGTGCTCTACTTAAAGATGCTGGCACAGTCACATTGGCTTTTCAAAAACATTTGCAACACAGGTGATCTGGACACTAGAAGCTACCTGGAGGATTTTAATTGCTCTAAGAATTTTATCTAATTCTTGCCAGTGACTTGTATCATGGCTGTTATCCAATTGACACATCCCTTCCCTGCCCCCATATCCTCAATTGAATGAAGCAAGATTGCATAGTAAGATAAAATAGAATACCATTCATATAGTAAGTGCCCGTTAAATGTTTTGAATGAAGAAATGAATGGCTTATTTTATTCATCAGATACTTGGAAACTAAAGTTAAATAATTATTCCCTCACTTTGCCTCACTTAACCTTGCACTGAGGTTCATAAGCTGCAGTAGAAAAGTAATAGTGCTCTAAGACAATATTGGCTGCCATTCGTTGGGACTTTGATATGTGCCAGGTTCCTTTCTAAATCAGTTATATGCATTATTTCATTTATACTTTACAATACCTTAGGAGCTAGGCATTGTTATTATTATTTTACAGAGAAAGAAACTGAATCAGAGGGATTGGGTAAGCAGCTCATGATAACTCTCTCATGAAGCTGCAGAGCTGGAATTCAAACCCCAGGGAGATTGGCTTCAAGCCCGAGCCCTTAACCACTAGTCCAGGCTCCATAGAAAAGTAACCGTTATAGAAACACAGCTGGGCAACTTTGGAACACTTAGTGAAATCACTTCAAATCCTGAGGGGAACTGAGGTGAAAAGAGGATGATCTAACAAAGGCAAATTTTGCTCTTGTGTAAGTTTAACCTGAGAGAATGAGCATATGTCTGTCCCCCAAACTATCACAGAGAATATAGTAATTTCTCCCCTCATTCTGTCTCAGATTATTAGAGCTAAGAATTTGTGGAAAATACAGTGGCAACCAAGGAAGCAGCTGTTGGTGGAAGCATATTTGACCTCCACCCCGCTGCTTTACAATATGTTTCACATCCCAGCTCTGGCAGGGCCACAGTCCAAGACATTCAAAGCTATTGCCTTCATGATCTCTGCTGATGGTTAAGTATTTAATTCTGCAATTTACTGAGCAGCTACTATACTATATTCATTATCTTTTTAAATAATTGTGGTTGGATATATATAACATAAGAGTTGCCATTTTAACCATTTTTTAAGTGTACAATTCAATGGCATTAATTCCACTCATGCTGTGCAACCATCCCTACTGTCTGTTTCCAGAACTGTTTCATCATCCCAAACAGAAACTCTGTACTCTTTGAGCAATAACTCTCCATTCTACCCTTCCCCCAATGCCTGGTACCCTCTAATGTACTTTCTGTCTCTATGAATTTACCTACCCTAGATATTTCATGTAGTGGAATCATATAACTTTTATCCTCTTGTATCTGGATCACTTCACTTATGATCTTTTCAAGGTTTATCCATGTATATAAAGAACATTGGATGTATGCCACAGTTTATTTATCTATTCACCCTTTGATGGACACTTGGGTTATTTGTACCTTTGGCTATTGTGAGTACTGCTGTTATGAACATTGGCACACAAGTATTTGTTTGAGTCCCTGTTTTCAGTTCTTTTGGGTGTATTCCTAAGAGTAGAATTGCTGGGTTATATGGTAATTCTATGTTTAACTTTGAGGAACAGTCACATTCTTTTCCACAGCCGCTGTACCATTTACATTCCCACCAGCAATCACATCCTTACCAACACTTACTTCCTTTTTTTTTTTTCTTAAATGACAGCCATCTTAGTAGGTCTAAAATGATATCTCATTTTGGTTTTGATTTGCATTTCCCTAATGACTAGTTATGTTGTGCACCTTTTTATGTGCTTATTGGCCATTTGTATATCTTCTTTGGAAAATGTCTATTCAAGTGCTTTGCCTATTATTTAACTGAGTTGTTGTCTTTTTGTTTTGAGCTATAGGAGCTACATTCATTACCTTTCATCTTCATCACAACCCTGCAAATCAAGCATTATTACCCTAACTTCATAGAGGTGAAAACCCAGGTTGAGAGAGGTAGGGTTACTCGTCTGAGGTTCTACAATAAATGGCAGAGCCAGAATTTGAACCCATGTGTGTTAGGCAGTCTCTAACATGGCTCCCCATGTTGCCCCTCCCTGCCCCCCCCTTCTGATATTCACACCTTTGTATAATCTCCTCTCTTGAGTGTGGGCTGATGATAATGACTCATTTATAATGAATAGAATACAGCAAGAGTTGAGATGCCATGTCTGAGATTAGGTTGCAAAAAAATGTGACTTCCATCTTTCTTTCTTTCTTTTATTTTTTTAAGATTTTATTGGGGAATTGGGGGAGGGAAACAGCCAAGATGTTGAACTTCAATCTTAGTTGTGGAGGGCACAGCTAGCTCAGCTCCAAGTACAGTTGCTATCAGCTCAAGGTGCTGTGTTCAATCTTAGTTGCAGGTGGGCGTAGCCACCATCCCATGAGGGAGTTGAACCGGAAACCTTGCTGTTAAGAGCACATGCTCTCACCAGCGGAGCCATCCTGCCACCTGTTGGAAGCTAAGTGGCAGCTCAGCTCGGGCATGGCTCACTGGTCCAGGTGGGAATCGAACCGGTGACCCTGTTGCTCAGAGTTCGCACTCTTAACCAACTGAGCCACTCAGCTGGCCCCAATGCTTGCTTGCTTGCTTGCTTGCTTTCATTCTCTTGCTTGTTTGCTGGGAGGGAAGCTAGTTGCCATGTTGTAAATTATGTGGTGGAGAGACTTATGTGGCAAGGAACTGAAGGAGGCCTCTGCCCAGCAGCCAAGGAGGAGGTGCAGCCTTCAGTCCAGAAGGCAGCAAGGAACTGACGGCCAACAACTATGTGAGGAGCTTAGAAGTGTGTCCTCTCTCAGTCAAGCCTGTGAAGGAGGCTGCAATCCTAGCCGGCACCTTAATGGCAGCCTTGTGACAGACCTTGCAGTACAGGTTTCTGGGAAAGCTGTGCTCAGGTTCTTGATCCACAAAAACTGTGAGATAATAAATGTTTACTGTTTTAAGATGTTAAGTTTTGGGGTAATTTGTTATTATAACAAATGTTTACTAACACACCGTGTTTACTGCACTTTTGGTAAGAACCTCAAATTGGTTAAGTGTCATGCAAAGACATTTTAAAAGATGATAATGGAGCTGTTTGGGCACAGCAGCCTTGGCCAGCCTAAAAGAATAGCAAAACTGGGGAGTGGCAAAAGTCAAACTTTCTGTGGTTATGAACAGTATACTGAAAATATATTTGTGTACCAACTTTTGAATGATTTAGGTATGGCCTATACTCTAGTCTACCCTAGGAACATGAAAGAGCTATCTCCTGAGATATCTTTACCTACTTCCCCAGCTTCTCTCTGTTCTACCGTTGGGTGGAAAGATACCAGGGAAAGGGATAAATGACTTATAATTTCTTCTTACTTTAGAACTTCTTGAACTGCAACCACAATGCTTATTTACAGGAGTTGTTCAGGCTTTGGGAAGATTGACTCATACAAGAAAACCAATCCATTCTCATCATCATCACCATCAGCAACAACTACTGATGGTGCTTAGTATTATAAACCTCTAACTCTTGATTGAAACACAGGGGATTCATACAAAGCCCTTGAAATTTTGTGCAAATGTACATTTCTCTGCAGAGAGAGGCTATAATTTTCATAAATTCTCAAAGGGATCCTGAAACAGTTAAGTACCAGTGCTTGGGTTTCTTATCAGTGTACCTACTCCTGGCTGTAATTTTATCCCTGTCTTGAATTTTAGATTAGGGATAGACCTTTTACACTGTCTAGAGCCTCCTGTTGTTGTTTTTTAGATAATCAGACTGGACCCTTTAGATAATGACAGCAGCTCACTTTGGGCCCAAGGGAGCCACAGGCTCTCAAGATATTGTGCCTGGGATGGCCAGACACCCTCCTAATGGGACCACTGGTCCAGCCAGCAGTCAAAATCCCTCTCCATGATGGCCCATTGCAAGTCTCCTCTGTGTTGTTGCTTCTCTCTCTGAGGGCAATTTAAACATACCTGGTAGGGCCGGCCGAGTGGCTCAGTTGGTTAAGAGCTCACTCAAGAGTGCGAGCTCTGAGCAACAGGGTCACTGGTTCGATTCCCGGCCCTAGCTGAGCTGTCGCTGAGCTGCCAACAGGTGGCAGGATGGCTCAGCTTAAAAAAAAATAAAAAATAAAAAAATAAACATACCTGGTAATTCCAAGAAGATACTCTGGCAAATTCTAATCTCTTCTCTAGTGTCAGAATGATAAACAATTATCCCTGAATTAGAAAACCTCTAGCCCAATACCTATTTTATCTTATCATTCTTTATCAGAGTTTCCTTGAAACTCCCCAGTGTTAAGGAATTCCTGTCACCCTTGGAAAGAGCCTGTTCCACTGTTGGAGAACTTTTGTTGTAAATATCTTCTTTACGTTTAGGTTCTCTATGTTTTCTGTGACTTCCACTCATTGGTCTCTTCTCTCCCTAGGACAATCCTATGGTTGTTCTTTTTCTTCTTCCACATTAGCAACCATTCCAATAACTGAAGACAGCTCTCAACTCAAGTTACTTTAAAAGTTGTTCATGTCAAGTTTTCAACACCCCTCATCATCTGACCCGAGAGCATCTGATGGTCTACAGTTAAGAAGCGTGGTTTTCTCCTCACCTCATATGCTTCTCAAAATAAGCTGCATCCATTAAATCTACCTTCCTCCCTCAGTTTATACTGTGACTTATGGGTGGGAGCTCTAGATGCTGGGGCAGATGTTGCTAATGTTATGTTTATATGTGTGTGTACATATTTACACACACACACATAAATATAATTATTAACAAGTGTCATAAATATAATTATTAACAAGTGTTAACATCTAATTTCCCCACCTTGTAAAGAGATGCCAGCACTGTAGTAAAGTCTGACTCTACCATCCCCATCTCAGGATTGGTAGCAGAGAGTAAAGAACTTATGTTTTCCTGACCCATAGTACATGATTAGTCTGAAGGTATCAATAGCAATGTATACGCTTGGAGTTGATCAGAGTACCCCCAAACTGATTGAAAGTCAACTATTTGCCTTTCAGGTTGGTGGAAACTTGGAATAGATCTTATGATTACAGAAATAAGGAGATATAATATTATTTTACACTTGGGTGCTGTGGAGTAAAATTCATACCACTACTTATGAATATTTAGTTACATCTTGTTTTGAAGGTTTTCAAAGCAGATTGTCTAGTTGGAGTTTTAACACTATATCAAGGAGCTTGTCCATTTCAGGTATCTGTCTAAACAGTGTTGAACTTTTTGAGACAGTGTACAATCTGTATTCCTGTGGCTCTTCCCAGTTTATGAAACATTATTTTTTGTTTCCTCCGATGATCTTACAGGGTAGGCAAGGATCCTAACTTCCATTCTATAGATGAAGAAACAGAACATCAAAGAGATCAGGGGACTTTCAAAAGTCACCGGCTTGGTGAGTGGCCCCCTTGGTGAGGGCTTCAGATTTAGGTTTTAGATTCCAGGTCTTGAGTGTGATCTACTATTGCTCACAGTAGAGCATAGGGAGCCAGGAATGGAATCTGGGCTGCCCTTTCTCAACTGGTACCAGAAAGGTAGGTTGGAGGTGAGGACTATCAGAATTGTCCTTCTTGTAGCCTAGGAGAAATAGAGTAGCCTTCTAATAACAAATGTATAATTTACATAGAGTGAAATGCTGACCCGAAGTATACAGTTTGATCAGTTTTGACAAATGCAGATACTCATGTAACCCACATGTGGTCAAGATATAGAACATTTCCATCATTCCAGAAATATTATCATCACATCATGTCCCTTCTCATTTAATCCCACTCCTCCCATCACATCCTTTTGCCCAATAATCTTAGTTCTGATTTCTGTCCCATAGATTTTGAAAACTGGTTCACAGTGGTTCTGTTTTGGTCACCTGTGGAAAGGGCTGTATTGGCAACAGCAACTGTGTCATCTCTTTCAGTTGCCATGGTCAACCAGGCTACCCATGAGCCACTTTGATAGGTCTGCCAGCTTATGTTACTCAACAGAGGCAGTGTCTCTGTGACAACAGCTCCCTTCCGCATTCACTAGGCAGCGAGTGACATTTAAGCAGCTTTGAGACCTTGTCTGAGGCTCTTGTTGGCTTATACGTAACATACTACTGGAATCAAATTAATGGTGAGACAAAATAAAATGTCAGCCCTGTCCCATTCCACCTCTGGGGAGAGCAGATTATAAATTCATAAACATCTCCTCTGGGATTCCCCTTCCAGGTTCTCCCCTGCACACAGGGCTGGGAGGACTGAGTCACGCACTAACGCTCATTAGCCAACATCAAAGTGTTCAGTGGCAACCACCACTAGTCCCATGTATTCATGGTGACTCTGTGGTGATTCTGTCTAGGCGACCTGCATGTGTGGGCCACTCCCTTTTAGAGAAGAAAATAGATTTGAGAAATCAGGCTATAACCAGAAGGTGGCACGTAAGTGACTGGACTCAGATTCATGAGGTGCTTGCTTCTAATGTGAGAGGCTTGGCTGCTGACTACTGTTTCCCATCCCTGAGCCCCATTTCTAGCCAAGGAGGCTCTTTCAGGGGTGGGGCCAGCCAAGGTGAGCCCCTCCCACCGCCACAACTATCCTTCTTGCCAGTCCCTTGAAAGGACATTACTTGTCTGCCTGCTTCCTTCACACAGACAGCGTGAGTGGATCTACTTTGTACTTGGAGCAAGGTCAGCAGATGGTGCTCCCATCCTCAGCTGAGTTTCACTCTCTGCTGTGGTAAGGAAAGGCGCTAGGAGGGTGTAGGGTGGAGCACACTGTCCAGCCGAGCTGGGGGTAGCAGCAGCCGGGAGCCATTTCTTTGGAAAGTGTCCACTACACACTCTTGGTCTTGCTGCTGAAGTGTGGGGGTGGGAGCCAGTTCACCTGCACATTCCTGGTCATGGAGAGATTGGATCCAGACAATAACCTGTTTTCCTTTTTGATTGTTTATCTTAGTCTCCAGCTGGCAAGCTAGAATGGAGCTGGCACTTGGCAAAAGCAGCAGAGAGTCAGAGCCTTTTCATAAAAAAATGTGTGCAGAAATGGGGTATCTACAGATCCAGGGTACAACCGCTTGGCTGGGGCCGAGATTTTATGATTAAAAAAAAAAAAGATTTCAGATTCTTCTTTTCTCCTTGCCAAGTTATAGTCAATTTTCTCAGTTGCTTCTCTATTGCCCCCATCTCATTGAAAACTGAACAAATTCAAATAACCCTACTTCATCCAGACAAAACACATAAAACGAAAAGACAGTCAAAGATTCTGCTTGATGAATGTCCTGGGAGAAAGCTAACATGAGTCTTTAGAGATGAAAATAAATGGCTCGGAGCCTGGGCTGTGGTCAAAAGACCTTGTCACTGCCTAAGCGAGAAAGGCCAATGGGGGGAATTTGAGCTCTCGCCCCAGTGTGATTACAGTTGTACCCTTAACAGGACATGGCGGTGATTTTTAGGCATTCAATTATGTTTGCTACGCGTGCGTGCATGCACGCACACACTCACACAGGCAGAGCTGGAATTGAAATAATCTCAAGTGAGAATTCTCGTGATGCATTTAAGGGGCCTGCATTTGACAGGTTGCTACCTAGTTATGGACTAAAATCTCACCAGGCACCCCCATAGCTTATCGCCTGTCACTTCAAAACAAAGACATCCTGCTTACCCTTTCTGTGTCACATCTCATCGACTCATTCTCAGCAGAATCTTACTTTCATTACGAGCTCGGTGCCACCTCTCTGACTTTCATCAGATGAGAACTTGAAAAAAAAATCCCATTCCATGTTTTGACTTGGACTCTAGGTGTTATTCTCTCAGTCCAGCTTGAAAGAAAGCAAGCCCACCCCACGAGGGGGCAGGCCTGCTTTCCTGTCTTCTGCCACCACACAGCTTCTGAAGTGTGTGAAGAAGGGAAGAGACAATTAACACTCAGCACCAATCTGCATTTCCTTTTTAGCTGCCATTTACACGCTGCTCAGGTTTTGAAAACCAGCATTTCATGCTGCTCCCTAGAGAGCCCGCACCAGCTTCAGCAGGGTCCATCTGCACAGCAGTCACATTTGCTGAAGTCTTCAGCCAACCCAGAATCCATTTATTTATTTTTTGAAAAATGAGAGTGAGGGGGAGAAGGGGGGGGAGAAGGGGGGGGAGAGAGAGAGAGAGAGAGAGAGAGAGAGAGAG
>NW_017731526.1:1157143-1210052 GCF_001890085.2 Hipposideros armiger | reverse complement strand
GAGAGAGAGAGAGAGAGAGAGAGTCAGTGAGCTGGGTGAAAAGAATAGATTAGGATCTAGTAATATTTAAAGCACACGCTTGACCAATCCCCAA
Source organism: Hipposideros armiger (assembly GCF_001890085.2). Taxonomy (NCBI): domain Eukaryota; kingdom Metazoa; phylum Chordata; class Mammalia; order Chiroptera; family Hipposideridae; genus Hipposideros; species Hipposideros armiger. Next base: position 1,209,958 of record NW_017731526.1, on the reverse strand, counting down.
GCTGGTCTAGGCAGGGGTGAGTCAGTGGAGTTGTTCTTTGATCATCTTCTAGATTAGTGTGAGCGGTGAGTGAATGAGCCAGAGCTGTGTGACAACAGGGGATGACAGGCTGTGAGGTTCAAGGCAGGAAGGACACACTCGATAAGTTTCCAAGCCACTCATCACATCAGCCTGTGTGTCAGCAAGTTCTTGCTGATGGGGAACAGCAGGGAGAAAAGCGGCACTGGGAAGTCACTGCTGGTGTGGGACTTGTTACAAGATGCTTTTGGAGGAGGGAAGTATGTTTCACCAGCTCCTCAGGTCTGGCTAACTTGCTTTATTTTCTTCAGCTCCCAAAGGGTTGATAATTGAAGCATAATAGCTTCAATAACCTTTGATATTTTATCATTATTTTTTTAAGCTGGATTCACCACCACAGGAGGTCACAGAATCAATGGTCACAGCTGGCTTTTAAAAAGGGGTTGAGTCATTTTGTGATTGGTAAAACAGAGATGCAGCCTGAGATGAGGGCAATCACATTTCCTGCTTCACAGCATCAGTTGATCACTACAGGGATCAGAAAGAAGTGTTGTTCTCATGCAAGTCCTGGCATGAATATCTAGGTGAATGCAAAAAGAAGCTAACTTTTTCTTTCTTTCTGTTTTTTTTTTAAATAGAGCAGGGCTGAAAGCCCATTCTTACTTCAAGAGACCAATGAGGGCTCTGATTCCATCCAGCTGTGCTCAGATGGCAGTTGTGATTATAGTGTTACAGACATATTTCCCAACTAAGCAGAGCAAGATGACACTGTCTGCATGGGCACAGATTTATCCATGAACTGGCACAGGTGTGCTAAGATGGGGAAAATACCACAGGACAGGTGTAGGAGGTGGGGTTAGTACATGGCAGTTGGAATAAAAACTGGTGAGTTAAAAAAAACCAAACATATGAAAACCATAGTGATCTATGGATGTAGTGACATGTCAAACAACATGTTCTCAGGAGACATGGGTGTCTTGTATCTCTCACAGTAACACAGATGTGTAACTTGGGTTTCTCAGTCCGCTAGAGAGGGGTCAAAAATAAGTTTATGACAAACAACTTTTGTTTTTCTGACTCTGCCCTTATTAGGTGGGACTTCCAATCCTTCAAATTCTCAAATAATTCTTGAAGTCCCCGGTGACAAGGATGACTCTCTTGTATGGTTCTCACCCAAGACCACTGGAGTCAGATTGTAGGGTTGAAATCCTCAATGTATTCATTTAGAGTACATTTAAAATGAGTGCTCACTACGAACCCAGCAGCATTCTAGGTGCTGAGGAAAGAGCAGTCCAAGCTCTTATGTGATTCAGGTTCCACTGAAGGGAGACAAATATAAATAAAAAACCCCACAAAACTACATTTAGAGATAAATACTATGGAGAAAAATTGGGGTGGGAGGTAGGGAGAAGGGGTGGTGGAGATAACGGTGCTTCAATGTTAGATAAACTAGATAGTGAAGGGCTCACTTCTGAGGTGATAGTTTAGTGGAGACTGAAAGGCACAAACTATCCAGGGAGAAGAATCAAAGAAGAGAGAGCAGCAGGAACTAAGCCACAGGGGCAGGAACATGTCCTGAGGAGGCTGATTATTCATCTCTGGATGTCAAAGGAGAGGTGTAGGCTGGAGCTGTCACCCAAGGAATGATAGTCGCAGGAGGAAAGATCTGAAGACTGCAACCCTAGGGGATCCCAACATCTAAATGTTGAGGGAGATGAAGAGAAACAAGCAAAAGAGACTGAGATAACCAACTGGTGAGAGTGGTGTCCTTGGAGGGAAGGGAAGAAAGCATTTTAAGAAGGAAGGTGTGAGTACCTGAGTCAAATACTACTGGTAGTTCCAAGTTAGAGTGTGAATTTACTTACCGCTGCATTTAGCAGTGGGTGGTCATTGGTGACTTTGACAAGAGCAGTTTCAGTAGAATGGAGGGAATAAAAGTCAACTTGGCATGTGTTCAAGAAAGGACAGAAGAAAAAAATTGGAGAGCAAGTAAAGACAACAATTTTAAGGAGTTTTGTCATAAGGGTAACAGAAATTAAGTGGAGCTTGATTTAGATGTGAAGTCAGAGGAAGTTGTTTGTTTGTGTTTTTGACTGGAAAAATAGCATTATGTTTGTACTGATTCAATAGAGAAAGAAAATTGATGCTAAAGCGATATCCTTGGATAGGCATGAAGGGATGGGATCTCGTGCAAAGTAGAGGGGCTGGCTTTAGATAGAAGATGGACAGTTCATCCACAGCAATGAGAAGGAAGGTGAAGTACATGAACATAAATGAAGAAGGGTATATGTGATGGTAGAAACTTGCTCAAATGCTTTGTGTGATTGCTTTAATTTTCTTAGTCAAGTGGGAAGCAAAATTATCAGCTGAGAAGTCCAGAGGGTGAAGAGAAGGTGTTGGAGGTTTGAAGAGAGAGAGGAACAGGTGACATAGTCCGGGGAAATTGCATGGACTAGGACTAGGTGTGATGAAGGGTGAGTGGGTTGAGACAGGTGGAGATATACACAGGAAGTAACACAAATATAACCCATGGAATCTAAGTTGGGTAAGGGGGGGAGGAGACAATGAAGGAGTGAGGGACAATTAAAAGGCGCCAAGAACCATGGTTTGTAGGTCCTGGTGTGGCCCAAGAATGGTTGGAGCTGGAAGACTAGAAAAGATGAGCTGGAGAGAGAGAGGCGGTGGTTAGAGAGAAAGATATTGAAACAGAGCAGCTACAGTTAGTTGTAGGTGTTGGTTCATCTAGGCGGGAGCACACACATGGGGTGGCTGAGGTAGGGTAGAACAAAATCATTGGAGGAGAGGAGGTGAAATAACTGGGGGTGGCACTTTGGGGGGAGCAGTTCTCCGCACTGCAGCTACACCTCTGGGGCCATCCTTCCTGTTGTATTTGACATGGGTGGTGCTGCCCTGGAGCCCAGCTCTGCGAAGTCTAGTTGGATGTTGAAAGAACCCAGAATTGTGATAGAAGTAGCTTTGGAAAGAGTTAAACTAAACTAAAATCTCCAAGGAATGAGTGAGAGGGACGCGAAGTTAGTAATAAGAAGTGGGGAGGGGCAGTAACGAGGAAGCTCCACTGAGCCCTGGGCCCAGGGGCTTGAGAGGACTTGGAAGCGAAGACAGGCTCCATTTGGTTGACCGTAGGTTCTCCGTTGTTAGTTATATGACTCTGGGGGAATTATTTAACCTCCTTGTGCCTGAGTTTTCCTAAATGTAAAATGGAGATAATAATTGTACCTCCCTCACAGGGTCTTTCTGGAGGATTTATGAGATATGTACGCAGTGTGCTTATTATCACAGTCCCTGGCTCAGCGTAGTTTATTGTTTCTTCTTGTTGTTGTTTGTTTTTAATTGAAGCAGTTTTATGAGCTATCTGGGTTACCAGAACCCCGGTATTTCTGAAGGGACAGAATGAGCCCTTGGCAGATGCTGAGTTGCTTCTCAAAGAGGGTGAGGTGGAAGGCTGACACCAGATAAAGATGCTGACTTAGCCATGGGAGTGTGGTTCAGAGAGGAGGGTGAGGAAAGCAGGCCCACAGCCAAGACAGAGCAATTAAATGTGTAGAGGGCTGAGGGGTTTGACAGGAGAAATGAAAGTAAAACATGTTTCTAATCAGAGCTACGACGAGGGCTGCCTGGAGGCTCTATTGGTAATTGATGTGCCTCTGACAATAATTAGAAGCAGTTTCTGGGGACTTACGGGAGAAAGTCTCCTCATGATATTATTTACCACAGAGAGTGGTGTCTGGAGTGGAAATGAATGCTATTGTTTCCTTAGAACACATCAGAAGGTGACTTCATGGTGAATAGATTCCTCAAGATATTTGACATTTGCTGACTTTCTATTTAACTTTTCTTAGTCACTGAGGCCATTACTGTAATGACAATACCTGGATTTATCTCTGTTAAAGGCAGAAGCCATGTGAGAGATAAATCCTCCCAGCGTGGGCCCTCAACTCAGGCATTTAGTCACTTTGCCTCCCTGAGCGGCTGAGACACCTGAGGGATTCTGGGAATGCAGTGGGTCCAGAGGGCAGCTTCAGCACAAGAGTGACTCACCCACAAAGGCTGAGGGACTGGATTAGCATGAATGGCACTGCCTTTTTCTAATGTGAGCTTTATTTTATGTCACTTGGGATAAAGTGAGATAATGTATATAAAGTGCTTGGCACAGAGCCTGGCACTCAGGAAGTACTGTTCATTAATTAGTATCTTCTTGGACTCTTTTGATAAGACTTTGGGGCTGTCCATATTTGGCACATCCCAAGCCCTGGGGATGGGAGTAGACTTGAGGGAGAATCAGTGCCATTGTTAGGCCATGGAGCTAGTGGGTTATATACCCCTTGGGAGACCCAAGGTTCAGTGGAATGAGTCTGTCCTTGAGTTAACTTTTCTTTGGCCATAAGCCTGCAGGCAAGAGGCCAAATAGCAGATCACCAGCAAGGGTACTCCCTAAGGGTTTGAAGTCAAATCTTTATAGATCAGACAATATGCACTTGCATTCTGCCCCTTCTGTACTGGCAGCCAAGTGCGTACTGCTGTGGTGCCCACGGAAGGAGGCATAGAGGGGCAAAAGGAGTCTTGACAGCTCACCTCCTGCTCCAACCCCGTTCACCAGGATGGGAAACAAACAACAAGTATCAATGACTTGTGGTCTGAGCCCTACTGATGATTCTCAAGAAGAGTGTGACTGGCATTTTTGGAGGGACAATTCTTTGCTGGGTGGGGTTGTCCCAAGCAATGCAATATGGTACCTGTGACTCCTGTCCACTAAATGTTAGCAGAGCCCCTCACCTCACAAGCACTGTGATTACCAAAAAGACCCCACACATTTCTTAACCTCCCCATGTGGGGACCATAGTGTGAGGGACAATGTGCCTCAAATGTCCTCCCTACAGATATGCCTGCCCACCAGCTAGCTGGCCAGCTGCCTGGCCTCAGCGGGGTCACTTCCCGATGCCAATGCTCAAATGCGGAAGACTGGCAGAGCGAGCTCTCCTACTTGAATAAGTATTTACAGACTGAGGATCCTGACTGTCTCCTTGTTGGGGATGCGACCCTCTCTGAAAGGGCTGTATGAGTCATACTACCCATGTGCACATGTCCCACTGGGTCACATACCACCAGCACACGGGGACTGACTCCAAGGCTAATGAAGCTGAAGATTCGGAGTCTCTTCCAGGACTCAGATATCAAAGAAACTTGATAAAACGTTCGAATTTGAAACAATCCTAAAATTTTACATGACATTACCAGTAACACCTCATGTGAGAGATTTGGCTGTGGAATGATATCGAGAATAGCTACAAATTATTATATCTATGTGTGCCAGACACTGTATACCAGGTGCTTTCAACAGTCCTGTGAGTTAATTTTTTTCATTAACCCCATTTTTTAAAAATGTCTTTAAAAAAATTTTTTTTTATTGGGGAACAGCCATGCTCATTGGTTACACATTGCTTTTATGCTACAATGGCATAATTGACTCCTTTAGGGAGGGCACAGCTCACAGTGGCCCATGCGGGGATTGAACCGGCAACCTTGGTGTTATCACACCGTGCTCTAACCAACTGAGCTAACCAGTCACCCCCAAACCCCATTTTTATAATTGATAAAATTGAGGTGCAGAGAGGTTTGCCTAAAATCACATAGCCAACAGGATTAAGAGTCAGGATTCAAACCCCCAAGTTTCTGATTCCACAGCCCTCATGCTCTGCATTTGGCTACACTGCCTTCCAGACAAGGAGAATAAATAATCCAGAGGAGGTGCAGGTCAAGAAAAGGAGTTTATGTTGATCTCAAGAGATCACGTCCTGGGCTTGGCTGACAGCAGAGGGTCCCTGAGAAGATGGGCATTTGGCTAGTAAGGCAGTGAGTGGGAGCTGGCTAACAAGAACAACGGTGGGGTGGGGACAGTCAGGAGGGAAGCTGAAGAGTTTGACCAGGCCCAGCTCAATCTGGAAGTTACTCTTTTTGAAAAAAAATCCAAAACAAAAAAACCCCAGTGCCGTTGCCCTCCTCTCGCTGACCAGCGTACACAGAGCCCTCAGGTTCACCAGCTCTAGAGCAGAGGGGCAGACCTGGCAAACAGGAAAATGAGCAGAAAGCATTTTGCTGAAGGTATTGGAGGGAGCAGCCATTTGAGGAAAGATATTAATGAAGATTTGGTATTTGAAGTACATTTTGACCTAGCAAAGGTGTAGAGAATGTACATTTTCAGGAAATAGTAAATAAAGTCACACATACAAGAAAGCTACACCCCAGTGTGGACTCACGTGTGTCAAAAGCGGTGCCAGCAGGGAGGAGAATTCCAGAGGGGCCAGAAAGAGAACATTTTCTTACCCACAACAAGTGAAGGCGTTTCTCCAGTTTCTTAGGAAGAGTTTGAAATGTACACGAGTAACCCCTTTTATTCAGTGTTGTATAGAATTATGCTTAAATAAGCTATGTGTGATTTTCATTACATAATATAGATTTATTATCAACAACCACCCTTTGGTCATCATAAAGAGTTAAAGATCCACTGGGTAATTCAATAATTGGCAAAATGAAAAATGCATATGATCTGTGAGTCGCTGGAATGTATCTTACTGAACTACTAGCAAGAGTACATAAAGACATATGAACAAATATTTATTATAGCACTGGTTGCATAAATTATGGTTCAGCAGACAGTGGATAACTGCGCAATCATTAAAAAAGGTTTGAAGAGATGTTCCATTAAGTGAAAGGGCAATGTGCAAAAATAATCTTATTGATATAATTAATGTGCAAACTAGTCATTATTATTTAAAAAAATCATGTGTATTTATCTGCCCATACATATTTGTATAAATGTTAAAGGAAAAATGTTTGGAAAGACACTGGATACCTTTGCGAGCTGAAATTGGGAATAAAAAGGGAATTTCAGTTTTTCCTTTATACCTGGACACAAGAGGTAGCAGTGGTGGGATTGTGGGTGATTTTATTTTCTTTTTTGTGCCTTTTCTGTATTTTTTGCAAATTTGCCATCACGAACCTGTGTTGCTTTTATGATCAACCGTCATTTCTGCCTGAGAAACAGTGCAGTGTAGAGGCTAAGCACGTGGGTCTGGAGTTGGGACGCCTGGATTCACATCCCAGCCCCACTGCGCTGCAGGGCATGCTGATGGTGGGTGAATGCCTTCACTTCTCTGGGCCGCAGCTCCCTCATTTGTAACACAGCGATAATAACAGTATGTACTCCATGAGCTTCTGGGAGGATGAAGTGAGACCCTTTGTGTCAAGGGTCCACGTGGTTGGGATTTAGGAAACATTGGCCGTTACTGTTGAGAGTGGACCTCCTTACAGATCAAGCTCAGGGGCACAGGTAGTTACCCTTTTTTTTTTTTTTTTATCTGAGCCATCCTGCCACCTGTTGGGGCAGCTCAGCTCGGGCCAGGAATTAAACCGGCAACCCTGTGGCTCAGAGCTCACATTCTTGAGTGAGCTCTTAACCAACTGAGCCTCTCAGCTGGCCCAGGGGCACAGGTAGACAGGCTGATGTTGGGCACAGGGCTATGCGTTGCTGTCTTCATCTGATACGGAAGGGACAGGACCTAACCGGAGATAGAAACATGCAGTTGGGATGAGAGTAGCCGTGGGATCTCACTCAGGGTGATTTTCCTCTCTCAGTAGAACCAGAAGGAAAAGGTCCAGAATAAGCTTTTGGTTTGGGTTCCTGCCCACCCTTCGTTGGTCCAGCTAGGTTTTTCCTCCCTTGTGGGGGCCTAACTCCTGCCTGATTTTCTGGGAATGAAGTCTAAATGTTTCAGTAGAGAGCCTGCCCCCACCCTGTGCCACTGAGAGGCAGGGACAAAGGGAGTCCTTCCTTTTCCTCAAGGTCTGCCGTCCTCTTAGCAAATCTGGTCTGGCTGGACCTGTCACTGTGTCTTTCCTCAACTTTCTTCACTGGGAATCTTGAACAAATGATCAGACACCAGGAGCTGAGTTCTGCCCACAATTTTAGTTTCTCAAAATTTACTGTTGGGCTCTAAATCTGTGGTCACTGAAAAGAATTCATGGCCCCATTTATGATTCGTTTTCAGGTAAATCATTAGCCAGGCAAGTCCAGTGTGTTTGGTCCTTTGACTTGACTGGTGAATATAACAGGCCGCCCAGTAGCTGAAAATGGTCACCTGGGGGCCATACAAGGACAACTACACACTGAAAAACAACCAAGCATGTGGAAGCTCCACGTCTGAGAGCAACTCATTGTCTTACTAGATCACAGCCACGCCACTTTGTCTCTTGGCATCCTTACAGCTCTGGGAATACAGAGGAAAGCACATGAGGCCAAGAGGCCTCACAGTCTGACCCCAGTCACTAGGCCAGCCTTACCTCCTACCAATTTCCCTTCCCCTCATCTCTGCCCTCTGCCCTCTAAGCTACCATGACAGACCTGCTTGTCTCTGACACCCAAGACATGTTTGCCTCTCCAAACCAGCTCATGCTCTCCCATGCACAGTTTTTTTTTTTGTTTTTGTTTTTTAAGATTTTATTGGGGAATTGGGGGAGGGGAACAGCGTTAGGGAATCAGGGAAGGGGAACAGAGAAGTTGCTGTCCTTTTGTTCTTCAGTCTAGTTGCATGCATGGTGTTTTTGTGTTGCTTCTCTGATTGGCTATTTACAGTGCATTCTGAATGACCCAGTTCAACAATAATCTGCTCTATAATGCCTTTCTAGAGCTTTCTATGCAGAATTGATCATCTCTACCTTGATCCTTCCTAACATTTTTCCATACTTATTTTGTTCACACTCTCTTATTTACTTTTTCTTTTACTAATATTTAATTAGTTATTACTTGATTTTATTATTTATACTTATTTCTCCTATTGCGGTGTGTTATATAGGTAATCAGTTGTCCTTAAACGTCAGTGGGCAAAAGAATTTAAAAGCAGCTACAGCAACAATATTCTATTGAACACCTATAATGTGCAGGCCTAGAACTGGAAAAATAGTGGACTACCAAATAGACAGGTTCCATATAATTTACATTATTGAGTACTTTCTTTCAGGTGGGATGTCTGATTCAGTAGCTGTACTGTGGAGCCTGGGAATCTTCATGTATTAACTACAACCCTAGGTGATTCTGATTCAAGTGGCCAGAGACACATTCTTTGAGTAACGGTGTAGTAGACGTATAGCTTATATGAATGTAATGAACATCATTTATAATACTGCTGTAGTATAAATTTGAATCCAAGTGCTTTGAGCCTGATGTGTGAGAACCAGTCATTTAGTTAGTGAGTGAAGCTAATTCACCATCTAGGACACTCACCTCAATGATAGTTTGTAGTTCCCTTCTAGTCTTTGAATAAATGGTGTAACAAGTTCCTAAACAAGTACACTGGGGAACCTGATTTTGTGATACTATGGGGAAAAGGGCTAGGTGCTAGGATTGCAGAATAAAGAAAGTACTATTGGGCAACAGAAGAGGGAGAAATTAATTTTGACTGGGATAATTAATTTATAGCTAGCAGTTGAATGAAATGCCAAAAGCAAACAAACACACACAGGTGTTCAAGATTGTTTTTCTGACACCATTTGCTATATTCATTTGTGTGTTGTTTGCTATGAGCAAGATCATGGGTGTAACAGGAGATCTGTGAATGCCAATCTTTAAGACAAGGAGCTGCCAAGGAGGGTGGTGGTGTGGTAAAAGAATTTTGTTTCACATTTCAGAAATCTCATTACAATTATATCTTTATAGACAATATCGAGACCTATTCAATTCCAAACCCAAGAGAATCATAATGTGGGGAAAGGAAGGGCTTTACAGAGGTTAAACAATAACTCACCTTTGTAGAATTTTGACATTCCCCAGAGGAAGTGTGAAATTATGAAATTTTTATATGACTGATCAATTCCAGAATAGTCTACTTGTCCAAGCAATGGATTTTTGGCAATTCTGTCTCCACCTGTGGCAGTGTTTTGTTTATTGGCCGAGGATTTAGTCAGAGGAGCTGGGGAGAGACCCTGGGACTTGGCAAGAAAGGCCACATTGATCAGACATTTATGGATTCATTAACAAGTTTTAGAACTACTTGTTGAGTACTTACTATAGGCCAAGCATAGTGTTAAGCACTAGAAGTGAATATTCCACAAAACAGGCTCCCTCTGACCTCACTCTAATGTAGATAGTCTAATGGGAGTTACGGAAAACAGGTAAGAATAATATAATGTGACAAACTCTACATTGAAGTGTAGTATACAGAGTACTATGGGGCATAGAAGAGGGGTATCTATTTACCTTTGAAGGGATTGATGGAAGTAGGTCAAGCCTTTGTTTCATGACCTAAGAATTAGGGTAACAAGGAGCCCATACACTGACTTTTGGGACAGACAAAGAGGAAGTGCAAAATCAGTAAACAGAGATGGCCAGAAAGGCAATTGGAGGCAGCAATTTAGACTGGCCTCAGGGTGATATTCCTGGGAATGATCCTTTGGTCTGGTGTCCCTACAGGCTGGACATGAGTTTGCTGTGTGGCATGGTGTCTTAAGGGTGCTGCCCAGGGACTAATTCTCACAGGTGAGAAATGGCCTGACCCTGGAACAAGGCCTCTTGGTAGACTGAACAAATCTATGCCTAGCACCCCAGGGGCTTACAATTCACTCTTTGAGCCTCGTATAGGTGAATTCAGCCTCATAATAGAAACCACTTCAATGAATTTAAACAGAAATGTTACCAGATCTAGCATTACCAGATAGTAAGTGGCTACAATATTATTTGAGTGCTGGAGAGCTGGCTCTAAGATAAGTTTCCAAGAACACTCCCAGCCCCTGAAGTGATACAAACCTCAGCCATGAGACCCACCTACAGGCCCAGTCTGATCTGGATCCTGAGCCAATTGTGGCAGAAGCAAGAGGTGAAATAAATCCAGCCTCATCATTCAGGAGCATTCAAAATGAAAATTAGATGCCAACAGACCTGGTATGTGGGCCACCATGGATTCATTCCTTTACTCATGCGCTTAACCACATCTCTTGATGTGAAACTTGGCACATGTGTGCCCGGCACAGTGATAGAATGGCAAGCAGTCTGAAAGACGAGTCAGACTCCCTTAGACCGAGAAGTGAGAAAAGAGCCTACTGGGTGAGAGGACAGGATATGCAGGAGTCCAGTGGCTAAGTGGAAGTAATGAGAGGCAGGCGGTGTGGCTGGAGGGCTGGGGAGGGGCTGATCAAGGAGGCCCAGGCTGGCCCCATTAGGCACGTTTGCCTTCTCCTACGGGAAAAGGGAAGCCATTGAAAAGGGTTTTAGGTGGGAGGATGAACATGGTCAGATCAGTGTTTAAGTTTCTCTACCATTCAAAAGATATCCTACGCTTTCTTAAGCCAACTCTTAACCAACTGAGCGACTCAGCCGGCCCCTATCCCACGCTTTCTCTTTCTTGAAGGATCACTGGGATAGAGAGGGGCAAAAGTAGATATGGGGAAATCATTTAGGAAGCCTTTGCAGTAATAGAGGAGGTAAGAAATGAAAATAAGTCAGACAGAGGGTGGGGGTTGTGGTAAAGAACAGAAAGGGCCAGGAGATATTTTTTTAAGGAGGAAAAAGACAATAGGAGAGAGAAGAGCATTATGTATTTTTTTCTCTTCTCTAGTTACTTCAAAATCTGTTTTCACTTTTAGACTTGGGTTTTCTTTTCCCATATTTATCTTTTCTATGTATATCCAAGTATAAGGCAATCAAAGGTGCTAGATTTATTTTTAAAAAGTCACATCGCAATATAGATATGCTTACATATAACCCATGCCAAAGACTTTGAAGTGGTATAAAATCTGCATTACACATAGTGCTTCAAGAGCATGGATTTTGCAGACAGGGTGTTACCTACATGGCCCCAAACAAGCTGTTTCACCTTTCTAAGCATCTACAAAATGGAAATAAAAATAATACCTACCTGGGTGGGTTGCTCTGAGAATTAAATGAGATAATCCATAAAAGGCCATTAGCATAGAGCCTGGCATTACACAAATGCTCAGCGAATGTTAACTAGTATTGTTATTCATAGCTTTTAGCTGACCACCCTCAACACAGCTGATTGATACTCCTGCAGGCCTTCAGAACAGTGATTGCATGACAGGCTTGTGCACAGATTGCAAGGACTTTGAAAAGGTGGCTCAACATATTGAATTTAATTCTGCCTGTTTTCTTCCAAAGCCAGGTTCTGCCTCTGGGACTGTGCAGAACTTGTTGGAGAAGCACTGTATGGTGGTAGTGGTGGGGTGGGGGTGGGGCGGGGGAGGAGCAGGACAGGAGGAAAGAAGATTGATGATGGGGAAGGTTATGAAGTGGAACACAAGAGTTTCTGCTCCTGTTGGGTAATTTTGGTCATAGTTTTACTGTTGCTCATTTTGTTGTAGAGCTCTGATTTGTTTTCTTATTCCTCATTCATTTATTGAACATTTACGATGTGCCAAGAACTGTTATAGGTACTGGGGATACAGCCATGAACAAAGTCCCAGCTTCTGTGGAGCTTAAATTTTGGCAGGGTTCTCTCTCTTGTCAGCAAATTTTATTCTCCTGGAAGTCTTAGTTGGCCCTAACTTCTTCCTTCATGATAGGAATAAAAGGAAACAACGGAACACATTGCCTGTTCTAGATCCATATTAAAAAGAAAGTCCTATTGTTTGGAGTTTGGTGCTTACTCCTTTGGGGGGAATTCAGTTTGTAATTTGTAAGGGAGGGGAATAGTAGGGAAGTTAATAATGCTAATGAACACTCCTCCTATTAGTCCTCAAAATATCCGTATGAGTAATATACTGTCATAGATGAAGAAACCGAGGCTAAGTGATCTTCCCAAATGGAGGTGGGACTCAAGATTTCAACTTGACATCCATGCTTTCTTTCTTTTATAAATTGGGAGTTATTTGCTCAATTGCAAACAAATAATTCAATGGCATTAGCCCAGTTGTCAGCTGACTTGATGTTGGTGGTTGGAATTTCTGATTAGGTTTTACAGTGAGTACACTTTTAGATAGACTAGTCTTCATGGCATGTGACAACTTAGTGGTTCCCAAATGCTGGTTCATGGGCCAGTTGTGGTCTATGACAAAGTTGTCACCAGTCTCAGAAATATGCAAAATGAATTTAAGTTAAAGGCTGCTTCTCTTATAATCTGTCTTTCAACTTTATACTATAGAGTGATGGTGTTAGTAGGAGATAGTTCATTTGTTTGTTTGTTTTAAATGTTGTTTTACACAATAAAAGGTTGGCAGCCAACGTCTGTCAATTCTTCTTTTTTTTTTTTAAAGATTTACTGGGGAATTGGGGAAGGGGAACAGCCAAGTTGTTGTTCTTCAATCTTAGTTGTGGAGGGCGCAGCTAGCTCAGCTCCAAGTCCAGTCGCCATCCGGCCACCCGTCGGCAGCTCACGGCTGCTCAGCTCAAGGCGCCATGTTCAATCTTAGTTGCGGGTGGGCGTAGCCACCATCCAATGTGGGAGTGAACCGGAAACCTTGTTGCTAAGAGCGCAGGCTCTAATCACTGAGCCATCCTGCCTCTTGTTGGCAGCTCAGGGGCAGCTCAGCTCGGGCGCAGCTCACTGGCCCGTGTGGGAATTGAGCTGTTGCTCACAGCTCACACTCTTAACCAATTGAGCCACTCAGCCCGCCCTGTCAATCTTCATTGTTAAAATTTTTACTGTTTGGTAAATTCAAAAAGCTGGGGAAACCTGATATAGCTAACTAAATGAAAAATACAAGTTCTGTTTGTGGCAATATGGAATGCTGGATATTAAAAAAATCCTTCTGGTACAATGCACCTAAAAGGAATGTAAAATTGGAAAAATTATATATTTAAAAGAATGCAGAATTGTATTGGCAGGAAAGGAAAATTCCTAGAGACTAAAAATGACAAGAAAGCACAAATCAGAGAACACTACATTTGGGAGAAAGGAGGCAAATCTCAAGGTGTGAACAAGGTGGGAAATAGTATTAAAGACTCTTGCTTAAAGCTAGTACTCCCAAAAGGTGACATCCTTGGTGAAAAGAGAAAATAGGAAAAAAAAAGTGCTCCTCAGAAGCCCAGTAAATAAAACTGTCTGTCTTAGCCTCGGGATGCTAGGAAGGCTCAAGTTCTCCTAAGAAATTCATAACCATGAGTCACTCCCATTGGATTTAAGGCTAGAATTCCCATTATTAATATGAGCTAAAAAATCCCAAGTTGAGAATTCAAAATAGTCTGAGTTGGGTAGTGCCTCCAGGTGCTTGACAGGAGCACACATAAATGTTCTCTTAAGGCATGCACTTTGATTTCAGGCCTCAAAGAGTTCCTACAGATATAATTTCAATTAACATTAGCTCATAATTAAAAATCACAAAATAAATGAGGAAATAAGATGTCATCGGAAGAAATCAAAGGAAACATTAAGAAGCAGAATCAGAACTTTAAAGACTTCGGATGCTATAGAAATGTTGGATACAAAATATAAAATAAAAGAAGCATTGAAGGTATAGGAAATTACCAAGGGTATTTTAAAAAGAACCAATTAGAACTTGTATAAATGAAGAATATAACCAGTGGCATTTAAAAATTTCAGTGACACAGATGAAAAGAGAATTAATAAACTTGAAGAGAGATATGAAATAATTACTCTGAAAGCATGGAGGAACAAAGAGAATGAAAATATGGGAGGTAAGTTAAAAGCAAGGGAAGATAAAGTTACAAGGTACAATATACATCTAATTGGAATTACAGAGAGTAATAATAGAGATAGAAAATGGGGGAGATGCATATCCAAAGGTATAATGATGAAAAGTTCCCAGAATTGATGAAATATAGCAATCCTTAGATTCAGAAATCCTTATGAGTACCAAGCATGCTACATTAGCAAGCCACACCTAGAAACACCATATTAAAATTATAGAATATCAAAGATAAAGAGATCTTTAAAGAAGCTACAGAGAAAAATGACCCATGAAGGAATGATAATAAGCTGATAGCTGTCTTCTCAATTGCATCAATGGAAATTAAAGGAGAGACATGCATTCCAAGTCTTTCACTGAAAGCCAAATGTAACAAATAAAGAATTACATCTCCCAAAGGCCTAGATTTGATTAGCCTTAAGAAAACACCTTTTCACCTGGAACTAGAATGCACTGTATCACAAACTTGGAATTTAAATGTGGACATTTCCCCCCGTTTTCCAATTAGCCATTTGATGGTTCACCTGTCCTACATGCCTCATTATCACCAAGCTCAGCATCTTCTGAGAGTTCCCATGACCCTTAAATTGAATTGCTTAAGAACATTGGGCACTTACTTTAAAGTGGGTTAGCCCTCTTCCAATGCCAAATGTGGAGGGAAATGAAACTTAGTCTGTTAATACCACCCAGTGCAGTTACTTTTTCACTGCCATATGTATTGCAGTTGAATTTTGTCTTGAAAAATTCCATGAACATTTGTCCATTACAAGGGCACTTCGATGAATTCAGATCATTTCATAATCACAGTGAGACCCCTTTTGAGGTGTCTTAAATTACAACTTCCTTGAGTGACAATCATAACCTGCTAGGGAGCAGTAGGTAACATTAACCACCCCACCACTGCCATGACCACCCTCAGCTGCAAAATTACTGCCCCTATTACTGGCTACCTTTCTTCTCGGAGTGGAGGCAGACTTTTAAAACCATAGGAAACACCAATGGTCTTCTGTGCGGCTCTCGCAGGGTAATGCTTCATTTACATTTAGTCATATATATAGTCTGAATGAAGTGCCCCACAAACTTGAAATTTAAATATGGATATTTCCTCCTATTTTTTCCAATTGGTCCTACATGCCTCATTATCATGAAGCTCAGCACCTTCTGAGTGTTCTCATGCCCCTGAAACTGAATTATCTAAGAACAATGGGCACTTACTCCAAAGCCCGCTTAGCCTACAATTATATGATCAGGGAAACTACTCAATGACTCACAGAAAAGAGATCTCAAGGTGATATTTTTCTCCTTTGCTACACTGTTTGTGTCTCTCCAAAATTCATATGTTGAACCCTTATCCCCAATGTGATGATATTTGGAGGCGAGGTCTTTGGGAGGTGATTAGGTCATAGGATGGAGCCCTAATGAATGGGATTAATACCTTTACAAAAGAGACCTCAGAGAGCTCCCTTGTTCCTCCCACCACATGAGGACACAGTGAGAAGATGGTCATCTACGAACCGGGAAGTGGGCTCTCACCAGATACTGAATCTGCCAGTGCCTTGGTCTTGAACTTCCTAGCTTCCAGAACTGTGAGAAATAAATTTCTGTGATTGATAAACCATCTAGTTTATAGTATTTTGTTATAGCATCCTGAACTAAGGCATTCTCCTAAGCTAGTAAGGTCTCCTTCTCTTTCACAGTCCACTTTCAGAAACTGACCCTAAATGGGCAGAATTTACTTATATCACACCACAGCTCCCAACTTCTCTTGATCAAGGAGAACAAAACTCACAAAATCAATTTCTTGTTGGGCAATTCTAGTGGGCAAACTACAGGTTTGCCTGTGTGAAAATCTCATTCCTTGTTTATTTCTAAATAGGAAAAATGTTTTTGATGGTATCTGATTCCCAATGAAATGATGTTAACAAATATTCACATGTATTGTAAGGGAGAACAGGCAAATCCTGAGGTACAATCAGTGGAGAGCCAACTTGTTTTCCTTCCTGGAAAGTAGGTCTGATTGCTTGGCATGAATATTATGTTGAAAAAAAAGTGGCTACGCTTCTCTTCAGTCAGGACACTAACACAAATCATGAAGTCTGAAAGTAAATCCAGTAGAACCAAACCACATTCATCCAGCAGCAAACTAGAATTCAGCTGTGCCCAGCAAACGTGTGTATGTGTGTACACACAATGCATTGAAATTAATAGCAATCAAAGCATTGTCCTTGTGATCAACTCCAAGGAGGTAAAAACCTGACACCTAAACCCTAACCACTTGCAAAAAGGCATTTATAAGTTAATAAGATTTTAAAGAAAATGAACGTTCATTGAAGAGTGCCTTTGCTGACCTCTTATTTTTTACATGTATTATTCTACATATATGTTGACTCATTTTTATACTTATTCTTTATTAAATGTGGCCAAAGAGCTTTGAGCCCTTGATCTCAGATATTTTTTTAAGGCATAATGACACCAGGACTTTAAAAACCCTGTAAAATTCACGTTAAAGAATAGGAGTCACTTTTATTCCAAGGTGCCATTTTTTTTTAAATTAAAATGTTTGAAATGTTCACTGCAAAAATAATACATGCTTTTTACTTTAAAAAGTGCAAGTAATACTGAAGTATATCAAGTAAAAAATGAAAGTTCCCTACAACCCTGGTTCATCTCATTCCCCATAGAGAGCCACTGTTAACAGTGTTCTGTTCATCCTTACAGACTTATTGGGTTGTTGGAAAAGTCATGACATATTTTTTCTAAGTTTTTCATTGCAAAAATGCTTCATGACTTTTCTGACAACCCAATAGATTTATTTCCTGTAACTTGCTCTTCTACCTAACATTGTATCTTGGAGATGTTTTAACATCAGTACATACAGATAAAACTTATTGTTGCATAGTATTTCATAGAAGAGATGTACCATTATTTATTTCCTTATTGATGGACATTTAGATTGTTTTCAGTGTTTCATATATAAAAACAGAATGATTAATTTTATATACATCTCTGCACATTTGTGAGGATATTTTTCTAAGCTAGATTTCTAGAAACTGAATGAACATGTCAAATGTAAAGCATTTGACTTTTTTTTAAATATATTGTGTTCATTTACAATTTTAAACTTTTTTCTGAGTTTTTCACTCATTTAAGTTAGCTGGATTTATCCTCTAGCCAACTGCTGACATGTTTTGGAGAAGCCCCTTTACAGAGGACTAAAGAAGCTGAGGAACTATGGAGGAAAGAATTAAGGATCACCTGGGAAAGCCATACAGCTACACAACCATTCCCATGTCCCTGAGAAAATGAAGCAAAACAAACAAGTATATCGAAGTCAAGAAAACAATGAGTGCTGGGTGTTCAAAACCACATGAAGAAAGATTTTTTTTAAAAATGAAAGCCTTAAATAGTCTTAAATGATGCAGTAATATATACGCATCCATATGTGGATGCTTATCTCCTTAAATCTAGAAGAGTTTTTTGTGGCAGTATTGTTAGTAATCTAATTTCTTACAAGTTTCAGTATTTCGTGACTTCAGCCTGCGTATTTCTCACAAAGACTTATGCTCCTCAAGACTAGGGACAATGTTTTGGAACAGAGAGTGCTTTCAGCAAATCTTTATAGAGCTGCCCTCAACTATCCAACTCTCCTATCATTACACAGAAGTGAATATATACGCACGTATGCATATATATGACAAAAAGAGGGAAAAGGCCCTTTTACCTTTTAAATGTCCCCAAACAGAGAAACATATTCAAAGTTTCATAGTCTTGGCTTTCAGAGAAGTGTGGAAGAAGCTGTGGATGCATTTCTTTTTCTTTTCTCTTTTCTAGCACCTTCCTCCTTGTTCCTTTTACAATATTCCTGAGATGGCTCAGTGATATAACCTAAGGAAAATAGCTGTGGCTGAAGTTTCTTCTAAGTGACAATAACCAAGAGGTCTCTCGCCTGGATGATTTCTCAGATACCAAACAAGATATTTCTCATGGCCAAAAGATTTTTCATAGTAGTTAGATTCAAAATGTCTTTTCCCAGTATAAGTTCTCTGATGTTAACTGAGGTAGGCTCACATATAAAAGGCCTTCCTACTTATCTTATACACACAGTTTCTCTCTAGCATTGACTGTCCGATGCTGGTGGGGGATAAGCAGCTGCTGAAGGCCTTCCTATATTCACAGCATTCAGAATGCTTCTCTCCAGCACAACTCTTCAAGTGTCAAGGGAAAAAAAACGCTGTCACAAAAGCCTTCCCCACATTACTTGTTCTCAAAGGTTCTTTTCTCTAGTGTGGACCTTATTATGCTGGACAAAAGCAGAATGGTAGTCAAAGCAAAGGCCTTTCCACATTCACTGCACTCATAGGGCATCTCTCCGGTGTGACTTCTTGTGTGCCTAGTGAGGGAATAGCTGTACCGAAAACCTTTCCCACATTCTTTACACTCATAGGGCTTTTGTGCAGTGTAGGTCATACTATGTCGGAAAAACACAGAGTGGTAGGTGAAGGTCTTCCCACATTCACTGCACTCACAGGGCTTCTTACCAGTGTGAGCCTGCTAGTGGCACATGAGGTGTGACCTATGGCTGAAGACCTTACCACACACCATACACTTATAAGGCTTCTCCCCAGCATGAATCCTCATGTGCCGAGCAAAGTCTATCTTTTCACGAAAGGCTTTCCCACAGTCCTGGCATTTGTAAGGCTCCACTCCAGTGTGAATCCACTGATGTCGAACAAGGAGGCAATTCTTGTTAAACACTTTCCTGCATTCTTTGCATTTGTAGAGGGTCTGCCTTGCACGAACCCAGGTGCCTCTATTTGGTCCCTGGGAGTCACATTCATGGAGAGCATCTCCCGCAGAGTCTTGCTTCTGTAAAACCCTTGACTGAAGACTGTCATCTGTCCTGCACCCATTGTGTTCAATGCTCATCTTTCCAAGGAGGGTCTTCTTGTAGGAGACTGTAAATGGCCTCAAGTACCCTTCCTGCATTTCCAACAACACTTCCTGATCTCAGGCTTGCCCCAGCGGGGAGGACCTTCTGCTCTCTGAGTCAGTCATCCTGGGAGCAAGGCTCCCTATGACGAAGCTTGGTGGTCTCCGGTTTTACTTGTCACCTGGACAGGTGCTTCAGCAAAGGCCTTTCTTGTCTCTTACCCGTGCTTTGGCTGTTAGATAAACTCTGGTTTGGGAATCGCAAGCCCAAGTGAGACCAAGAGTCTGCAGGTATCCAGTGTCACTTCCCAGAACAGGTTCCTCAGGGCCTGGTCCAGCTGCCCCTACTCCTTCTAAGTGAAGGTCATGGACAAGTCCAACACTGTTGCCTGGAACGCCACTGCAACGCCTACAACGGCTCATGTGACTGCGGCTTCTGCATTCTGCCTGTGCAGAGCACACCTGCGACTACCGATACCAGAAAGCACTGCGCTCAGCCTCCGCCAGCGGGACTACAAGTCCCAGAGGCCTCAGTTTCACTTTTTTTTCCCCCACTGGGAATTGAATTTTCAGTTACTGTAGAAGGAAGTTCACACGTGTGTTTGGAAGTTTACTCCAGTTGTATCAGGAGAGCCTCCAACAATGCACCTGAGCGTGCATGTGAACATACATGCAAGGGATTTGGTCATGCGGGGTGTGGGGAGAGAAATAGCCCTACTTATTGCTTTATTTTACTCACTGACCTACATCAAACTGTACCCAGGGGCTGGGTGTTCAAGTCAGTCTAGTCCAACTACTGAGCGTTGGAGAAGGCATGGACATTTAGTATCTCTTTTATGTTAGTGAAATCACATTGAAAAGGTTTGGCCTCGCCTCCTAAAATATTTTTCTAAAAAGAAGCTTTTCCACATGTGTCCCAGGAGACATGTACGGGAAGGTTCACAATAGCAAATACCTGGAGAGAGTCCAGGAAGGAGGATAAATGAACAGCTTCTCCACAGAACGGAACATTATTCGGCAGCCCAAGGGTGCTCTAGTCCATTGCTGTAGTGCGGGAATCGGAAGCATCAAAATTTACGCTGCAGAATCTTAAAAAATGAAGGACCTAGTCGTGCCAAGACCTTCTGGAACTGGTGAAAAGGGGACACCATCAGGTGGGGGATGGTGACAGCAGTTTGAGCAGGACCCTGATCCACTGCCTTCCCCTGCCCAAGCTGGAGCTGGTTATTAAAGTGAAGAGAAGATCTTGAAACTAGAGGAGAGGCAAATGTAAAGGCTCTGGGAAGCAGTGGAAAGGAGAAGATTGATGGTCATTCACACCGAGTGCTGGGACCTCCATCCGTCTTTGTTCTTCCTGGCAGCTCTTTGGAATGCTCTTCTCTGAGAATCTGGCCAGCTCAAGAGGAGAGACCTCAAGGTACTGACGATGCAAGTCTCCCAGTGGAATGTTTTATTTTTCTGTCTCCTGTGCTGGCCAGAACCTCAATCTACAATGTTGAAGAGGAGGGTGACAGCCGAGGCTCTGTTCACTTTCCTGATGTAAAAAATTCTTCTAATATTTCATAATTGTGAAAGTATTTAGTATGGATTTTTGTTGCTATCACTTGCTGATCATATATATAAATTAGTGTCAAAGAAATGAAAGACCAGGTAGGCATACCACCCAGGAAAATCCGACAGTTTTCTCATGCAAAGTTTTCGGTGAAAGTCAGTAGAGTCAGGATACAAGGCAGAGAGCTCAGCTGTGTTTTCAGGACAGCAGGACTCTCCCTAGGATGGGAAGCAGTCATGGATGTCCATGACCTAGGCAGCTATGCAGGAGCTGGTCTGAATGGGTGATGGACTGTCTTGTTTGGGACAGGTGCCCCAATCAGTACCAGGATGCTACACATTTGAGACAATGTTCTCTCCAGCAGTGTTTCTCTAAGTGTAGTCCTTGGTCTCAGTGATATCCACTTTTAAGAGTTAAAGAAAGGCTGATCACTATATACTGACATCATAACCATGATAATGTGGGCAATTACATAATGAACTAGCTTTGCTTTTTGGAAAAGTCTCATTTTTTTTTCTTTAATGAATTTGTCTTTCATTATATGATTTTAAATATATATATCAGCAGTTTCCAAATGATTAACACTTTCAGTCATTTGAGCTATCATCAGCAATGCTTTTAAGTAAACTGAATAGCTCAGCAGGAGGTTGGTACAAATGAGGCCACATAAATAGATATTCTACACTCAGAGTTTTTTATATGGGGGGTGGTGGCTTCTGACAAGGGCTCCTGTGTCAGCCTGGGCTACTGCAGATGACTTAACCATTGTGAGTGTAGACTGCCACCTGAAATTTTTGGTCCTTAGACACATTCATGAGCAGAGTGTTCACCTCTGTTTCTCTGCCTCCCTTTAGCACTGTAGTCCAAGCATGAACATAGACTTTTTTCTAATGTAAGACCAGGCTGTGAGTTTAACAAGACTTTGTGGATGGCTGGGGATTGCAGAGGGACTTCCACACAGAGAATAACTTACAACTGGGTATGAGCTATGGCTGTTCTTAGAGCCCTCAGTTCCAAGGCTGTCCTCCTCTAGCCTCCACAGGACTGACTTTCTGTTCAGAGCCCATTCTTTCCACATAAGGAAGAGGCCAGGTTTCCTCTACCACTCCAAAATACCTCAAACATGCCTTAAATCCCCAGAGATTAGGCCCAAGTTAAGGTCCAGAGGGAGGAAGAAGTTTACTTCTCAACCTCATCTCAGGCTTGTTTTCTCCATTTTCTGTTCCCATCTTTTACCTTTAAAGATGACTGATTGGTGTAGTATCTACTTCCTTTAGTAGAGACTCCATCCCCATTCACACAATATTGGTCTTAGCTTATGTCTCCAATAGTACATTCCTTTAGGATACAATAGAGCAACGTTTTTATGATACACATACTTACTCTTATGGTTTGAATTATATCCCCCCCCAAAAAAAATGTTGAAGTTCTAATCTCCAGTACCTGTGGATAGAACTGTATTTGAAAATATTGTCTTTGCAGATGATCAAGTTAAAGCAAGGTTATTAAGGTGGGCCCTAGTCTAGCAGGACTGTGTCCATATAAAAAAGTTTCAGAAAAAAATAGAAAGCTTCCTTCATTAAAAAGAATGATTATGCTGAAAAAGAATACTATTGTCAATAAATGGTGCTGAGACAACATGCAAAAAGAAATAACTTGGAGTCTTACCTCACACTAGATATAAAAATGAACTCAAAACAGATCATAGACTCAAATGTAAGAGTTAGATCTATGAAACTCTTAGAAGAAAACAGTAGTAAATTCCTGTGATCTTGGGTTAGGTAATGGTTTCTTAGACATGGCACTAAAAGCATGAGCAACAGGAGAAAAATGGAAAATTTGGCTTCAATAAAATTAAAACCTTTTGTGCTTCAAAATACATCACTGATAAAGTCAAAAGACAACCCACAGAATAGGGAAAAAATTTGCAAATTACACACTTGAAAAGGGATTGGTATCCTGAATATATATTAAAAAAATCTTACAATTCAATAAACAAAAGATAAAAAACCCAATTAAAAATGGGCAAAGGATTTGAATAGATATTTCTCCATAAAAGATAGACAAATGGCTAATGTTACATGAAAAGGTATTCAATGTCATTAGCTGTTAAGGAAGTGAAAATCAAAACCACAAAGAAATATCACCTCACACCTACCGGGATGACTAACGTTGAAAAGACAGTAACAAGTGTTGGTGAGGGTGTGGAGAAATTGGAAACCTCATATACCGATGGTGGGAACATAACATGGTGCAGCCATTTGGGAAAGCAACCTGGTAGTGCCTCAAAAATTTAAATGTGGAATTACGATAGGGCCCAGAAATTTTAGTCCTATGTAGATACCCAAAAGAAATGTAAAATTATGTCCACACAAAAACCTGTATGAGTGTTTATAACATCATGATTCATAATAGCAAAAAAGTGGAAACAACCCAAATGTCTATCAACCGATAAGTTGAATAAGCAAAATGTGGTGTCTCCATTAAGCGGAATATTATTTAGCCACAAGGAGTGACATACTGATACATGCCATGACATGGATGAACCTTAAAACCATGCTATGTGAAAGAAGCCAGACATAAAAGAACACAGATTGTATGATTCCTTCTATATGAATTGTTCAGAACAGGTAAATCTATAGAGACAGAAAGTAGGGTGAGGGGTCGGCGGAAGACATGGCAATTGACTGCTAGTGGATATGGGGTTTCTTCTGGGGTGAGGAATAGGTTCTAAAATTAGATTGTAGTGATGGTTGGACAACTCTGAATATATTAAAAACCATTAAATTGTACACTTTATACGAGTGAGTTTCATGAATGGGAACTATATTTTAGAAAAAATTTTTTAAAGGACCATATTAAAATGTTCTAAAAACATTTCATTTCAGGCATATAGACAATACTATAATGATCACCCATATGCTCACCATGCAGCTTAATAAAGAAAATCCTACAGATGTACTGGAAACCTCTTGAATATTCCTTTTTGATTCAATTAACCTTACACCACTCTAGAAGTAACTAGGTGATTTACTAGAGGTGAATTTGATACTTATCATTTCTTGAATGTTTTATACACTTGCTGCATTTGTATTTATTTATGTATAGATAAGAAAACATATACCAGGGCCGGCTGAGTGGCGCGTTGGTTAAGAGCTAGCTTGGGACGCCAGAGGGCCCCGGTTCGGATCCCACATATGAGGGCCAGTGACGCTGCCCTCCACAGCTAAGATGCTGAACAACAGCTCAACCTGGAGCTGGGTTGCCGTGAGTCACTGGCAATGGCGTAGGCTGCAGTCCCTGTGGCAGTGGGTTGCCATGGGCTACCGTGTAGCCAGCAGCCCAGCATGAGCAGCCCTCAAGCTGCAGTGAGCAGCCGTCCAGAAGCCAGCGACTGACCTGCCTCGCCCAGAAAGAGCACAATGATGGTGCTAACTTGGGCCAGTGAAGCAACGTCCTCCACAACCAGACTGAAGAAGAAAAAGACGGCAACTTGTCTGTTCCCCTTCCCCCAATTCCCCAATAAAATCTTAAAAAAAAAAGAAAACATATACCATATTTCCCCATGTATAAGACACACCCTTTTTTGATAAATTTGGGGTCTAAAAACTGGTGCGTCTTATACAGTGGTATTAGATTTTTTTTACATGTATTTCCCGCTTTTTTCATGCTCATACAACCCCTGTATAAGACACACCCAGTTTTCAGACCCCAAATTTTTCAAAAAAGGGTGTGTCTTATATATGGGGAAATACGGTTATTCATAAACATATAATATTGATATTTATGTATTATGTCTTTTATTTTTAACTTTTCCAAAGGCTAGTTTGTTCAGTTTTAAATCACACCTTGTATGGAATATCCACAGTGTAACCCCGGCTGTTTCCACAAGCCCTGTGGGCATCAACTGCTAGAAACCCTGAAGATCATTCTGCCTACAACCGACAGGATCACACAGGAAATTTCACTTCATGGAACCACAGCAGCCCTATCACCTCCACTTCTCTGTGGTCTTCACATCTTTTCGGTGGTGTTTCAATATGGTTAACTTTCCACTGGTGAGCTCTGTGTTTCACCTGTTCCAGAAAATTGTGCATTTCATTTTCTAGATCTGTTCTTTTGCCAGTTAGCAGAAACAGAATATTTCCATCACTGTGTCTTAGAATCTGGTCCTTGAGTCCAGCTATAGCAATAAATGATCCCGGTTCTGTTACTGAGAAGACCTGGAGGTGGCCATTTCTACCAGGGAGGTCCCTGAGCATGCGGGGTGCCTTTGGACTTCTTTTCCACTCACTGCTAGGTCCTTTGTGGGTTTATTTGTGCTGATAGGCCTAGAGTCTTCTCCAAATTTACCCAATGTAAATGCTCAAGTCAGAGAGATTCCTCACAGCGTGGGGTCTAGTCTACTGTGAATCTGTGTAAAGCACAGAAGAGAAGGAGGAAGAAGAGAAACTTATAGTGTGGGCACATCTAGGGCTCTGCTATGGAGCTGCACCCTCTTCTCCCCTTTTCACTGGTGCTGATGGAGAGGAGGGGAGTAGAGGAGTGAGGAACTGGCATGAGAAATGGAGAACCAGGTGGCACCTAGCTCTGCTCAGATACTCCTCTCTTGCTGCTACCAACCCCCACACCCAATTGCCAGGTGAGGCAGCCACTTCTGCCTCTAGTCACGTCCCACAGATATTTTGGATGTAGCGTCCCGATCCTCTCATCCCAGCAAGCCTGTGAAGCTGGCCCTTTAAATGCTTCTGTAAGGAGATACAGGAAGAGAATTCGAAAAAAAGCTGATGGGCCCTGGGCTCTTAGCAACAGGGTCCCATGACAGGCAGGCAGAAAATGAAAATCAAAATAGCGACTTTTAAAGAGACAGACATGGGTGATATATTTCAATGCTAGCACAGTTTCTGCCTTCAAAAGAAAAAACAAAAGCAAGCTCAATAGAAAGTGAAGATCTTGAAATGGTTTTAGAGGTGCGTTCAAATAGTCTTAAGTGGTTGTGGTCCTTTGATTGCCCCCCTCCCCCAACCCCTGCACCTATCCCAGGCTCCTAGGGGAGAAGAGACCAATAGGAACTTAAAAGGAAACAAAAAAAACCAACTAAATCTCCCCAGGAACTCTGGGAATCAGCCCGATTCTAGAGATTTATTAATTTAGTGTCCTTCTTTCTCCTGTGGAACTAGCCTCTTAAAGTACTCACTCACTCCTTCCAGATGCACGCGTGCATGCCGCTTTCACCTCTTTGCCTGTGCCTTGCCTCTGCCTGAATGTTCTATTCATTTTCTAAATGTTCAAGGCCCAACTAAAATGTCATTTCCTCTAAAAATGTGGATTCTCCTTGGTTGTCCATGTTAGGAATAAACTCTTCTTTGTATTTTCCGAGTCTTTCACCCTTTATCTCATATCATCACTTTTCACCTACTGCCTGGTGATGAGGCTAATGGTGGATGCAGCCTGACTCTCTCCCCAGACCATGAACTCCTGTTGAATTCCTCTTTATGTCTCCCAGAGTGAGAAACACTGTGTCTTGCATGTGTTTCGTGAATGAATACGTGTCTTGTCTAATCTGATTTCTCTTGTAACTCAGAAAAAGTTATACACTTACTAAGAAAAGTGTGGCCCAAAAATGAGAATGACCTGCCCATGCAGAAGTCTTACTTCTTCGCTTACTGCTTCGAACAATTATGAAGCCTAATAAACAACAAACAAAGAAACCAAAACACCAGACCCAGTACAACGTATTCACTGGTTATCTGTTATGGGAGCGAACTTCCCTTTGTGTAGGATAATTCTGTTTCAGCCTCACGAGGGAAAGGTTCACTTTCAGCAAAAAAGCAAATCATTTCTTCTGCCACAGTGATAGAGTACAGGACCTCCTCCTTTCCTGCTTGTGGGAGTTGCCTTTGGACCCGGACCTGCTGTGATGAGCTCAACACCTGTCTTTCAGATGCCCAGTGGACTCTGAAGTCCCTCCCCATGGTGATTGCTGTGAGGAGGATGAGGTTCTGCTATTCTCAGGAAATATTCTTTCTGACTGGAGGTTTCCCATGTGCTTTTTGTCTGTTCTACTTGTCTGTTATTTGCTGACAGATTGCCTGACTCCTCAATTATTCATAGATAAATAAATAAATGTTTATTTCTTGGTGTGTCTCCCATTGCCAGGTCAACAGCAAATCCTTCAGAGGTTGTTAGGAGATGTGAAAATCTCACTCTGTGAAAATCCACTAAAAATATTCACAAATAGGAAAAATAAAGCTTCATTGTTTTTTGGTCTAGGAGTATTTGGTAATTCAAAGTGGGGAGGCCTGGGTTTGAGATAGAACTGACTTGTTGAATAGCCTTGAGAAATTAATTTCACTCTTCAGTTTCTTCACCTGGAAAATGAGGTATTAGATCAGATTATCCAGTTCTATGAGGTATGACAATTAAGTTTGCAAATTTGTTGCAACAATGTTGCTGACCTTTTTTTGATATCAGAGGGATTATTCATTATGAATTTGTACCAACTGGACAAACAGTTAACCAAGTTTACTATTTGGAAGTGCTGAAAAGGCTGCGTGAAAAAGTTAGATGACCTGAACTTTTCACCAACAATTCACAGCTCTTGCGTCACGACAATGCACCAGCTCACACAGCACTGTCTATGAGAGAGTTTTTAGCCAGTAAACAAATAATTGCATTGGAAAACCCTCCCTCCTCACCTGGTCAGGCCCCCAATGACTTCTTTCTTTATGTGAAGATAAAGGAAATATTGAAAGGAACACATTTTGATGACATTCAGGACATCAAGGGCAATACAATGACAGCTCTGATGGCCATTCCAGGAAAAGAGTTCCAAAATTGCTTTAAAGGGTGGACTAGGCACTGGCGTCGGTGCATAGCTTCCCAAGGGGAGTACTTCGAAGGTGATCATAGTGATATTTAGCAATGAGGTATGTAGTACTTTTTCTAGGATGAGTTTGCGAACTTAATTGTCTGACCTCGTATAAATACAAGTGTGAAAAATTAGTATATCTCAGGATAGGAAGGGAATATTACAGATAGCATGCTGTCAGAAGCAGAATTTATGAATTCATAGAACTTCAATTACATTTATAGCTCTAATTTTGGATTTAAGGGGCAAATATCAGACCGCTGTGTTCCATTTTTATTCAACATATCTCAGGATTCCCCATTCAAAACTCTCAAAGTCCTTTGCCAAAAAGTCTGGTCCAGTCGTGGCAGTCTTTAGTGTCTGGATGTAGATGATAATACCATCTCTAAGAACTCATTAACTAACTGTTCCCATTTCCATCTTTCCCAACAAGCCATTTCCAGCCAAAGGACATGAGCTAAGGTGAGGAAGCAGGGATCTTGAATATAGCCCATACCAAAATCTAAGTAGGCGATCTCCCAAACCATGACTTCCCATTTTGTTCTGTTCTAGTTCTTGCCCATAGCTTCCTCTTATTTTCCTGGTCAATTAAAGGCTGCTCCACACACTTGCCCAAAGCTGCCAACTTGAAGACTCTGTTTTTAGTGGCTGGACAGGGGTGGCTATTACTACATGAGAACTTCAACTGTCTCTAAGGAGATTCTTTTGGCCTTCTTTCCCTGAAGGGAGTTAATGATGCTCATCTGGGGATGCCCTAGAGGTTTTCTGTCCTGTGGCGTAGGTTAGATTGATTACTATGATCGCTTTCAGGTTAGCCTTTTTAAGAAAGTCTGATTTAACCCAGCCCACTCTCTTTCCTTAGACCCTTCATAAGACAGTGTTTAGTTTTATAGGATTTTCTGCCTCACAGTTTGAAACTTCTCTCTAGGAATTGATAAAGAATAACTCTTCCTCATTCTGATATTCGGAGTACATCCCAGAACCCCAGAGCAGGGCTTCCCTGGGGAACCTCCACTTCAATATTTTCCATAATAGAGAAGTATATATCCTTCAAAATACTGAGCAGATCTAGTCCCTAAGTATTTCTCAAGCAGTCCCTTTGATTTGTTCATTAAAGCTATATTGATGGACTTTGGTTCTGGCCAAGATAGAATAGCTTCATTTCTTAGTAGTCTTCCCTCTTACAACTGAAAAAATCCCAGACATAACACAACAAACACAGGAAGACTCTGAAAGGTGGAAGGAAAATGGCATACTGCCTTGAACCTCAGAACTTGGGGAATGACACAGTGGTGAATTCCCTGGGTTTTCCTGTTGCCTCCAATATATCCCAAACTGCAGGGTGCTGGGAAGCATTTAACCTGGAACCCTCAAAAGGCAAAGACCAAAAAAAAAAAAAGCCCTCATTCCCAAATTCTTCTATCTCTACTCAAAAAACCAGGAAAAGAGTAACCTAAATAGAACAGAAAATCTTTTTGATAATACCTGGCTTATTCCAGCCAAATACCAAAGCAAAAACAATGATTAATTTGTGGCAACAGCTGTATAAAGGACAAAAGTGAATGAAGAGACAAGACTGAAGACATAGGTAGGGCCTATGTGGAGAGCCTTGCGTGCCAGGGGAGTCACCACTGTCAAAAATTTTGTAGACTTAGGAGAACTACAGGAACTAAGGAAATAACAGGTTCAGAGTTGAGTTTTAGGTAAATAATTCCAAGGGCTCATGGGGAGGAAATTGTAGGATTCCCAGCGAGAGATGATGAAAGCTTCCATTTGGGCAGGGATATTGGAGATGTGGAGGTAGGAAAAGATTCCAAAAATTTAAGGACTTGATATTTGGATGTTGAGGGTGGTAGTGAAGAAAAATTAGGTATGAAGAATGACTTGTAGGTTTCTAACTTGGATGACTGTGTAGATGGGGTGCCACCAGCTGAGATAGAAAGCACAAGAGAATGAGCAGCTTTGGGGGTGGAAATGTTGAGTTTAGCTTTGAACTTGGTGAGTTTGAAGTGCCTGTGAGGCACCCAGGAAGAGAATTTCCCCTACATCATCATTGGTGCAGGCCTAAAGGGAGTTGTAAGGCTGGAAGCAGTAGATTAGTACACAATTAGCATGTCTCTGACAGCCTGGGACTTCTAGTCCTATGCAAATGAGTCTGGGGTGCATGGTCAGTCCTCCCCACAATGACTCACCTACGCAAATGAATCTGGGGTGCATTGTCATAACTGGAGCAGTTGTTCAGTTCAATCAGGGTCTTTCCGTCATTTTCTTTCCATGGTACTAATACTACACATCTAAAAAGGAGCCCAGTTTTTTTTGTTTTTTTAAGACTTGGGCAGTAGTATTTTTATAGTACCCTTAATTACATTAAATTAAACTCTCAGAGAGCTCCTGTTTTAACTCGAGCCCTATGAACAGAGGTAAGGGTTTTTTTAAAGACAATTCACATGGGAGTAACCCTGCCACCACCACTCAGTGCTCTCCCCCACCCCCCTCCCCCCAAAAATACCCCTCTGATATCTGCCAGGAGAGGGAAAGAATGAGTCACTATTGTGACACCAGACATCTTAAAATGAGATATGGAAAGGACACTATTTTTAGTTTTAGTTGAGTTCAGGGAAGAAGGGAACTTTTGCCTATGAAAGAAAAATGATAGCACTCAACATGTGGTCACTCCCTAAGCTCCACCACCATCACCACCGGGGATGGCCAGAAATGGACATGACAGTGCGCCTTTCTCTGAAGACCCAGACAGTTTTGAGTTATCTTGGATTGCCAGGCCTCTCCACGGAGGCATCCAGCAGCATCCAGGTCTATAGGTCTGCAGATGTCAAATCAACAGCTCTGCTCCCAAACCTTGCAGAAACTCCTTTGTGTGCAGGAGCAGGGAAAGTGATTCATAGTCACCACCCCTGATAAAGACAGTCCCTGGGAAGGGACATAACCTCAGCTCCATAATCCCACAGAGGTGATGGTGAGATTTAATTAATCAGTCGTTAATGCTATGCCTTAATCCAGAAAAGAGATAAGGTGGTTGGTTATGAATTTAAGAGATGTCTCATGATGAGGAAGAATAGGGTGGGGAGGTTTTAAAATTAAGTTGGTTATTAATGATTTATTAAGCCCCAGTGGTTTGCTAAGCTCTGCAGCTGATGCATTAGAGAACATGAAGATGTATAAGACACTGTTCCTACATTCAAAAGGCCTTCAGTGTGGTGGGGAGATATGTACGTAGGTAGAGATGAAGTCTAGAAATTGCTGTTGAAATGGTTCCATGCCCTGTGAAGTCACAAAGGAGATATTCAAAGACATAGGACAGTTAGAATAGTTATAGTTATGTGGTGATTCTATTCATTTTAAGTCATTTCAAAAATTTGGTTCTTAAAACAGCCCTTTGAAGTTGATGAGCAGGTGGTGTAGCTCACAATTTACAGATGAAGAAACTTAACTCAGACAACTCCTAGGTTATAAAGCTTAGAAGTGGCAGGGTCTGTATAAGAACTCCCAGGTCCCTGGCTTGCCTCAGAAGGGGCTTGCTGGTAGCATGAAAGGAAATACCAATGGGCCAAAAGAGACCCTGCCCACCCAGGGGATAGAAAAGCGGAACAAAGCAAGGAGAAGGAGCAAAACAATGGATTTTCTCTTCTCACTTGAGTTTCCCAGGCCTCCTTTCAGCAGCAAAAGGGTGCTCATTAATTTAATAATTTAAATCTCACTCCCTATTGTCCTAACTATTGGTGTAGGCTTCCTGCCCCTGAAACATTCTGTCCTTGTGGTTTCTTGGAACCCCCCTGGTGTTCATGTGGACTCTTTATGGCAGTGAAAACAGGCATCTCACAGAATACCCTGGAACCCTGTATCCCTGTATGGGACAAGGGAAGAGTACCCTCCTTTCTCAGCGATAGACTCAGGTAAAAGAGGTCTTAAAGTAGGAAGGGGAATAAACCTTTCATTGTTTATGAGAGGTCTGTCACCAGGATCCAGGATCCAGATTGTGTCCAAGGGCTGGGAGCTAAGATGGACCCAAGTGACACGTGTGATTCAGAATCTGACAAGAGCAGTTATTCTGAGAAGCAAGGCTTTGTTCCTCAGTCAGACTGTCAGTGCCTTGTGCTGTCTTCTCTTGGGGACACTTCCCTTCTGGGCTTTCCAGTCCTACTCCAGCAAATGGGTTTCTGGTAGGCCTGCCCCATCTTCATCAGACATGCCCAAATTATCATTTTTACTATAAAAAGAAGGAGCCAAGATGGGAGGAGAATGAGTGGCATGCGAGATACAAAATGGTAGCTCTGAGGTGCAGGAGTCAGAGGCCTGAGCCCAATAAAATAGCTCAGAAAGGAAAATGGAGGAGTTTGCAATAAAGAGATGGGTAAGATGGAGACTGTGGGAAGTCAGGGCTTTCTATAACCAGGCACAGCAGCCAAGTTAGTGAAGAAGGATCCACAGATCCTAGTGTTTGGACCACTAGAAAAGAATCTGAATGATTAATGAGGTCAGATGATAAATAAGGGCCTGAAGGGGGCCATTTGTTTCTGATAAACCTGAGGCACTTCCACCAGTCCTCAAGAAGCAGAGAAAAACCCAGATGGCTGAGAATAACTGTAGTGTTTATCAAGCTCTTTTCATCTGGGTCAAGATGAAATTTTGTGGATGACATGGTCGAACTATAAACAACTGTAGTAGTTTATAAAATGGCTGAAAATTCTTTGAGACGCCTTCAATTGAGAAGTGTGTATGAGTTTGGGGGTAAGGGGGTTTATGTTGCCTCCCCTTGAATCTGGGAAGATTTTTGACTGCTCTGACCAATAGAGCATGACAGAGGTGGTGCTATGTAACTTTGGAGGCTAGATGTCTAGAGGTCGTGTCCAGTTCTCTTGAGACACCAGCCACCATGTAAAATATCTGATTACCCCAAGAAAGCCTGGATGGAGAGGCCATGTGAGGGCTCTCCAGTAACAGGCACTGCTGAGCTCAGCTGTCTAACCATCCCCACCAAGGCAGACATGATTGAAATCAATTGGACCTTCCAGATCAGCCCATGTGCCAATGGAGTCCCACTGAGTCACATCAGTGAATGCACAAAAAAGCAAAAAACTCAGGGTTATAGCCTGAATTATATCCCCTCAAAATTCATATATTGAAATTGTAACACTCCCTGCCCCCCACCCCTGCACCACAGAATGTGACTGTATTTGGAGATAGGGCCTTCAAAGAGGTGATTAAGGTAAAGTGGGGCTATACAGTTAGGCCCTAATCCAATCTGACTGGTGTCTTTACACAAAGAGGAGACTGGGACACATACACACACACAGAGGGAAGACCATGTGACGATATATGGAGAAGATATACAAAGCCAAGGAGAGAAGCCTGTTAAAAGAACAATTTCCACAGGCAATTTACTGATCTAGTAGGCTCTTAATGATTCATGAATCAGGCAGCATCCAATCTAGCAGACAGAAAGGGGCTTCAAAGAGTTGCACAAAGCAAGAGGGATTTTAAAAACCAAAGTGAGCAGGAACAAGGAAGTTATACTGGGCATTTCCTGATTGGTTAAAGCAGGGTTACTTTGCTTATATGAAGCACAGGAAAATCTTGGAGCCGGGGCAGGTAACTTGAGATAAGCAGGCAAGCCCTGATTGGTTGACCTAAGCCTTCCTTCTCTGGGAGAGCTAAGCACAGAAACACTTAGTTAAATTTAGGTTTGCTGATGTGGGGCTTAGCATGAACAACTTCATCTTGAGCCTAATCTGGTTACTTGAACAGGCCTCAGAAGAGATCAAACATGCCAGCCACCACCTTGGTCTTGGACTTCCAGCCTCCAGAACTGTGAGAAAATAGATTTCTGTGGTTTAAGCCACCCAGTTTGTGGTCCTTTGTTACGGCAGCCCTAGCAAACTAATACACTCACCCAGCCAAGAATTTGTCACTCACAGAAATTATGAAATCCAATAAATAAATGCCTGCTGTTTTAAGTCACTAAGTTTTTGGGAAGTTTGTTCCACGGCGTTGGGAATAGGAAAAAGTTTGGACTTCTAGAGTTGCTCTTTCTCTAGGGATATCCAATTTTCTCTCCACCTTGTCAGTCTAGGATGGACCTCAGTGGGCAACCTCAAAAAATTGATACCACCAGAGAGAGAGGATGGGGTGAAGGGCCAGAGCTCCGACTTAGGGCTTTTGTGGCAATTGAGAACCAGGAACTTAAAAAAAAAAAGTGGTTTAAAAATATTTTCTCATTAGTCTGAGAAAACTGGACAAAACAGTGCATACAATGCAGCTTTATACTATTTTATGTATATGTCATTCGTTCAGGCGGGATTCCTTGGGAGAGAGCATTTCAGTACCAGATTGCAGGCTGAGGGCCCCGTCTGACCTAGATTCTGGTTTTTTTAAAGAGTGATTATAGCTGGGGAGGCAGGGGTTATGTCTCATGGCCTCCATCAAGAAGCACTTTTCTTAGCCTTGGGGGATATTACATTACAGCTAATTACAGGCTGTCTGCGAAGATTTTCTAATTATTTCACTTACATTAGTCTTGCTTTCCTAAGGGGCCTGTAAGCTTTTGGAAAGCATCTTGAGGACAGGGGCCCACTTTTCTGGGTTTTCTACCTCAGGCAGAGCCCACCTCAGTGACAGTCACCCAGAAGACATTGGATAGTGGAAGTTGGCAGGAGAATCCGAGTAATTGTAAGCATGAGCTCAAGGGTAAGCCTGGTTGGGTTCAAATCCAAATTTTACTTCTAATTAGCTCTGTGACCTTGGGTAGACTGTTTAACCTCTCCAAACCTGTTTCCTCATCTGCAAAATGGGACTACTAAGTGTACTTACCTTATAAAGCAGTTGGAACTGTGCCTGGCATCTGGTCAAGGCTCAATTCACATGAGTAAGACTCACATTAAGAAACATTTTTTACTTTCATTTGGTTTTAAAATTTCAAGAACTCCTACCTCCTCACTACTGTCAGGTTTGGGGTTTGCATGTGGGATGGGGAACAGGGAGGCAGAAGCTATTGGAGTTTAGGAGTGTGGATTCTGGAGAGAGGTAAGTCCCAAAGCCCCTTTGTATATATAGGCTGGTAAATTTGCGTAAACCCACGTCTTTGACATGGGTAGGGGTTTCCAAGGCATGGCTGTCACTGCTCCTCGCTCCTCCTCCTTTCGCCACAAAGGGGACAAATCCCAGGTGACCATCTGGCTCCTATATTAGACCTGGAGGCCCCCACCGAAGCCAGAAGGACTAAAGACCTACCCCAGCCGAGCAGGGGCTTTGAGAAATTAAAAGGTAGCAAGTTAATTAGAAAATGCTTAATTAGGAAACCAGTTCCCTAGAAGAAAGGGAATTTACTGGAAAACAGACCTTAGTCAAGAAGCTCTGGGCACAAATTTCCACTGTGAGAGCTGGCTTGTACTGGCTTGTTCGAGATGACTGTACATGTCCCAAACTTCACGTTCAGTGATATGATGTTGGTAGCTTGAAATCACTATGGTGGGAAGGTTGACACCACTAACAGACAAAGGCGACAAACCTGGCACGTTCTTTTCTCTGAGATCTGTTGTTAATTATTTACTATCACTCCACTGCAAAAATCTAACTTAAAAATCTTAATCAGAGGGCCCACGTGCCTCTGGGTCTAGAAACTTGCAGTGGAAGCATGGTCCTTGCAATGTCTCGATTCCTTCCAAGAGGATGTCTCCAAAGTAATTTGTGTAAAATGAGTCATTGGGGGCGTAAAGGAGATCTCATAGTTGTTATGTCAATATTTTCAAGTCTCAGTTTTTGTTTTATTATGTATAAAATGTATAACTACAGCCATATGTGTGCATCTTTTATATGAATATACACATTTCGGAGGTCACTGCTTAAGTTCTTTTTAATGATGGTGTGTGGAATAAAAAGGAAAAAAAATGGAGAGTATTGTTTTAGGGTAAAAGAAAATTGTTTCTAAGAAATTCAAAACAGGATGATTCAGGAGTAGTGTGTGTGTGTGTATGTTGGTGTGTGTGTGTGTGTGTGTGGGTGACGTTAGAAGTTAGAGGTGAGGATAAAAGGTAGTAAAGGTTGCTGTTTTAGGGTGGGCTATTTTCATTAATACGCAAGAAGTGGGGTGGGCATCTGCAGTGACCAAGGCAGTGAGACAGGCTGCTGCTCCAGGGTCTGGGAGGAGACAGAGTCTACTCAGTCACCTGGAGGGCTCTTTACAATGCAGACTGATGGCCCCACCCCCACAGAGTTGGACTCAGTAGGTCTGGGATGGGGCCTTGGAATTTGCATTTCTTCCAAGTTTTCAAACAATGTGCACTGCTGGGCCAGGCCCACACTTTGAAAACCATCGATTTAAAGAATAGTTCGAAGATAAAAGGGATATTTCTGATGACAATCCATGAGACTCAAGGGGCAGAGTTTGGATTGGGGGATGCAGGAAGAATGGGGAACTGGGTCAGATTCGAGCCCTAAAGGAAGAGGAATCCAGGTGATGTGCATTGACCTTGGAGGCTTGGACTTCCGATGCTGGTTAACGTTAGAGGAAGATGTGTCCTGCTGGGCTTAGCCCTGCATGACCTTGGCAGTGGTGTTTACTGCCGCTTGTAAAGGTGAGGCAGGAGGTGGTTCAGCTTGGTGGAAGGTGAAAGGGCAAGGTCTCCCTGAAAGCC
Organism: Hipposideros armiger; assembly: GCF_001890085.2. Taxonomy (NCBI): domain Eukaryota; kingdom Metazoa; phylum Chordata; class Mammalia; order Chiroptera; family Hipposideridae; genus Hipposideros; species Hipposideros armiger. Next base: position 1,173,270 of record NW_017731526.1, on the reverse strand, counting down.
AAATTGAAAAAGACCTCAATTTTGACCCCTCTTTTTCCACCTGGTAGAATTCTTCGTGCTCTTGGTTATTCAGACCTCAGATCATGTCTCCCCTCTCTTTTGAAGCCTTTTTTCAGATACTCTGTAAGAGTAGCTTCAATTCCGTAAGGCAAAGAGAACATATGTGTGTTGAGCCAGAATGACAGTGGGGCACAGTCTGGCACTTCCACTCACCCCACAAAGGGCACGTTTCCCCTGGCTGTTTTCAGAGGAGCATCAAGCATTTGTGTTGACCACTTGACCAAGGGAGCACGCTGTGCACATCAGCCCCTGTGATACCAGGCAGGGACTTAGGAACAAATAGCTCCCTCTTTCCTGAGACTTCGTTCATACCTTCTCTTGAGCCACAATGCCATCCACAATCATTCTATGTTTAGTTGTTCATAATACATGTTTGTAAACGTTCACTCTAAGCATGTCTGAGTGTCCCGCCCTCTTTCTGAGGTGCTGCCTAGGAGCACAGGAGCCTGGGGATGTGGGTCAATGCTGTCATCCTGACTGTCGGCATTGTCTGCACACTGGAGGTGGTCACTGCTTCCATGTTGGCCTTGATATGGTTCAGGCATATCTCCTTGCTCTGAGATTACACACCTTGCTTCATCCACACAACTATCTCTTTTCCCTTTTATCTGATACAAATGACTGTTCTGTAAATCCACCTTTGCTTGTCAGTACCAGTCATTTGCACTTATAGCCTATCTTATATTTTACAGTATTTTCGTTTGGGTATTAAACTTCCTAATTAGATTGTAAACTCCTTGAACAAACTTTTTCTTCTTCATGTCAACAATAATGCTGTGCAGAGCAGTTTTGCAAAGTAAGGGCTCAATATTGTTGATTGATTGACATGAAGAAATGTTTTAGGGCTGTTAGATTTGTTATGACAGAGAATCAAGCAGCCTTAGCTCAGACTAGGAAGTGCCTATCCAATATGAGGAACTTGGCTGGAGACTGAAAAGCTCCTTTAATTATTATGACATTTTCAATTAATTATATATTTTCAACCGTATTTTTCAGTTGTATGCATAATTATTATTAGCTAAACAGTATTTATTCTTAAATGTTCAGTAGTTCATGTACGCAACTGAAATTAGCAATGTTTTACAGCCAAACCAAATTCATTTTTAATTGTTCCCTTCTCACAGCCTTGCTATTGGCAATCCCTCTGATGCAATGTGTGCTTTCATTTTAATTACCCTATATCATGTTCAGGTGTGTTAACAGACCCACGTGCTGAGGTCAATCCCACAACAGGCAGGGGTCTCCTTTAAGGGGCCTCCCTGCTGGGTTCTTTGTCCTCTTGCTCTCCAATCTTGCCTGTGCATCCGATCTGGTGCCTTTCTTCTCCTAGCTGCACTGGAACATTTCCTTTCTTTCAATTTTGACTTTTTACTAGGAATTTTGAATATACAGAGAAGTAGAGAGATAATTAATACCCATTTTTCCATCACCTAAATTTACCAATCAACATTTTGCCATCTTTACTTCATCATTTTTAAGGATTTAAAAATTACAGATATTATGACATTTTACACTTAAAAGCTTCAGTACAAATCTCTAAAAACATTTTCCTACATAACCATGATATCATTATTACACTGTATTAGTTTTCTACAGCTGCCTTAACAAAATACCACAGACTGGGGTGGCTTAAGCAACAGAAATTTATTGTCTTACAGTCCCGGAGGCTAGAAGTGCAAGATCAAGGTGTCACAGGTTTGGTTTGTTCTGAGGCCTGTCTCTTTGGCTTGCAGATGGGCACTTTCTCACTGCCTCCTCACTTGGTGCGTCTGTCTTTCTGTCAATCTCTCTGTGTCCAAATTGCCTTTTTTTTTTTTTAGATTTTTTTTTAATTGGGGAATTGGGGGAAGGGGAACAGACAAGTTGCTGTCCTTTTGTTCTTCAGTCTAGTTGTGGAGGACGTCGCTTCTGGCCCAAGTTGGCACCATCATTGTGCTCTTCCTGGGTGAGGCAGATCAGTCACCGGCTACTGGCCATTCACGCTGGCTGCTGGCTACACACGGTAGCTTATGGCAGCCCTGCAGCAGGGGCTGCAGTCTACGCAGTCACCGGCAACTCACGGCAGCCCAGCTCCAGGTTGAGCTGTTGTTCAGCATCTTAGCTGTGGAGGGCAGTGTCACTGGTCCTCATATGTGGGATCTGAACCGAGGTCCTCTGGTGTTCCAAGCCAGCTCTTAACCATCGCACCACTCGGCCGGCCCCAAATTGCCTCGTTTTATAAGGACAATAGTCATAATGAATTAGGGATTGCCCTGAAGGCCTCATTTTAACTTAATCACCTCTTTAAAGACCTTATCTCCAAAAAGAGTTGCATTCTGAGGTACACGGAATTAGGACTTCAACATATGTATTTGGGGAGGCAGGGTACACAATTCAGGTCATACAAAACTAACAGTAGATTATTAATATAATTAAGGCTCAATCTATATTTGATTTCTTACAGTTGTCCCCAAAATATCTTTGTTCAAACCAAGAGTCAATCAAGGACTATGAATTGCATTTGGCTGTTAGAGCTCCTAAATTTATTTTAACCTGAAATAGTCTTCCTCTCCTTTTCCCCACGACATTGTTTTGTTGAGGCAATTGCCCCACATTTTGCATTTTTCTCTGCTTTGTTGTGGAGCAATTTAATTTGTTTACCTATGTGGTGTACTGGGTTTTCTATAAATTAGAAGTTAGACCTAAAGGCCTGGTTAGATTCAGGTTCAATGTTTTATTTAGCCAAGGAGATTTCAGGATGACGATGTTCATATTGGGTCCCATTAGATGGCATAGTATGTCTGGTTGTTCAGACTTAAGTGATGTTTCGATCTAGTCACTGGGATGAAGTGTGGTTGGCTTGCTCCTTCCCTTACGCAGTTACATTTCCCCCTTGTGACCAGCAAGCAATGTGTGGGGCCTGCGTTAGCACCTTGGAAGATTCACTTTGTCATCACATTTCACCAAATGGTTTTAATTTCCACTGATGATTCTTTTTCTTTTTTTTTTTTTTAATTTATTGGGGAATTGGGTGAGGGGAACAGCCAAGTTGTTGTCCTTCGGTCTTAGTTGTGGAGGGCTAGCTCAGCTCCAAATCCAGTCACCATCCGGCCGCCTGTCGGTAGTTCGTGGCCCCTCAGCTCAAGGTGCCGTGTTCAATCTTAGGTGCGGGTGGGCGCAGCCCACCACCCCATGTGGGAGTCAAACCGGCAACCTTGTTGTTAGGAGCACGTGCTCTCACCAGCTGAGCCATCCTGCCACCTGTTGGCAGCTTAGCGGCAGCTCAGCTCGGGCACAGCTCGCTGGCCCATGTGGGAATTGAGCTGGTGTCGCTGTTGCTCAGAGCTCACACTAACCAACTGTGGCACTTGGCTGACCCCTCCATTGATGATTCTTAACTAAATCAACTATTTCATTAGGGTTTACCAAATTTATTCTACATTTCTTAGCTGGAAGTATTCTGTAAAAAAGAGGTTTCCCTCATCAACTGGGGCTATTTAATTATCTTTAAATACAGTTCCAAATGGAAAGACAGTATAAATGCTTTTAATTTTAATTACCAATTTTCAGAACAAGGAGTTGGTATAATAACTACCTCTAATAGTGACAAATGAGGTTTGTTGGTTTTTTTTTTCTTTTTCTTTCTTTTGTATTTTTTTTGGAGTTTCCTGCTTTTATCACTAATAAATTTATGGCCTTTAATATATTCTTATAGCCATTTTTCCTTTTCATACTTTAATTGGCCCAACCCTGGCCCAGTTGTGGCCCCTGCAAATTGGTCTGGTCTTTTCAACATGATTCCATTAATCTTTGAAAGATTCTTCATTTCCTATGAGAATGAGATGCACCCCTCACCCCCCACCTCGCTTGCCTTATACATTCCTTGGTCTAAACCTGGAATCAGCTATTTCTCTCATTTCTCTCAGAAGCTCTGGTTCCTCAAATGCAGAATGGCTTTAGAAGCCATAATCTGGCTCCTGGGAGACTCATTGCTACTGGAATATTTTTGTTTTTTGACTCTTTCAATGGGTTGAGCTAGACCAGGGGTTGGCAAACTTTAGAGATGGAAGAGCCGCCTGGGGTCAGCAAACTGTGGCTCACGAGCCACATGTGGCTCTTTGGGTCTGTACATGTGGCTCTGAAGTAAAATTGAAAATGAAAATAAAACTATCATAGTTTCATTTATAAAAAAATTTAAAGGATATTATTCACATAATGGTGGTTATGTAAAAATAGATTTATGGCTCTTGAATAATTTTTCAATTGTTGTGAGGGACAGGATTAGCTCTTCCAGGGGTCGGCAAACTTTTGGGATGGAACGTACCCAAAGAGCTGCATGTGGCTCATGAGCTACATTTTGCCAAACCCTGAGCTGGACAATATATATATTCTATTAAATCATGACTTTGTATTGATAGTTCAAATTCAAATTTAACATTACAGGGTTTCTTTTTTTAAAAATTTATTTTCTGGTGTACAAAACAATGTAATATTTACATATTTACACCTCTCACAAAGTGATAACACCCCCCCCCCAATCTACTACCCTTCTGACATCGTATATAGCTGTTAAAATTCCATTGACTCTATTCCCTATGCTGTACTCCACATCCTGTGACTGTGTGTGTGTATATACTCTCTCTCTCTCTCTCTCTCTCCAATATATATATATTTGACATAACATTATAGGGTTTCACTTAATTTTTTTTCCACTTAATTTTTTGAATTTAGACTGCTCTCTATTTTCTCTGATACTGAAAATCTTGGTTTTTAACAACTTCAATGTAATTACTTATTTGTTGTATTGGTGTTTCAAAATAATAATATTGCTATTTCAAAATAACAATACAATTGAATGAATAGAAAATATATTTTATTCTGAACTATATCCCATCAAGGAACTTAAAGGGCTTAGTTTGAAACTCAGTTGAAATTATTGTTTTCTCTGTGTAATTATGAGGTCTGACAAATAAGTTTGTGAACTCATCCTAGAAAAAGTGCTACATATCTCATTGCTGAATATCACTACCGTCACTATTTTTTTTTTTTAAGATTTTTATTGGGGAATTGGGGGAAGGGGAACAGGCAAGTTGCTGTCCTTTGGCTCTTCAGTCTAGTTGTGGAGGACGTCGCCCCACCGGCCCAAGTTGGCACCATCATTGCGCTCTTCCCGGGCGAGGCACATCAGTCACCGGGGCTTCTGGACGGCCGCTCACTGCGGCTGCTGGCCGCTCACGCTGGCTGCTGGCTACACACGGTAGCCCATGGCAACCCACTGCCACAGGGGCTGCAGCCTACACCGTTGCCAGGGACTCATGGCAGCCCAGCTCCAGGTTGAGCTGTTGTTCAGCATCTTAGCTGTAGAGGGCAGTGTCACTGGCCCTCATATGTGGGATCCGAACCGGGACCCTCTGGCATCCCAAGCCAGTTCTTAACCATCGCGCCACTCGGCCGGCCCACTACCGTCACTATTATCACTACCATTCAAAGTGCTCCCTTGGGAAGCTATGCACCGACGCCAGCACCTAGTCCACCCTTCAAAGCAATTTTGAGACTCTTTTTCCAGAATGGCCATCAGAGCTGTTGTCGTATTACCCTTGATGTCCTGAATGTCATCAAAACATCTTCCTTTCAATATTTCCTTTATCTTCACATAAAGAAAGAAGTCATTGGGGGTCAGATCAGGTGAGTAGGGAGAGTGTTCCAATACAGTTATTTGTTTATTGGCTAAAAACTCCCTCACAGACAGTGCTGTGTGAGCAGGTACATTGTCGTGATGCAAGAGCCATGAATTGTTGGTGAAAAGTTTAGGTCGTCTAACTTTTTCATGCAGCCTTTTCAGCATTTCCAAATAGTAAACTTGGGTAACTGTCCAGTTGGTACAAATTCATAATGAATAATCCCTCTGGTATAAAAAAGGTTAGCAACATCGTTGCAACAAGTTGGTGAACTTAATTGTCAGACATAGTATGTTATTAATTTTACATGCAATTAGAATAATTCGTTTCCTTTTTTCCTTCAATTTCAGGGATGGTGTTTCTTTTTTGTTTTTATATAATATGTATGTTTTGAAAATACAAAACATTTACACATCTTAGAAGTTAAAAGCTATAACCAAAGAAGTTTCTCTTCCATGCCAACCCCCTCCTTTCATACCCTTTACCACCACCTAATGTCAACCCAGTTTAAAAAATTAATTGCTGGTTAATTCTTACAGTGTTTCTTATTATAAATAATGGCAAATTTGTACTCAGATACTCACTCCCTTTTACCTCTTTCCACAAAAGTAACATATACACAGTTTTTGGCATCTTGCTTTTTTATCTAACAATGTTTCCTGGAGATCACTCTATATCAATACATTGAGATGCTCTCATTTTTTGGTTGCCTACTTCTCCATCATGTGGAGTTACTACAGTTTGTTCAATAAGGGGCAGGGTATCAGTTTAGTCAATCAGGCCCCTATCATGGACATTTCAGTTGTTTCATTTTTTTTCCCCGTACGTATAATGCCTCAATGAATAACTTTGTGCATATGTCATTTCATATTTGTGCAGTTATGTCCTTAGAATAGATCTCTAGAAGTGGATTTCTGGGTCAGAGGGTAAACACACCCGAGAGCTGGGTAGATATTGACAAATTCTCCAAAAAAAGTTGTACCGTCTTGTATTTCTAACAGCAATATATGACAGCATGTGTTTCTCTGTAGCGTCACCAGTATAATGTATTGGTAAAATTTTTATTTTTGCCAATTTGGTGGGGGAGAAATCGTATCACAGTGTAGTTTCATTGCATATCTCCCTTTTTATAACTGGGGTTGAGTAACTTTCCATATGTTTAAAGAACATTTGTATTTCTTTTTCTAGGAACTGTCAGATCACAATTTTGACCTGTTCAGGGTTCTTGGTCTTTTTCTTCTTGATTTCTAGGATCTCTTTATATTGAGGAGATGAATCATTTGGTTGTGAAATAAGTTCCAAATATGCTTTTCCAATTGCCATTTGTCTTTTGACATTTATGATCGTTTTAAATGCAAAAGCTATTTATTTATTTATTTTTAGCTGAGCCATCTTGCCACCTGTTTGTTAGCAGCTGTTGGCAGCTCAGCTCAGGCCGGGAAATGAACCGGCAACCCTGTTGCTCAGAGCTCACACTCTTGAGCGAGCTCTTACCCAACTGAGCCACTCAGCTGGCCTGCAAAAGCTTTTTAAGAAAATACTGATGTAGTCAAATTCCTCATTAAATTGTATTTATGATTCCAGATTTTGAGTCGTAGTTAAAAATTTTTTCTACTTCCAGGTTTTAAGGGAAGTCACCTAGGTTTTCTTTAGTATTTGCATGGTTTCATTTAAAAGTATATTTGGATAGCTGATTCATTGGAGTAAAGTTTTTTTCATGTGTCTTTTGCGCATCTCTTATTGAATTTATTCCTAAGTATTTTACCTTTTTTTTTTTTCTGCAATTGTAAAGGGATTCTCTTCCAAAATATCTTCTAACTGGTTATGATTGTATATAGGAAAGCTATTTGCTTATTTATATTAATTTTATATCCTGTGAAATTTGCAGAATTGTATTTTTTGTGGTGTTCTGTCCATTGATTCTCTTGGGTTTTCCATTTATATTATCATTAATAATTGGAAATAGTTTTATGTCCTTATTTTTAATTCTCCTGTCTCTAACTGCTGCTCTTACTTAGTTGAATTGCTTAATACTTCTGAAAAGTTAACCAGTTGTGGCAATAGTAAGTATTCTTATCTTATTCCTGACTTTCATGGGAATACCTCTAGTGTTTTTGCATCAAAAGAGATATTGGCTTTGGGACTAGTGTATGTGTGTAGTTATGTTAAAAAAGAATTTATCAGTTTTTATTTTACTGAGTGCTTTTTATTTAATCAGTCATGAGGATTGAAATTTCTTTTCAGCATCAGAGGAAATAACCATATGCTTTTTCTTTGTAGAGCTAGTATTTAATATTAATAGATTTCCTAGTATTGAATCATCTTTGCAACCCTGGAATAAATCCTATTTTGTTATTATGCATTTTGTTTAATATGCTATTGGGGTCTGTGTGACAATATTTTATTTAGATTTTTTTCCTCAATATTTGTAAGTGAGACTAAGAGCTGATTTTCTTTTATTGTGTGCGATCTTAATAATTGTTATATCATTTTGAAATTCACTTCATAAAACTAATTTGGAAGTTTTCCTTTATGTCCTATGTCTGCATATTTTAACTAACATTGAAATTATCTGCTCTCTAAAGGTTTGTTATTATCCTCCTGTGAAACCATCTAGGCATGGCATTCCTTTTGTTGGTGGAAGGAGAACACTTGATGGTTGAGTGATCCTCTGAATGAAGGATACGTTCATTTGTACTTCTATCCCAATCCTATTAATAGTTGTCTTGGATGTTGAAGGCTCCAGGAAGTATGAAGTAAGTTCCCAGGGGTAGAGGATACCTTTGCCAAGGTAGATGGGGTTAGGGAGTGTATTGATAGTATAATCACATTTAGGATGGGGGAGGAATATAGGGGGCAGATGTCGGTGGATAGGAGGGTTTTAAAGAGAGGCTGCAGGAGAGGCCTAAGTTTAGGAGACGTCAGCTGCTTCTTCCCAAAGACTTTTCTTCTGACTCTGCATTCCAACTTCTCCTTGATGGGGGCGGGGGGGCTTCTCTATCCTATTTTCACAGCTGGGAAGGCAAAGTAAATTTCCTGTAGTCCACTGAAGTCCTTGACAGCCTTTGGCAGGGAGATCCTAAGAGTCACCTTATCCTAGGGAGTTTGGACTAATATCAGTCAACAATCCCACCCCCAAATTGTCCCCATCTGAATTCACCATGAGCCAGTTTCAGCTAAGAAACCCTGTGGCTCCCAGACATTAAAACGCTTCAGGTGATAGATATTCCTTTCATGCTGAGTCTGATTTTCTGAGGCAGCTGTCTCTGAAAGGGGCTTTCCAACAACCACCCCACTGCTCAGATGGTTGCTCTGTGATGTGATTTTGCTATAGCAAATAGTGGATGGGGGTGAAGGGACACAGGGCCGGCTCGTCTGTGTTTGCTGGGCATCTGCGTTCTCTTTAATTCCCCACTTCCTGTCTTCTCTGCTTCTACAGCCCTTTGTGGACGGCAGGCAGCAGGGGCCTGTTTGCTACTTTGGCCACAAGACAACCTACCAGCAGGAGGCGTTGGTCTTTGAGAGAGAGTGAGAGCCCTGGGCTGAGAAGGTCACCAACCCTGAAGCTGCAGGGTGTTGTACTTGATGAGAGGCAGGGAAAGGAGGGAGAAGAAAGTTGGGATATCTCTGAGGCGCCCCCACCATGTCTGGAGGGCTTTGGAGAGGTTGAAGCCCAGAGAGATTGGTCTGTGCCCACAAGAGAACCATAGGTAGTGTTTCCTGTGTACAAGTCACAGGCCTTGTGGAAAGTGTGACCACTCTCAGCTCTGTTCGCCCAGTGCTGGGATCCCTGCCAGGCCACACGTTTCTAGCTGTAGCCAGTGGAGCCAGCTGTGGGATCATGTGAGGCTTGTAGAGCCAGGGGGCAGCTGGGCTGTGAAAGTGTTCAAGGAGCCTGGGAATATTTCACATTCTAGGCCAGCACTTCTTCCCCATTTACGTGCAAACAGAGTCCCTTCCCCAGCACCGACACTCACCTAGCTGCATCAAGGCTAATCGGACATGTACAGCCCACAACCCCAAAAGTGAGGGGAGAAAAAATATGGTGGCTCCTTTTAGAACTTTTAAATGGAAATGTGAGTCAGCATCTGACTGACCGCAGAGGTTCGTGCCACGCCACAGGGATTGCCGACTGGCACCAAAGGCTCAGGTGGCCCAGTCCTGTTCCTCAGAGCTGTGTTGCTCAGCTTTGGCTGTATCTGCTGCTGAGTGGGTGGCCATACCAGGAAGGTTTCCAGACGGAGTCCCAGTAGGAGACTCCAAGAGGGACTTCTGGAAAGTTCTTTCGGGAGACACTTCTGTCATTCATCCTCCTCCAAGGCCTCTTCAGGGCCCAGCTGGTACAGTGGCCACTTTTCTACAGAAACATTTTATCCTCATATTCTTGTATCATATGCTTATGACAAAATGAAGAGGTTGCACAGAACCCTGGCCTTGGAGTCCAGAGACCAGAGTTTTACTCCTGGCAAAATGCATTACATTGAGACCATACGACTTCACTCATGTGTGGTATGCAAAACTGAGAGCAACAAAGGAACGAGACAAACAAATAAAGGAACAAAAACTCATAGACACAGACAAGAGTTTAGTGGTTAACAGAGGATGGTGGTGAGGGGGTGGTAGAAGAGGGTAAAAGGGGGTCAAACATATGGTGACGGAAGGAGAACTGACTGGGTGGTGAGCACACAATGTGTCATATAGATGATGTATGAATATTATAAAATTGTATACTTGAAACCTATGTAATTTTACTAACCATTGTCACCCCAATGCATTTAATTAAAAAGGAATAAAAAGACAATAAAAAGAGAGGGAGATTGTCCTCCGATTTTCCTTTCACTTCCTTAATTAATATTATTATTAACGCTATCATGGATGTATTGAACCCTTCCTGTGTTCCAGGCACTGTGCTTCACACCTTACCAAACATTAGGTCACTTAGTCCTCACAACATTATGAGAGAGGAAGGGGATAGTGTAGCTCTTATTGCAGATGAAGAAACTGAGTCTTAAGGAGGCTGAGTAATTTTCCCAAGGTCACCAAACCAGGATGAATTTGGACCCATGTATTTTTTACACTAGAGTCCGCTAATCACCACCTTCCAATGACTCTGGAGAGCACCATTCATCAAAATGGACTTGACGGTGTTCCTCTTTGGACTGGTTGCTTAGAAACACATAGAACAATTCTCTAACTACTTTTATTATTTTTTTAACCCAGTCTAAATTTCTTTACATTTCTCATTATATAAGACATGTCCTGCCTCTATGGTTTCCAGCTACCCCCACTATGGAAACACAGGCTGGACAGTTTTTATAGCCCAAACCCCAGAGTCCACCTCTCTCCGTGCTCCATCCCCACCAGCTGCTCTTTGTTCTGCCACCCCTAGCACCTTTGTCTCGGCAACCAGTTTTGGAAACACCCCACCAGTTCAACCTCAGCACCTTCCCTTGTACAGACATTGGGTATTATTGCTCCTTTAGCTGAAGGGACTGCGATTGTTGGAAAGGGTGGCGTTGTATCTTGATGTAAGCCTTGAAGGACAGGTTGAATTTGGGAGAGGCAGAGAGAAGCTGGCGAGGCATATATTGTCTAAAGGGCTGGAGGTGGGCTGTGGGGGGTGCATGGGTCACGATGCAGAATTTGGAATAGGCAGAACTCAGGGAGGGGAGGAAACTGGTCTGAGGTGGAGCATCTTGCAGTAGAGAAGGAAGATAGGAGCCTGTTCAGTATGGAATGCTCAGGGTGCTTGGCCAGAATGGAGGGGGCAGAACACCAGGCTTCAGACGTTTCCCCTAGTGGAGCTGCTGATTTTCAGGACATAGACCATGGTGCATGCCCAAAGGAGCAGTGGTGAGCCCTGGAGGCACGTGAATGAGGACCCTCCACCTCCTTTCCCCAGAGTGTGGCTTCACCAGAGAGTGAGCTTTGACTATGAACTGTCTGAGGAATGTGCTATGATTATTCGCCCTTTTTTCTCCAGAGCCTGGTGTTGAGTCTGGTGCTTCATAAGCACTCAGGGACTTTCAAACGAATGAAGGAAGGCAAGGAGGGGGGAAGGAAGGAGGATGACTCAGCTGTAGGATTTGATGATGAGCTGGGAGCTCCAGGCAAGGAGAAACCATTCCCTTTTCAGGGTCAGGCAACCGGGGCTCACCATTCTCTGCATTCCTGATTTTCATGGTGTCGCCATGCACAAGAAAATTCACTCTTCTGGCCTCCTCTGATAATACTGGGTCAGAAAGGTTAAGATAGAATTCAACAAAGTTTCGGTCCAGATAAACAAGACAGAAGAGAAAAGATTCAAGGAGAGGACCTCATTCAAGAGAAAGTTGCTGTGTCTGTCCAAGCCCTTTGTCACACCCATGTCTTTTCTCCAAAGCAAATGCCTCTTGTTCACTGGCTTATTAGATTTCAAGTACAGTTTCTAGCTTGTAAGCATGCAAACTTCAGTTTCTCTTATCTTCGCACATTCTTTAGTAGGATGAAGTCAGAGAGAGCCAGTGAACCCCACTGGTAGCAGGTTCTACAGAATCTTGGTCATGACACAGATGCCCTGCGCTCGTTAGATGAAGGCTGATTTAAAAAAGAAGGGCAGTAAGAAAACTGAAAACAGAAGATTGACTAAGGAATCCAAAGACCAGTGTAGTGTACTTCTTACCACGTCTTTGCTTATTTTTTAATGTGTTTTCTTCATGGTCTTTCTTGTGGCTCACCCTGTGCTGTTTGTGTGCTTGTTGAGAGCTTTATCTTTGTTTTTGCTGAACTCAGTTTTTCCGAGACCCTTTCTCCTCATAGGCTCAGTTTCACCCTGCCATCTGCAGTCGGCCAGTTTCGGTGGCAGAAGAGGCCACATCTGCTTCCTGGAGGCCCCCTGGGCAGAAGCATGCAGTGGTGTCTCCTTCTGATCTGGGCCCAGGGGCTGAGGCAGGCTCCCCTCCCTGTCTCAGGTAAGGACTGAAAATCTAGCCTGGAACCTGAGGCAGAGGAAGGGCAGGGAGGAGGCTGGGAGTGAATGTTACATCTGTTTGTGGGAAGGAAACCACGGTTTTCAGAGTCCCGTGGAGTTCTCTCTTCTGAGAAGGAGGCACAGTTCTGTTTTGGGTGGCAGATGAAGGACTTGGGGTTGGGGGTGTCTGGTAGGCTAACTCAAGAAAGGAAGCAGGGAGAGATAAAGGGGCTAAGGAGGAGAAATGATCAGTTTGCTTGTATAAGTTCACTCCAGCTCCATCGTCCTTTCTTAATGTCCTGGAGGAAACTTCTAGAAAAACATTGTACATTTTCTGTGGAACAAAATGTCTTCTTCGCAGGTTCTACAGATTCTACCATTATCGATTGACTTTGTTAAACTGACCTCCTTCTGTATTAAAAAGGGACAGAAATATTTTAAAACTGTAGTATGAATTAATTTTTATATTGCTTTCCGAACCATCTGAGGGTGGAGCTGTGTCCAAGGGTGCTGCGGGGGGGTGAGTACTGAAAGAGTGGTTTACCTTGGAGAAACGGTTTCTCTTCAATGCTCCTTTCCTTTGGATTTCATGGCTTTCTGGAAGGGTCTTCCAGGCACCCCAAACAGCAATCAAACAAACAGCCTGATTCTATTTCAAACGATAAAGTGTCCAGCCCAGAACCAGGCTGCTGGAAGATGCAATGAAACAGAAGCAATGGCTGACAGGGTTTATATTCTCGGTAGGGAGAAAAATAAGCATATGAAAATAATCAATGAGCTGAGCTATATTATGGTATCCTGAGAGAGTGAAGCACTACATTGTGCAGCAATTACCGTCTACACGGGGGACTGACAGAATGGACTGGGGAGGCTAGCATTCCGAAAGCCAATTCTGGCCTCAAAGCCCCTTGGAATTTCTCTGGGGAAGGATCAAGGCCAACTGTTGACACAGGACTCATGCAAGCTTTGTCCTCTTTCCTAGGAGCTGTGACAGGCAGAATAGTCACTGTGGGGAACATTTCTGCAGAGGAGGGTGGCTCTGTCGCCTTACAATGTCACCTCTCCTCCACCACTACCATGGTCACTCAGGTCAACTGGGAGCAGCAGAACCAACTTCTGGCCACTCATCATCCTAAAATGGGGTGGTATGTCTGCCCAGCCTTCAGGAAGCGAGTGGTCCCTGGCCCCAACTTGGGCCTCACCCTCCTGCTGCTGACCACAAATGACACTGGGGAGTACTCCTGCATCTATCATACCTTCCCTGATGGGATTTACAAAGGGAGACTCTTCCTGGAGGTCCTACCAAGCTCAGGTATGCCCTCCGCAGCTGAGTGGTTGACGAACCTCACCCTAGGAGAGAAAATGTGTACCTGCCAAACCCTGGGGAGCACAGCCTCCTATCCCTGGCTTATATTCAGAGTACTTGGGAGTTTTAAAATAATGCTGATGCTAGCACCTCATCCCAGACCAACTCAATCAGATCCTCTAGGGGCAGAGGCCAGGAAGTGATATATTCTAAGAGCATTCCTGGTGATTCAAATGTGCAGCCAGGATTGAGAACCACACTTTTGGGTATAAGAGGGATATCTATGTGTATTCACTAGGAAGGCCAATTGATAAGGTCATCTGGGAAAGGTTCTCATTTATTAGTTTAGCATCAATCATGTAAATTAGAACTAGCCCCTAAGTGTATAAAGGATTTGAGCTGGTCACAAAGCTATGTGCTAAGTGTAAATGTATAATAATTTACATTTGTGTGTGCTTCCTAGTTTTCAAAGTGCTCTCATTTTGAAAACAGCCAGACAGACCAGGTGCAAATCCTGGTGCTGCTGTTGACCTCAGATAAGATTACTTAGCTCCTCTGTGCATGGGTTTTCTCATCTGTGAAACAAGGGTAGATGTAAGACCCTATGAGGTGCTCATGTGCTCATGTAGGATTGAATTACTTACTACAAAAAAATGCCCTTAGAACAGCATCTGGAAGTGGCAAATCCAAAGTAAGTGTTAGCTGTGAATGCCTTGCCTATCTGACCGATGGAGGTGGGAGCTGAGGCTTGCAGTTGCTCAGAGCATTAGAGAGTTAAGCTGGTTTTCACACAGGTGTTCGGGTTCCTCTAAACTACATCCTCAGAACTTGTACTAGCTGCCGTCGGTTGTGTTGGAGGTTAAGCATTGTGAGTGAGCAAAACATGTGAAACTGAGAAGATAAAAGTTTTGCCTTTTTTACCCACCTCTTGGGTGGTCCTGACATAGGCCAAGGCAGCATGGGGAGAAGAGCCTGCACGCTTTTCTGGTTCTGTGCACAGTCCCCTCACAGCCCCTCTGGCCCCTGCCACTGTGCGGCCCATGACCTCTGTGCTCCCCATCTGCCTGTGGTCAAAGCAGGAGACTTGAGTCTTCAGGGCAGGAAGAACACGTCCTGGGGATTTGGGCACCCTCCCCTCTCCGCCCTGGTACCATGTGGAGACTCTGAGCCCTGCCTTTGTCCTAAGGGACTGGATTCCTTAGCCACCTTTTGGGCAATCTAGGCCCTTAGTTAGAAGGAAGAGAGCCTGGCCTCTGCTAGACCTTTCTTCTTTCAAGACTTACCTGGGACACTGGGTTGTGTCCCTGGGACACTGGGTTGTGCCCCAGCTCCTAGGAAGGAGGTAGAGATGAGGTGAAGCAGCCCAGAAACCCTTCCTCCTATAGCGTAGCACCCATCTGGGCCATTGGCCTATTTCTCTCACATTCTCCTTGGATCGAATATCACTCATCTCTTCAAAACTTCCTTCCTGCCTCTTCCCCCTTCTAGTTACATTTTATGTCTTAATAGACATTCACTTGTTCATGCTTTAATTCATACGACACATATTTATTAAGCACCTGCTATGTGCCAGGTGCTAGGAAACAGCAACGGAGAAATCTCCAGAACCTTACTCTCTCTGGGGTCCCACAGCCTAGGTGAGATATGTGTTATAGGCTTAAGGAGAAAGGTTGTATGAGTTCTTTACTTTTCTGGTACTGTAATTTTATTTTCTTCTTTAATTAAATTTGTTTTACCAGTATGATTACAAAAATGAAGTTTAATAAAATGAAGTTGTTCATTCTCCCCCCGCCGCCCGGCTGTTATCATTTGTTTTATTTCATGATTATCACTAAAAGTGATTTTGCCGCACAGCCGAGAGATCGAGAGAGATCAGTGTTTCATGGTGGGCCAGACAGAGGTTCTGCTTTCAAAAGGGCTGGGCTTCTCATGGTGGTTTTTATTTGCATTTCTCTAATGATTAGCGAGGTTGAACATTTTCTCATATGCCTGTTGGCCATCTGTATGTCCTCTTTAGATATAAAGAAGAATGAAATTGTACCATTTGCAATGATGTGGATAGACCTAGAGAACATTATGCTAAGTGAAATAAGTCAGTCAGAGAAAGACAAACACCATATGATCTCACTTATATGTGGAATCTAAAAAACTGAAT
>NW_017731526.1:1006006-1156503 GCF_001890085.2 Hipposideros armiger | reverse complement strand
CTTGCTTTTGGCCTCAGCCCACTCCCTATCTTCCCTATCTTTTGTCCCCCCTCCAGCGTCTGAGCACAGCCCTGGCTTTCAGATCGCATTGCTTGGAGTCTCCGTGCTGGCGGTCCTCTGCGTGGCAGCCATCGCAGTGGTTGCGTATGCCAGAAAGGTAACAGCTCCGGATGCCCCCTCAGTCACGGGCACCCTACTCCTGCCCCCCGGGTCCTTCCAGGTCCTCTTTCTGTCCAGAGAGAGACCCAATGCTCTTTGTGCCTTTTTCATGGTCCTTGTTCTGCTTTTTCGTGAAGTTGTTCATGCTCTTTTTCTGTCCCTTCCTTGTCTGGGAGCTCCTGAAAGTTGGACCTGTCTCTTTCCCCTCCTGCTGTCACCTACAATTCCTACTTCGTGCCTGTCCCTTAAGCCACTCCCCTGGGAGTTTGCTGCCTCTTGGGCATCTACTCTGTGCTAGGGACTTTTGTAAATTAGCTCACCGGATTTTAACAATCCTTCAGTAGTGCAGGGCTACCCAGCACTTCTGTCGGATGAGAAATAAAGGAAGATCAGAGACCCCTCTTTTCCTGTCAAGACCCTGGTATAGGAGACTCGCCCCAGCCTTCTTTGAAGCTGCGTGTCCCTTACAGTGAGGTCCTGTGTCTGGCCTTCAGTGCTGAAGTGCTTCTTTAAATGTTGCCAAGGAAGACCTTTGACTCTCACGCTTTTTGCTTTCAGTTGCTGATAGATCTGTCAGCAACTTTTTCTCTTCAGTGCCCCAGGGGAATTTAGCAAGTCGCCCAGTCCCACAGTCTTAATAATCACCCCCTACTTCTGGGTGTCAGAGTTGTTGCATCAGCTCATAATCCCCTTCCATCTGTGTCCCGTCCCATTTCACCCTCCATGGTAGGGTCTGTATTCCCATCCAGCTGGTGAGGGCTTTCCTTCGACATCCCTTCTAGGGCCACTCCCAGGAGCAACTGTTGTAAATCAGGTTGCTGGAAATAGAGACTGACATGTGAATTCCCATGACAGGATTTACTGGCACAGCCTCTCAGATGAAGGGTATTGAAGGAAGCAGGATAGGGCTAAGGGAAGAAAACTCAGTGGGTTGTGGTCTCAGCTGGAGACTTGGTTGAAGCAAGAATTGTATGCAGAAGCAAGAATTGCACCTGAGGACAAGGAGCTGACCATTTAAAAAACCCACCTCAGTCAGTCATTGACTGCTGGCTGCTCACCAAGGAGGGCCCAAGAAAATTTCTCCAGAGAACGGCTCGCTCAGCTGTGAGCTGCTCACAGCCTATGCTGCCAGGGTCTAGGGGATGGGAGCACTGGTCAGGTAGAGAGGATATGAGCAGGGCACCAACAGCATTCCTACAGACCCCAAGAGTGAGTGGATTGAAGTGTTTAGGAGCATGGCCTTTGGAATAAGACTAGGCTTGGATCCTGGCCTGCCTCTTGAGTAGCTATGTCACCTGGCCTTGCTGAGCCTCCCCGCCCTTATCTGCAAATTGGGAAAAATTATGGTGCTGCCCTCATAAGGTTGTGGGAAAACGTACGTCAAATAATTCAAGTAAGCCACTTGGCACTTTTCCTGGCATGCATTGATAATGATTATTCTTATAAATATGTTCTTATTATAAATTTTATTTATCATAGCACTGTATAATACTTGGTGTTCAATAAATATTTATATTGCATGGATTGATCATGGCTAAAAGCATGAATATTATTTGCTAAGCAGCTACTGGCAGAAGTGCCCCCCAGGGGATCTGTGAGGTAAAGGAGAGAGGGGCTGTCCAGCTCCAGGACAATGGCTGTGAACCCCACTATCGATGCTCCTCAGACTCTTCAAGAGGGCATTGTTTATCCCAGCAGTGCACGAATCCCAGACTTGTTTTTCACACTGATTACAATTACAGAGTCTTCCGTGCAGGGTGGAATGCAAACGGGACAGCTGAGTGACCCAACTCAGGCATATTACATTTCCCAGAGGACTTTTGGAAGCCAAGGGAGTCCTAAGACTCAAAGGCAAGGGTGGCTAGACTTACGAGTGGGGACAAGAACACATCAGCACAAAAGGTCACATCAGTGCTTTGAGAATGAATTGGGTATACATATTTTAGGAATGGATTGGGTTGTGACAAGGGATGTCGAACTTCTTTTGAGCATAGCATCAGCATGACCTATGATAATCACCTCTTTTCTTCATACTTATGGTAGATAAGGTGCAGCCACTTCTACTGAAAAGGAACGAATGAAATAGTGCGGACATGGGGGTGGGGATACTACCTGATTCATGTGTGTGCTTCTGAGGCTATGGCCTCTCTGCAGGCCCATCTTCTTAGGGCCTGCATTTGTGGCGTCACCCTGATTTTTCACATTTGCTCACGGTGTACATCTATGAGGCCCCATCCACCCTCCCTCTCAAGTCCCCTGCGTATATTTATGCACTGCTGAGCTTGAGGCTAGCCAATAATGGTGCTTGAGAGGGAGCCGGGGGTTAAGGAGAGCAGAATGCAATTTAGTTGGTTTGCTGTTATTTTCCAAGCCTGCATGTGGCTCTGTGTAATTCTGTCATTCTGACCTATAGTGGGGGTGAGCCACCTGCTTTAGAGCAGCATCCGGGAAGGCTGAGAGGCTGTCATCTTTGCACTGGGCGATGTTAAGCATTTCTCCTGCCATCCTGTGTGTGCCTGCTGGGTTTTTTTTAATTTCCTTGCCTTTGCACAGCCCTCACCTATGATGCTCTCATGTGGATGTGATGGCTGACTTCACATCCTTGATTTTCCCAAACAGGTTTCACTGTTCTGGCCTATTATTGTCTCACAAATGCAATTGTAGTTGTCTGACCATGAGTCCCTACTTTGATTTGGAAAATCTGGTCTTTAGGTATGGGGCTGTAGAAGGGTGTGTGTGTGTGTGTGTGTGTGTGTGTGTGTGTGTGTGTGTGTGCACATTTCAGTCCTAAGACATACATTGAGCATCTGTTATGGGCTCTGAGATTACAAAGAGGGACACAGCACAGGCCCTTCCTTCAGGGAGCTCACAGGTTCGAGAAGATGGAGGGTAAACAAGTACATTCTAGAAGCATTCAGTGCTACAACAGAGAATGTCCAGGGTCATATTCTGGCACATGGGAAAAATGTGGCTTCCCAGGAAGAGAAGGCTTCTTGGACAGCACACTCGGGAGCTGAGTCTGGAGGACTCAGTAGACAGCTTTTTCAGGGAGCTACAGGAAATGGACAATGGGTGCAACATATACAAAGCTGGGCAGGCAGGAAACTGCCTGGCATTCTAGAAGTGGTAAGATGAGAGGCAGCTTGGCTGAGGACAAAGAGCATGGCCTGAAGTCAGACGAACGAACCCAAGTCAGAATTTTATTTGTCCTTAGGCAAATGACTGCACCTGTCTGTGCCTGTTAGCTCACTCAAAAGTGGAAACTTCAATAGGGGTGTTGCTGAGATGACATGAGAGGCTAGCCCAGTCTGTGCTCATAACAGGTTCTCAAGAAAAGGGAGCTTTCCACCCTCAGGCCCTCTCCCACAGGTGGGAATGTTGGTTGGCGAAGCGCTGCAGGACATGGAGCTGGCAAGGTGCGTGTGGCCAAGTCACCAAGGGCGTTTTGGGGGCATCCCGCACAGTTTCCTGTGGGGAATGCAGTTAAATTATGGACTTCACCCCCAGAAGAATGCACCCTCACGGAATGTTTTTTATGTCATATAAGCAGTTTTACAAATCCCCTCAAGTCCTCCTGTGGCCCCTATAGACAATGGGAGCCATCGGAGGGGGTGTGGTGAAAGCACGGCCTGCTCCAACTTGCCTTTTGCAAGGTCACTCTGCTGGTGGCCATGTGGAAGTGGGATTAGAGGGAAGGGGCTCCAGAGGCAGGTGAGTCTGGAGGTACAGATGAGAGATAAGACATGGAAGTAGGGGTGGAAAAGAGGGGATCAATTTCAGAGCTACCGAGGAGTAAAGTTGGATGGGAATTTTTGGCTAATTGGAGTTTAACATTGGCCTCCAGATTTCTGGTGTGATAAACCAGGACAGAGACTGTGGGCGCAGGGACAGTCTGATGGGTTCCTCTGAGACAGGTTGTGTCTCAGCTTGCTGTGGGTCAGCAGGTGGCGATGCCCAGTTCGCAGGAGCACGTCTGGGTCTGGAGCTCAGAGCAGAGAAAAGAGGGTGGTTGTTGATGTGCATTTAGATGAAGTGACTCAGAGAGAGTGTGGAACGTGAGAAAGCAGATGACAGAACCCTGGGAAACTCCTTTATTTGGGGAGCTGACGTGTAAGCAGGAAAAAAAAGAGCAGGGCTTGCTGAAAATGAAGGTGAGGGTTCGTTCACAGGAGGAGGAGGAGGACCAGGAGAGAGTGACACCGTGGATGCTGGGGAAGGAGAAAGTTTAGGAAAGGAAGAGGTCAACAGCGCCAGGTGCAGTGAGGAGTGAGGGAGGAGCGGAAGCTGCTGCGCTAGGCTCAGCTGCTAGAAAGAATGAAGTACGGGCACATCGCATGTGTAGCAAGTGTCCTTTCAGTGGAGTGGTTAGTACTGACATCTAGCTGTGATGCGATTGAGAAATTAAGGGTTAAGGAATTGCTGTTGGTAAGAACAGAACTTTGCTTCTCTGTGTGTGTGTGTGTGTATGCGTGTGTGTGCGCGCGCGCGTGTGTGTGTGTGTGAGAAAGGAAGAGAGCGATCATTATAATTCTGTAGCACGTTGGGGAGTAACTTTTGAACAACATCCCTCCATACTCACTTTGTAATTTGTTTTTAGAAGAAATTTCTCAGAATCCGCTCTGTGGACAGTGGCCTCAGGAGAACGCCATTGGAGCAGGAGGAATGGGGTCCCCGCGTTCTGTCACCCCATGGAAGCTGTGTCCAGGCAGAAGCTGTGCCTGCCGGCCTCTGCAGAGAGCAGAGGGGAGATGACTGTGATGAGCCCCACGACTACTTCAACGTCCTGAGTTACAGAAGCCTGGGGAGCTTCAGCTTCCTGGCAGAGACTAGTTAGCTCCCAGGGGCATCTTTGGGGAGACACAGCCTGCCTTCGCTATTACACATGGGTGGATAAGCATCTGCAGTGTCCATCACTGCTGTGTGTGTGTGTGTGTGTGTGTGTGTGTGTGTGTGTGTTTCGGTTGAGTGAATGAATGTCATCCCCTTCTCTGTCTGTGTCTCCTGTACCATTCCATTGTGGCAAACCCAGGCTGAGCAGCTTGGGTCTTGACGACGAATGCAGTGTGAAGAAAAAACTTGACCTGTTTTCAAACTGGCTGTTGAGCCGCTTCTGTGGCTGTGAGCAATGCATTCCTCCTCACAGCACTGGGCAGAGGGTTCGGGCTACTTGGTTGTGTGGTGGCTGGTGGTGATGGTGTGACAGCAGAGCTGCACTCATCTTGTTTCTCATTGCCATTTTCATCAACATCCACACCGTCAGGGCATTCTATGAATAAGGCATGACACCAGCTTCTGCAGGGAGATGTGAGGATGACTAAACCGTGGTCTCCAGTCTCAGTCTTTTAAGAACTTACAGTGAGGTGGGGAGACAGCATTGACACGGAAAGTTAGTACAGAGATGAGGACATGGGACATGTTTGGGAAGGGAGGTCAGTTCCGTGTGAGGCGGTCCGAACAGGCTTATCTGTAGTGAAGTGGCCTGGGAGGTGCAGGGAACAGTGAGGCTGGTCTGGTGAGAACTGGAGCCTTGCCCAGGGAACTCGTAGAAACTAACACTGGGAGTGAAATCCCCACAAGGAAGATGCGGGTACCAAGGGCACCCATAAGACTTCAGGTTTTATTCTCTGGGCAGGTGTTTCAAGTCTTTTGTTGGATAGTCTCGGGACCCAGTGATGGCCTGATAGAGAGGATTCTAGGTTCTTCCAGCCATGTGTGGGGTAAGCCACAGAAATGGTGTATGTGTGGGGCCTGCATCTTAGCCCTTGGGCCGTGACCGACCGATTTTCTATCAATCCAGCACTTTGAATAAAGAATCTGTTTCCCACTAAAAGTAAAACCTAAATTTTAAAAATAGGGCTTCTTCCTAAAAAGCAAATAAAAAGAGGGTGATAGAGGGTTTTAAACAATTGTACACCCTCAAACTAGCTTCCCTGACCCCTTAAGTTCAGCCCTGATTTCTTATTGTTGGGGTTAGGGTGGCATCTGAGCTGCTCATTTCTGTTTAAGTGACATTTAGGTTCTTATCCTCCCACCTTCGCTCTTAGAGGAATGAGGAGTCCTCCCCACGGGCATAGGAACTGAGAGAAAACGTGAAGCAAGACTGTCTCTCGCCAACCGTTAAAGCAAAACATTGCCCTGCTCCCTAAGAATTAGGCTGGTTGAGCAAAAAGGCAATTTGACTCATACTTCCCCTTGGATTTTCATGTTTCTCTCTTTTCTACCAAACCTGTAGGTAGTTAAGAGCAATGAGCTGAAATCTGTCCAGAGTGCCAAGTTTTCCTGAAGAAAGGGAATCCATGTAAAATGCTGTTATTTGCCACAGCAGTTCACAGCATTTTTCTTACAAAATGAGTGCAAATTGGTTGGGAGTAGAACACAGAATGGGAAATGAGCTAAGATATAACGAGAAAAAGGGAGTGGTGTTTTGAGTTGATGACGATGTATATTGGGCTGAGGTAGACGGAGAGTCAGTGTTATTTAACATGATTATGGTAACTGGGAAACATTTACAAATACCATTTGGATGGTGATAAAAATACAAAAGGACCCACAGATTTTGCAAATGGGTCAGGTTACTAAAATGAGATTGAATTCAACATAAATTTTTAAATGGAATTCAATGAACTAGATTTTCCTTAGAGAACCAAAGGAGACAATCCTGTAAAAACCAGATTCCCGGGAACGTACACAGTCCTGTGCAGCAGCCACTCTCTGCATAAGCCATTGAGCACGTGGTTAGTCCGAACTGAGGTGTGTTGTGCTGGAAGTATAAGATACACATCAGGTTTTGAAGACATAGTATGAATAATAAGAATGTAAACTATCACATTAGTAACTTAAAAATATTGATTACATGTCGAAATGATATTTTGAATATACTGAATTAAATGAAATATATTATTACAATTAATTTCACCTGTTTCTTTTTACTCTCCTAGTGAGACCACCGGATAATCTAAAATTGCCTGTGTGGAGGAAAAACTGAGGGTTGCTAGTTGGGAGGGGGTGGGAATGAAGGAGAAGGGGAAGGAACGAGACAACATAAATCGGTAACTACAATATGGCCTCAGGGATAGAACGGACAGTCTGGGGAATATAATCAATAATGTTGTAAATATTTTTAGGGGGCCAGATGAACTCATGTCTTGTTAGGAAGACCACTTCATAGATGGTGTAGAGGCCTGCCTACTGCACTATACATCTGAAGCTGCTGTTGAATAATATTATATGTCAACTATAATTTAATACATATATAGTTATGGGATATGGAGTATAGTGTGGGAATGGAGTCAATGGAATTGTAATAGATAAGTATGATATCGGAGGTGGAGGGGCAGTGGATGGGGGAGGGGGTTTGGCACTTTGTGGGGGGGTAAAAAGGATAACTATTGCATTGTTTTGTACACCTGAATAATAAAAATGAAAAAAAAAGAAGAAAAATAAAATTGCCTGTGTGACTCCCATTATATTTTTATTGGGCCATGCAACTCTTGACTCTAAGCCTAAGCCAAGCTGTTGCCTGGGGAGGGTGTCCATCTCTGACTGGTGGCTTCTGTTTCTCTCTCATTCAAAATAGGGTTTGAAAAGGCTTTTCCCTCTTATAATATCTTTCAAAAAATATATATAGGAAAGAATCACACGGGAGATTGAGGCAGGGAACCACTAAGTGCAGACAGAAAAACACTGTACATTTTTTTGGAACCCCTTTGGATTCACTGCCAGGAGGAGAAGGGAATAAATGAATCACTGAATAAGCGTTCAGGGAGAAGTAAATTTACTAATTCCCTACCCCTTATCACTTCACACTGTAAGCCTGGGCATGTAGAGTCTGAGCTATAATCCAAAGAATTGTGGTGAACAAATATGAGAAATTTTGAGTCATGGAGTTTGAGGTAATCTTTATGAGTGGACAGGACCTTCCCATGCAATTTTATTTCATGACTTGTCCCTTCTTACCCACTGAGTCCCTAGAAATGAGTCGTCACACACTCAGGTTCTCACAGGTTCCATCAGTAGTGAGCTGGACGGGCAGGGCAGTTGGGTGTGCTGCACAGGGATGGCGGCGTTCTGCTGGGCGTGCCCTACCCCACAACGAGGAGGGATCAGCAGCAGGCTGTGGCTGCTCGCTGTGGGGTGTGAGTTTTGTTCAGTCTTCTGGTTTTACCTAGTCCTGCTTCAAGGCTGTAGCTAGCAATCCCCACCTCTACCCCACAGCACACCTGTCAAGAGGCCCAGGAGAGCCTTATGTGTGCAAGAGCTGGAGCTTTCTAAAAGTCTGAACCATGTACTTTGATGTGTCAGAGAATTAATTAGAGAGTCTAGGGCTTACACCATCCAACAGAACTTCCTGTGATGATGGAAATGGTCTGTGTCTGCACCATCCAATATGGCAGCCACTAGCTACATGTGGTTCTTGAGCACCTGCAAAGTGACTAATGTGACTAAGAAACTGAATTTTAAATTTTATGTAATTTTAATTAACTATAACGTAAATAGTGACATGTGAGCAGTGGCTAGTATATTAGCGATCACAGTTTTAGTAATTGCCTTGCATATGAAGAAACCACAGAGAGGTGTGTGTATAGGCCATGTTTCTTCCTGGCAGTGGCCCTTTCAATACGTAACATCTGTAGAGATGACCTTCTTCTAACAGAGCTGTCATTGTCTTCAGTCTCCATAGTTGTGCTTATAATTAAGTTGATTTCAAGACAGGGGGGCTGAATTCATAAATGATTCATCTGTTCCAGGTGGGCAGAGTAGTGAAAGGTTTCACAGTAGTTGAAATACCAGACAAATGGTGGGAGAACTGTCTTCACTTTGCACACCGCAGAGCAGGGGTGCTACCCTCAGAAAGTCGCCTGCTGGAGCAGGCAGTACACCTCATGGGCAGTGACTGAGAGTCAGCAAAGCATCATCCAGTATATTAAATTAATGTTGTTATTTCACCTATTAATTTCATAGATTTACTTGTACTTTTTACTTGCATTTTTAATGTTTTAAAATTTGCTTTTACTTATTTATTTATTTTTATTTTTTTAAAGATTTTATTGGGGAATCGGAGGAGGGGAACAGTGTTGGAGAATTGGGGAAGGGGACCAGCCAAGTTGTTCTTTAACCTTCATTGTGAAGATTGCCAGTCGCCATCTGGCTTCCCGTCAGCAGCTCGTGGCCTCTAAGCTCAAGGTGCTGTGTTCAATCTCAGTTGCGGGTGGGCATAGCCACCATCCCATGCGGGAGTCAAACCAATAGCCTTGTTGTTAAGAGTGCATGCTCTATCCACTGAGCCATCCCTGGCGGCAGCTCAGCTCAAGGTGCCAAGTTCAGTCCTAGTTGCAGGTGGGCGTAGTCCACTATTGAACAGGCAATCTTGTTGTTACACCAGGTGAGCCATCCTACCACCTGTTGGCGGCTCAGTGCCAGCTCAGCTTGGGCACAGCGTCACTGGCCTATGTGGGAATCAAACCAGTGGCCCTGTTGCTCAGAGCTTGCACTCTTAGGCCAACTCTTAACCAACTGAGCCACTCGGCCGGACGGCTTTTACTTATTTTTATTTTATAATTCTGTAAGAGCTGTAAAAACAATAGGTTTACCTGGTTTTATGTTTGAGCTTATTTAAGAAAGATTATAATAAAACTCATTGTACATTATTTCTAAACATCATAATAAAAATAATTACAGATCTTTCCTATGTGGGGGGAGGAGGGTCTGTGAGAAGTTTTTTTTTTTTTCCCTTTGTAAGGGTATACACATTACTCAAGGTTGAGAAATACTGGCATCATATACATATCACTGGATTTCAGAAAACTTGACTTCAAGCACTAGTTTATTGTTGTAGATTGGGAAAAACACATCCTTCTGAACCTCTGTTTCTATAAACTGGTGTAACAATAACTACTTCACAATGTTTGACAGGGTAATTGTGAGGATGGATAAAGTAAATGAAGGAGAACTTTATAAACTGGTAAGTACCATATGAACAGCTCATGTGCCACTTACTATTATTATACCCTGTATATAAACCACACCACAATATTTCAATAGGCAGAGGCCTCAAGAGCTTGGGGATGATGCCCAGAGAGATCAAAGACTCTGGGTGAAGTTGGAGGGCATCACAAAGATGTCACTAAGGTTTGCAGAAATCAAATAGGGACAGATCACGCATCATAAAAATGTCTTCTTCCTCTTTACTTCCTAGAATGCCAGGTGAACTTAGGGGTTCAGTGACTGAGCTGCAAGAAGTCAATATTTAAATTCACAGAGGTCACCTTGCAACCCAGAGTTCTCCTTCAGACCCTCCCCACCCCAAGCTCAGGCCTAGGTATCTCTGTGTTCCTCACACTGGTGAAAATGTTTGTCTGTGCTCACCATCTCCAACCCAAAGCCTGTATGTCCTTGAGTCCCCAAACTAGACTGTTTATTTCTTGGACCCTTCCTTGATTTACCCAGCTCATAAATCTTTGTTAGTTTATAAACTCCCATGACCATGAGAATTTGAATGGTACAATCTAGCTTGTGATTTTATTTATACGAATCTTTATGTCTAGTTGTTAGATTTTAAGGCTTTCCAGGGCTGAAA
This sequence comes from Hipposideros armiger, assembly GCF_001890085.2. Lineage (NCBI taxonomy): Eukaryota > Metazoa > Chordata > Mammalia > Chiroptera > Hipposideridae > Hipposideros > Hipposideros armiger. Next base: position 1,145,768 of record NW_017731526.1, on the reverse strand, counting down.
TAATTTGCTCCATTCCCTTCATACATTGCATAATGTTGAGTGAAATATAGATGCTTACTGAAGACTTAGCAAATCTAATTCAGTTGGGTTGACTTCACCAGGGACAAATGAGATGTAAGTCTTCTTCATCACACTAGCAATTTCTGTGAGAATGATGAGGTTCGAGAGTCCTTACGGGAATAGTCGCATATAAGAAAGGGTCTATGTTGTAAATAGGGGTCCCTTAGAAGTCTCCAAAGGCATGAAATGGGGCCCTATTTTGAGCCATGTACCTTCCTCGGATACAAAGATACAAGAATAGATGCGCATAGTGTTATACGGGATTGGTTATTTCCACAAGAAGCATATAGATACTGATTTGCATGTGAGGAAGAAAAAAAATGATGAATGATTTAGATAGCAGTAAATGAGCCATGTGATCATCTGTGAGGTTTGGACAGGAGAAGGACAATGTCCAAATTTGTCTTATATTTCCCTGAAGTGACCTCAACATTACCAATCGTGGAATTCCTATTTCTTGTACCAAGAGGACTGATATATTGAACGTTTTTCTTGCCTTTTAGGCATGGCTCTCATTTTAGATAATCTCAGACTAGACCTAGACCACAATGTATGAAAGAATGTGGAGAATTGCCTAAAACAGAAAAACTGCCATAATATAAAGAAGACACAATAAGAAACCAAGAGATTTTTTTTTAATTATTCCTTCATATTCAAACTTCACAAACAGTGTGAACTTGTACAATACCTCGGAAAGTGAAACTTACAAAAAAAGTGCTGGTAACATTTAAAAAAAAAAACAACAAAAACCCCAAAAAACAAACATCATTCTTAGCAACATCAATTACTCTTCCACACAAAACAGAAACCTTGTAAAATTTATTTTCGTATTTTTAAGGCGTAATACTTCCGTATAAAGTATATGCAAGAGATAAAACTTCACAGTATTCCAAAATGTCACAATAATAATAATAATATAATAGTATAATGAAGCGCTACAGTTAATTTTTCTTTTTTTGAATGTTTTTTTTTCCTGTTTAAATAACAAATACAAGTCACAGGTAAATATACGTGAGAAAAATACGAGGCTAATATTAAATGGCAGGTACGGATACTGTCACTGTAAGAAAAAACTGGCAGGATGTGTGTATTTAGTCTATATTTTAAAGCACTTGATAGAAAAGGCGTATGCAAGGTTTTTCAAAAACAATTTTTTGTTTGTTTGATAACTGACAACAATTTAAGAGTATAATGAGGAAAAAAAAAAAAAGGAACAAACTCCCTCTCAAAACTATTGACCTGCTCATCCCAAACCATGTATATACTGATGGATGGATGGATGTGTGTGTGTGTGTGTGTGTGTGTGTGTGTGTGTTTACATGGGTTTATCTGGTACACATATCGGTACAAGCAGTGTTCCATGCCCACCTGTAACTATTGGAGGGTCTAGTATCTGCAGTCATTGAGCCCAGGTTCCTCTTGGGCAACTATTCTTTCAACTGAAAGCTCTCTTTTTCCTTGCCTCTACCTCTTTCCAAACTCTTCCTCAATTCCCAGGTTTTCTGTCTGAAAAGATAATGTGGACAGGCAAGTGGCCTTCCCTTCAAAATTCACTGGGAAATAGAAACTGCTTCAACAGTGACACCCATACAGACACTGAAAATACCACTTGGATGAATGGATATGTTTGTGCGTGCGTGTGTGTGTGTGTGTGTGTGTGTACAGTAGCAATTGCAAAAAAGGGACCATATTCCTTTCCATGCTAACATACAATGTGATAAGAAACAATTCTGTGCAGATTGGGTTTCTTCGAATCTTATCACAACACTGTGGCGGGAAAATCAGGAAATGGGCTCACCTTTCAGCAGTCACCACAGTAAACTTCATTGAGAACACACATGCCCAGCCATCGGGTCTGTGCACGTGTGAATGTTAACAGCTAGCCATTCAGCCAACAGGTAACAGAAAGACAGCAGATAGCAAAACACGTCAATAAGGTGCTCAAAGAAAAAAGTGGCCCCCACTCCTCGAATGGGTGGCCACGTTAAGGTGCTTCAAAAAAGTTTTTTTTTGTTTTTTTTTTCAGTTTTTATTTTAAATTTATTTATTTATTTTTTAGCTGAGCCATCCTGCCACCTGTTGGCAGCTCAGCGGCAGCTCAGCTCGGGCCGGGAATGGAACTGGTGACCCTGTTGCTCAGAGTTCACACTCTTGAGAGAGCTCTTAACCAACTGAGCCATTAGGCCGGCTCAGTTTTTATTTTAAACATTAAGAGACTACTGATTTGCACATGGTAGTTCTGAGGCAGGCCAAGGGTTTTGAGACTTCTGACATCTTCCATTGAAAAGGGCTTTCACTGTAGTTGTTTTACTCTGTTTGCTGTGGGTCACTTGAATTTAAAAAAATTATTGAATAGCTGAAAACTGAAATCAAATCAATAGGACTAAAAGAAAGAACAGATGAAATGGTAGAGAACATTACTTCATTCCCATTGGATCAAGATGATTTCGCCCATTTTTCCTCTTTCACTAACACTGTTCCTTTTTTTTTCTTTGTTACAATGCATTCCTGGTGAACATACAGAAATGACCAGTCACTGCAAGTTGCTGTTTTTATTTTTTGTGATCTGTTGCAAGAGCCCAACCTTGTTTCCTCTGCTGCTGTTTGTGTAGCATCTGGTTTTGTAATGAGCATCTGGTTTTGTTGTGTGCACGTGTGTATATATGCACATATACACACCTATACATGTATAATATATACACTATATATGGATATATATAGGAAGTGTGTATACATTTATACATAATATAGTGTATATTGTTTCAACTGGAGATAAACTGAACTGGGTTCAGACACTAGCACGTGTTTATCTTTCCCCTGCTCCCTCTGTCCATTTTAAACAGTCTGGAGCTTTAATTTATTTTTTTTAAAGTGCATTTTCAATGCAGAATAACTGTAATCCACTGATTCCTTGGAAAACATTTTTGATGAGAAAAATCTGACGGTTCTCAGCCCCAAGCAAGAGAAACCTGGGTTTGGTCGTGCCAGGGGCTGACGTGGCAGTGCCAGGCTTGTGCCTGAGTGATCACTGGGCATTCTGGACTCCGGGCACCTTAGCAGCAGCAGCAGCAGCACCATTAGGAGAAGGCGGAGACAGAAGAGGATGAAGGATGGAAAGCTCAGATGAGGAAGGGTGAGTTTGGGGTGTGTTTACAGGTCAGAAGTGTGAACTCTGTACAGATTTGTGCAGTTCCTGCTTGGCTTCAGTGAAGAGATGCCACCTAATCCCTTCCTCACCAACTGACCCCAACCTCCCCATGTGCCCGCACGCTCAAGCATCGCCCATGCGTGCCCACTCCTGAGGCTGACTTCCGTGTCATTTCCCTGTGGGTATGTGAGTGCCAGCATCGAGTAGGAATAAGGCACCAGAGAAATCAAAATGTTACAAAAAGATGCAAAACCTCATTTGAAAGAGCCTTTCCCACTGCTCCATGACAATACAATATTGCATGTGATACCATTCAATCTGTGTGTACTGAAGTGTGTTGAATGCAGGCTCTGAAAGGAACTCGAGGCCCTTCAGCACCAGGAATCTGTAGGAATGCACCCTTTGTCTACACACACCCACTCCCCCCACCCCATGCCCACCCCACGCCACACGCAAAAGCACCAAATCGGGAGAACAAGGCTACTTGCCACTGCTCACCTCATTTTTTATAAAAATCAAAGAAGTCTATGAAATAGGATTTTCAGGAGTTACTCTAAGATCAAATGGGTTTAGGTCGTCACATGTCTGGTTACTTGATGCTCTAAATGTCCAAAGAGCACTGTGAAGGGGTTAAAATGTTTATGTTCAATGTTTAGGGGGAATGTACTAAACAAAAATTATTTCTCAAATGATGCCCAAGTTCTCCACTAACACTTCAACCTCCCCCATTTTTTTTTGTTTTTTTGTTTTTTTTTAAACACTGTAAAAAGGAAGAGGTTCATCTAACTACAAAAAGAAAAAAAATGAAGGCACATGATTTTATTCGGTCCCACAATCCTTAAGAAAAATGGCATTTTGCAAGTTTGTGTGTGTGTGTGTGTGTGCGCGCGTGCGCGTGAGCACATACATGAAATGGGAGTCCAAGGGCCATTGGGACAGTAGTCCAAAGGAAGTTGGAAAAGGAGAACAAGAGAATTTTGAGACAGAGAGAAAGAAAGGAGAAAGGAGGAAATGGAGGCCTCTCTTCAGCTTTCTGTCAGTGACAGTCTCAAGATTTGGCTGCTTTAGGGTCCAGAACGGAATTCATTTGTCTTGGTCTAGAAAGTGCCCCCAGTTAAATATCTCCAGTTAATCATGTTACAGCTTTTGGTGTTTCCCTTTTCCCTTTCCTCCAGCCAAATGATTTTTTTTTAATCACAGTTTTTAAAAATTATTTTTTCAATGTTGAAAAAATATGGAAAAGCTATTGAACAGCCTTAGGGCACTCTGCGTCTCCATCTTCACAGTGAGCAGATGGATGGACAATCCACAGAATCAAAGAGGAGGCAGGCAAGATCCCTTGTGCTAAACGGTCCCTTGCCCGACCTTCCCCAGGCTGGGGGTGCCTTCACAGTACCCACAGCCATTTCATTCAACTGGCTCCCTCCTCCCCCTGGCCCATCCATGGAATGTGAGCTGCTGAGAAAGGCAAAGCCATCCTGGAGAGCGGTGGTTACAGGAGGGTTTTGGAAGCCGAGGGTGGAGGCTCTGAGAGGCTCTCTCCTCAGGCAGCTTCATCTCGGCAGCCTAGCCGCAGGATGGGAAAGCGTGGTTGCCCACTGAGAGGCTGAAGTCCCACTCACATTTACTGTGTGAGACCTCAGCTCTCAGGCTCACCACCTCTAAGCCTCTCTTTGCATCAGAGTTGGCCCCAGTCCTTAAGAAGGCAATGGTCCAAGACAGAGAGGCAGAGGCAGCTGGCTGTCATATAAAAAAGGGCTACGGGCAGTGGGGTTTCAGAAACAAATTGAACTTTGGTTTTCCGACTTTTTCAAACCATAAAAATTAAAGCAGGGCTTCAGTGGCTTTGATCATCTGACTGCTGTTATTATTATTTTTTTCTCATTTGGCAAGGCTAAGGCGTGGGGGAAGAGAAAAGGGGTTCCCATAATTGGTCGAAGACACAGGGTGTTAAAATGCTTCCACACTTAAACTCACAGTCCAGTGTTTTTGACATTTCATAAATAGCTTTTTTTTCTCTAAAAAAAGAATAAAACAAGAACACTCCCTTTACTTACTCATCTGAAACAAAATAAACAGCAGTGGGTACAAACTTCTTCTTGTAACAATTACAAAAAACAACAATATAATCCCAACTTTTAACACGCATCTTGAATCAGTTAATTTTTTTTTTACCTCAAAACTGCAGCATATCCTTAAGGGCAAACTTTTCGATTAGTTTTTTTCTTTTTTTTTTTAAATAATGTCTTCACCAAAAAAACAGTCTTGTACCAATAAAATGCATTCAAAAATAGAAAATATTACACAACAAAAATATGTATCCTTCCTTTCCAAAAAAGATTCTTCACAAAAAAATGTAGAAAAAATTCCAACAATTTTTTTTCCCTCTCCTAAACATTAACTTTCAGTCTAGGGCACAATTATTTATTGATTTAAATGTCTGTTTTTGCATAAAACATGGAAGATGCAAAACAATTACGGTATTAGGATTGTAAAGTTACATCCACTCCCACCCCTACTCTTAAACAAAACAAAACCAGAAAAACCCAGCAAATAGGAAACAAATGATACAGCCAGATGGCTAGGAAAACTGTCTTTCCGTTCACTGTGCATTTGTATGGGTTAACTGGCTCTGTTGGCATCTGGGAATGCTGAAGAAATGAGATCAGGTTGGAGTCAAGAGGTTGTTGGGCAACAGCTGATGTTTCGAGTCACTTACAGGCTCCCACATTGCCGGCCTATCCACTGCAAATCCTCATGGAGAAAAGAATCACGTGGGGTCGGACACGGGCAGAGGACAGAACTGTGCCATGTGTACTGTACACATACCGCTACACAAGCCGCTTTCTCAATTATAGCATTTTTTCTTTCTCAAAATGGAGCTCAAGCACAGGATATAAGGTAATGGAGAGCTCCAGGGGTATGAGGAAGCCTGGGGTGACTTCCTCCACAGTGCTTCTCCCACATTTAACCTGTTTGGGCATTAATGGGAACAATGATAAGATCTCAGATCTCAAAAGAATGCCCTATCTTCCCATCTTCATTGAAACCGGGTTTCTTTTATGTTTTCAGCATCATAGCTTAAATGATATATTTTTCTAATTTGATGGCATTTCTCTTTTGTGTGGGAAGTATTTTTGTATGTGTACTTAGTACAAATCGATTTTTTTTCATAGCTTTTTTTTTCCCTGTTGCTTATTGGGTTGCTGGTTTTTTCTGTGTGGTTTTTGTTTTGTTTTGTTTCTGCTTTTTTAAACAGTGAAATGTGTCCAATTTTATTTCCAGTGCATTAAACAAATTTTAAATTAAAAGAATAAAACGTTTCCCCCCATCCTTCTAAAGGAAATGACTGATAAAAGTACAATATAATAAAATTAGGCATTGCCAAAAATATCATGATGTGCAACCTCAATTACATAAAAGAAAAACAAACAGACAAACAAGAATTACAGAAATAAGAATGAAGGAGCCAAGACTATATAATCCCAACTATGGTATGATTGGCAAGCACTGGTTAAAAAACAGGTAAGGCTACTCTTAGATTTTTAATTCAACATAGTTAACCACTGCTCTTCTGTCTTTTCCTTCAACTCTTAATCTTTAACTCACTAGTTCTTTATATCTTTAAAATGAACAAATTTGTTTTATATTTTTGGTCTACAGTAGAATTACATATTAATAATATAATAAAAAGATAGTTCATGAACAGGTTGGTACTGCATCCATTATGGGGAAAGTAGAAAAAAAGTACTCCAATAGACATAGCAAATGGACTCTCGTCTTATAAAAAGAACCACAAATGTAATAGAAATTATAATCAGGGCAACAAATTAAACTGAAGACAGGTGTAGAAAGATATATTTTGGATAATACAAACTCCTGACCAGCTATGCCCTAGAATTGTAGCCTCCAAACCTTTCCCATTATTTCCACCTTTCCATCGGATCACTCAAAATTCAAATGGAAATGGAAACAACATAAAAATAGAGTGGACAGGTGGTGGAGCCAGTCAAAGCTTCCAAGTTATCTTAGTTGACCGGTCAAGACCAGGTGGACAGCACTCGAGAAACTGGTAGGCCATAGGGGAGCTGCTGATGGTATGTGTTTTTCATTTTGGAGGAGTTCCCAGCCCACTGATAAAGAGAGAAACCAAGGAACCAAATCATTCTTCTGGTAACATATATGAGATGAAATATAATTCTGACAGAGAGGACATGGTGGTGAAGGTGGGAAAGAGAAAGAGCTGACATAAGCAAACTTTGGGCACTGTCTCCCTGTTTTCTTCAACACGCTGTTTTCTTTCTCTTTGTGGGCATCCTTTAGGATAAGCTACAGGCTCCAGTGTCCTCTGAGCAAATACATGTCAGCTCAGCTCTCAAGATGATTTCTATGCTCATTGGCCTTCCTATGGGCTACAGGGCTCTGAAGCATTCCTGCCCCGCCCACGTCCCATGCCCTTGATGAGGCAGAGAAAGGATGCAAAGTTGGGAAGTTTTCATTAACCATTCCTATCTGATGGTTAATTCATACTGATGGTTCAGTGTGGGAAAAAGAATATGAAGGAAGAGAACTGGTAAAAGTTGAGCTTGGTAATCAATGATTATGAAGTTTTTCTTCCAGAAAAAAAAAAAGAAAAGAAAGAAGAAAAAGAAATAGCATCAGTCAGGGAAAATACTGCTTTTGGTTTCTTTTCACTTCAAATCATCCTTGGTTTTTCTCTCATTCAGTTGCTCCAGTTTAAAGTAGAGTTTAGAATCTAGTGCAAATATCATCAAATCACAGCATTCCAGGAGCAATATCTTATCCCTTCATCCTAAGTGAACACTATCCCTTCAGACCTCCTCAGAAGACTGGGGGCAATGATCCAGAAAAGCATAACTGAACAAATGATTAGTCTAGTACTCACTACAACAAGAAAGGCACTATCACAACAGATCAGCGTCAGCATTTTCCTTGCCATGGGCATGAACATTTTGACGACTCCAGCAACCACAATGACACCCAGACTATGGTTTTTTTCAATACTTGAACTCACTGGCCAGTCATCCGACTCACTAGCTGGCCATTGCTGTTGGCTCTGGCCGTGCAGAACACCGATCTGCTCTGTGTCCATGTGGCCCCACACTGACCCTTGTTTGGTTCTAAATGATTTAGCTCACTCTCTTCCTTGGAAGTTTCTTTCTCTCCATCAGTCTCTAGGTCATGACTCTATGAAAGGCTAGTTTACAGTGTGAAGTTCTACCGTTTGTTATTTCCCTATTTTTTTAAACACCTCCAACCAAACCCTCAGTCATAAAGACGGTTCAGTAGCTCCTCTAATAACAAGTCTGTAAATATCACTGTGAACAGAATGAAATTCCCTTGACCACCAAAGCATATCTCTTGAGCCTCTTGTATTCCTTTTGTCTGGGAGAGAGGAGGTTGGGCTCTGGAGGTTAGAATCTTTGGTGACAAAACTGCAGTGGGTATGCGAGTTTCAAGGAAGAAGTTGTTTCCCCAAAGCCTCCAGAGGAGAATCCTAGGGCAGTCAACGTGAATGTATTTTAAAAGGCCAATTATTTCTTTCTATAACTTTGGTTTGGTGCAGTCAATATCCTCTTGGTGCCTACCCAAAGCACATCTCTAAGTACCTGTCAAGAGTTCTGAATTTAGAATTTCTTATTTAAAATGAAGATAATGCTTTGAGTGCTTAAGGGATTTCTTTTGTTAGTTCTGAAAGTTCTAAATGGAGTTTTTCTGACTAGCAAGGCTGAAAGATTCCTTAAAAAGAAAAAAAAATTTTTTTAACCTAGGAATAGTAGACTTGGATTGATGCTAAGGAGAAGAGAGAAAGAGATAGGTATCAATATTGTAATATTAGGACAGAGGCCTCCACTGAGAGTTTTCCAAATTGATGTCCCCGCCTGTGACAGTGTTCAGGGTTATTCACCATTTGCCATTTATATGGGTTGTAACCCTTTCTTACCGAACCCAGAATCCTCAAAACTGTCACCTTGGATTCTGCAAGAGTCTTTCAGCATCTTCACGCTTGTATTATTATTCCCTACACAATCTATTGCTTTTCTTATGGTGTAAGATTCTTTTATTAATAGACACTACAGAGCTGTCAAACTCTAATTACTTCTAAGATTAAACAAGGCAGTAAAAATAAATCCAATAAAGAAAAATTGAAAAAACCCCCCAACAACTTCAAAACTAAACTTTTAGGCACTGTTAAGGTCATCTGCTTAATAAAGGATAGTCTATGACAGAGCAGCTAGTAAATTGGTTCTGATCAATCCTCCAATTTTAAAGTTGGCCTAGCTTGTTTCAAAATAAACCTTTCACCTCACTGGTTTTCAGTGTTTATTGCACTGTTCCCTTACTGTCATCTTAAAGGATTTCACCACATGCATGGACTTCCTCTTTGGTTAGCCTGATCTAGGTTTCACCCAGGGGATGGAAAAGCATGCTCAGGCTGAAAGGATATCTCTACTATGAACAAGGTTGTGGTTTTGTTTCTTTTTTTTGAAAGGAGGACATTACCACTGCCCTCTGCCACACTGGGATGTTTCTCATCAAAGGGCTTCGCGGTGCAGGCCAAGGAGAAGATTTTCATGTCACCTCGGCTGGCTTCCTCACCATCCCAACTCTTACTGGAAGCTTAGCTGGAGACAACATTGGCCAGACTTCTCCTTAAACATCTTAAGTTTACTACACTAACCTAGCTTCTTCATAATAAGAAAACAGGTCCTATCAGCACGGCAGTTTCTAGGCCTGCTCAGGGCTGGCAGGTTACACAGACTTTCTACCAACCCTGCTAAGACCAAACATGATGGAAATGACCCTCTGTTTTTGTGATGCCTCGTTTCATAACTTGTCTCTTTCTTTCCCATACCTCACACACTCTCTTCTCCCAGCACAAGTAAATACACATCAGTAGTGCAATGCAGTGCAGTCATATATAGTGCAAAAAAAAAAAAAAAGAAGCCCTATTACAGACCCAAGCTCAACCCTCAATAGCTCTTACTAAAGGTTACCAGTGCCACAAAAGTGGAAATTTCAGCTTTTACCTCACACTTTTGTGCGTCATCGCTTTCGTTGCCCCTGTTTGTTTCAGCTCAAGGGAGAGAAACAACTAACATGCACCTATGTATTATTTTGTAAAATGTGAAAGCCAACAGGCAGAAAATAAAGGGAAGTAGTCGCATTGAAACCAAGGATAGTATTAAGAAGAGAAAAATAACTATTTAATGCAAAGGTCAGTAGTGGTTTTTACTGAACGGTTTCCGTCATGTCAAATGGCTCCGATGCTGAAGGGCACGGGGACAGGAAAAGATCAAGCTTTCCTGTGTCTCAAAACATGGTCTAAATTTAACAGTGCTGGGTTCTTACTTTTGAATAGTGCAATCGGCTATTCCTCCGGGGCTTCGGGCAGCAGCCACCTTACCTAACATAAATAGAGATACTAGGAACACTCACGTTTTTTACACTGACCACCATCTCCCTCACCTCATTCCTCTCCTATTCAGTTTTTTTTCCTGAATACACATAAATACAGATCTAAATACATATACACGAACATTCTCAAGGCCCCTCTCAGGATGATAGGTTGAAAATTGGTACAAGTAGCTCAATGATACACTCATACAAAAAGTATAGTTACTAGATATAAAAGCAAATTATGACACCAAAATTAAGAGTCTGTATTGTACCTCTTATTGTATTATTCTGTAAGAAAAAAACCCCATTCATAATAGGATATCTTATAGAGCTTACTTCTTGCTTAATATTAATCAGGAATTAGTTTGGGATATGGCAGTATTGAGGGATTCTGGAAAAATGCTTTGCATTTGGTAATTAATCCTCAAGAATCAGACTCTTCAGTTTGTCTGGGTCTCTATTCTCCAAATATAAATTTTCTAGTGTGTTCATTCCCACACATGCATGCTGGGAGTCTTGGGAGAAATAATGTGTAGTATAGAATAGATTTCAGAAACAGAGGCATTTGGCCTAGTGCGGTAGGTACGCTCAAATTACTTTAAAACAAAGTTACTATACATTTTCTCTATTCTAGCAACTTCTTGCCTTTGTTTGCCATGATGAGGATTACAAAAAGACTCTGCCTTTACTTACTCGGAAAACTACAGTTCTTTCAACAATAGTGCAAAAACCAAATTTAATATGAAGATGTACGAAAGTTTGCCTTAATTTATACCGCAATAGGCACCTCAGGGAAACGGGTTCAAATCAATGTGGCTAAGAAAGGAGTTTAACTGCTGACAATGCTTTGCCAATTTTCTCCTACAAATTTACATACAGATGGTTCTAAATCAAAGCAGAGAAACTAGTCTTATTTTTCAAAGACCCCCCCTGGCAGTGAACATATACAAAGCACTCTAGTCTATGTCTAAATCTTGTATCAAATTTGCACCACTATTTTATTTTCAGTTACCTCTCTGTATATGCCCTGGAGAGCAGGTTAGACATAGGAACAGTCAACAGTTTCTTCAGTTTCTCTGTTGGGGTTTGATAGTATTTAGAAAAGTCTTCAATCACAAAGAAGTGAGGTTATTTTACTAATCCTTGGGACTGTAACAGTAAGAAATGGGTGGAACGGTACAGGGTGAGTGGTGGTAACTTTGTCTGTAACGTTGAGAACTGGCTTTAGGAATCCAAACTGTATCAAATTTAGTCCCATCACATTGTTCTGTTCCCCTACTTTGCTTTTCCTTTGTTTACTTAATTGAACTTGCAATTATTTAAAAGATTGAGCTAAGAAAGCAAATTATAGCACAAAAGACAGGTTATAAAAAGGTTGTCAGGCTATCTGCAAATTGAGTTGAGTTGAAAGCAGTATGCTTTTAAATGAAGCACTACAATTTCCTTTAACAATAAAAAATTTCTAATTTGGCTTCTCCTTCTTTTGTGGTTGTGGGGATATGGACGCGTCAAGTCCTGGCAATGCCATGCCAATCTCCTCTGTGACTGTCGCTTCGAGTGCCAGGTGGGGGAAATGAGAAGCAATGGAGAAGTGGGTGTCTCACTACCGAAGATCTCATGAACACACACAGTTTTGAAATAAACAGAAAAAAATCTGAACAATTATAGAAATCTCTAGATCGATTGCTTTTGGCATTTTAGTAGCATCTTTCTTTTCTAAATATTCTGTGCTAGATAGTAATAAGAAACACCCAAAGAGGGTTTTCATTAAGTTAATTTATTCCCAGCCTTATTCCTAAAATTTGAGGAGACAATAAGGATTTGTAGTGTCAAAATGAATGACCTTCACCTGCAATCAATTCCTATTCTTTGGCCCCAGACCTGTGAGTTTAGGTAAATGGGGTTCCTTTCTCAAGGAATAGATTTTAACTATTCTGCCCTCAAAGTGTAGAGAGATTGTCTCTCCTCAAAGCTCTCAAGTGCTACTAGAAAAGGAAGATAAGATTTTCATGGAGAAAAGGCTCCTTAATGGGAGGGTGGAAGGCTTTTCATTCTAAGAGGGAAGGGAGCCCAATAAAGGCCTGCAGTTATTTCAAAATAAAGAATCAAAATCTTTTACTATCTTGAGAAGAAAGAGAGAAAGGCAAACAAATAAATTAACAAAACGTACTTTACTAAAATACACATTCCTCCAGTTTCAGGTTTCTAAGAAGTAATAATTATGCTTAAATCAAGGTTTATAGATAGCAAACAACTGTTTTAATGTGTAAAAGTATTATCCCTTTGCTTTACTATGTTAGTTTCACTTTCTTGGAAGGAATTGCATCTGTGCACACACTTGTCCTAAAGTCCAGTGCAGAAAACAAACGGGTTTGCTACCAGCCTCAATCTCAGAACATATCCTAAGCTATACTTGCAAATCCTAAAACTATATATCTGTAAAATGAGATGCAGACTTTCTGAAATGCATTGTGGTGAGGTTTGGGGGAGGAAGCAACCTTTTTATGGGGGGGGGGAGAAAGAAATCCCTTCCTATCCTCCCAAATATATAATGTTTCTGACCATTATTTTGCTGCATTAGGTACTGTTAGGGCTACTGGTGCTCCTGACAGGTGTCGACTTGGAAAAGCGGGAGGCTCAGAAGCAATAAGAAATCCACACCCTGGAATATCTAGAATATTTAACAGAATTTAGACCTTAATATACATGAATGCAGATTGTAGTGAGAAGTCTTGGGTGTCAGGGTTAGAACTCTTCTTGGGGAACTAGAAGGAACAGTATCAACAAGGCATCCTGGAGAAATCCTTCTGATTTAACTGGACCAAGTGGGACCTCTCAGAACCAGATCCTCTACTACTCCACATTATACTTTAAAGGACAGTATTTAGCATTTAAAACAGAGTGTTTTATTCTTTCAGAAGCCAACACCTGAGGAGAAGAGCACTTCAGATGGAGAGTTCTTTAAGAAAAGATACAGGGAGTCAGAATGGACAAAAGAAAAGGAGGCAGGATCAATTGGGATTCACATGCCAAGTGAAGGTCTCAGTCCTAAGCAACACAAATTCAGGCGTTAAGAAATGTTGGTTTCCTACTAAATAGATATGTGAGTCAGGAAAGCTTTTGAACCTTCTCTTTATTGCATTGTTCTCTGTGGTGTGTGAGTTGATGTTATAACCTGGTTTGATTAAGATAAAAGCTGGGTCAAGCCTCGAGTCCAATTAAGAATACATTTCTGATATTAAATGTTGATTCTGTTTGTCAATGTGTAAAGCAAGGAATAAAGGCAAACCCCTGTGCACCCAAAATCAGGTAGTACTCGAAATGCTGCAGAATTTGTCTTCAAGAGACTTGAGAGGCAAAGAGTGTGGGACTGGAAGTCAGGAAGTACAGCATTGTTGTTAAGATCATATTATAAACATCCTGTAAAGGGATAGATCCAGAACAGTACCAATCTTTTGGGCAATGCTTTGGGGCTCAGACAGTTATAACTCACTGAAATGAGCACGATGACCAAATTATATGGAATTTAGGAACTAGGAAGTATATTATATGGTCCTTCAAGTATTTATTCAGCCCAATTATTTTATGTAAACATATATTAAGTTTATGTTTAAAAAATAGCTGGTTGCAGAATAGATACTTTAGAAACTTTCTGAATCTTTTCAACTCTTAGCAAATCACCACTTAAAGTTCTAAACCAATCAATAATTGTTTTTGAAAAAGATAAATGAAAAAAAATTCTTCCTAATTGTCTCCTACAGTGTGTTTGCGTGGAAGTGGTTTCACTTCTTTTAGAAGAGCTCATTAAGGCTTGAGCAGTTATCCAAATTATTTTGAACTGCTACCCCTTTTGTTAGATTTCTGTAAGTCTGGTGTCTGGTAATATGTCATTTGGCTAAAAATAGTAGATGTTGAAATAGTGAACATTGATGATTTTTTTTTCTCCCTCTGAAATAGTCTACTCATATCAGGAATTTGAACACTGTGGTATTAAAAAAAAAACACCAAAAAAAAACACCAGAAAATATTTTTCTCTTTTATCTTTGGCCAGATGTGAAGGTGAAAGGAATTAATGATCTCAGCTAGTACAGCTGACATTTAAAACTGTGACTCTCATCCTCCCACTCTCAAAAGAACATTGATAACGTTTAAAATCTGAAGGTACAGTGAAGACACGCTTCACTCTGCAGATGAGTCTCAAGCTGGTGAACTCAAAGTCAACAGCCTTTCACTACATGAAGCTTAAAGAAGGACATTCACAATGGGGTAGGAGAAAGGAAGGAAAATAAGCACCCGAGAGTTATAATTATTAGAGTTCTTGGGATGGTTAAGGAGAAGAAGAGGTAATTTAAAGTAGTCTTAAAGAGAAACAAGAACTAAAGAGAAAGGGTTAGGAAAAAGAAAGAGGAAGCTAATGACGCTGATACAATTTGGGTGTTACGTGATCACTGGGAAAGGAACAGCTTCCCTAACTCTCAATTCACAATTATGTTTGTCTAGTTAGAAATATACTGAGCTGAAAACTTTGGAGTAGCAAATTGATAGTTTTTCTATGAGACTCAATGTTAGCGCCTTCAAAGCAGACTAGAGTACCAGGCTTCATAAGCAGAAGCCACTGAGGAAAGCCTGGATGAGGGGGGTGGGGAAGAATTTGTTGGAGGGACACAGCAGAATGGGGTGGGATGGGATACTAGGAAAGATGGAAGGAAGGAATTGCCGCTATTCACACTGAGAAGCCTTAACATTGGTCCAGGGTGGGAAGGGTTTTCACGCTGGGCACTATGGACAGCTGTTTTCATTTTGTCTTGAATGCAGAACCGAGAGAATTGAGACTGGTTTCAGGCACCCAGGATGGATGTAAAGTTTATCCAAGTGTGGAGTTTTCCAGGCATTGGGTTGAGTAGCTGAGGGAAACTGAAGAAGCTCTTTATCTGAGAACACTATTGGAAAATATTTCTTGCTAGGAAGACAGGATGCCAGATTTCTGAAGTTTCCAGGACGGCCTGGTTAAAGAAAAGAAGAAAGGCACCGAATCCCCACCCTGACAGAGAGATGGAGGTACTGAGGGCCAGCTACCCAAGAGCCACCATTTTGTTGATTCTGCAGGCTAAAAAAATGAGATATATACATTTCTGGGTTCTATTAGCCTGTCATGAAAAAGTTCCTCAAACTCTGGTTTTCTTTTTTAAAAAAGTCTCCTAGGAAAATGAGTATTATATTGCCACCTTGCCTGCAGGGAAGCACTGAAGACTAGTTAAAATAGCTGTAAGCATACTGAAAACAGAAAGCAGTAAGTAAAGAACTGATCTTAAAATCAGGGTTTGAAAATAGAGTGGGGTCAAGTAGGCATTTCACTGCCTTATGCTTTTCAGACAGCAGCCCTTTGAAATGCAGCCTGTAATTGTCGGTCAGATCATATGGAGATTAAGCAGCCTCTTGGTCATATGTTTAAAAGCAAATACAGACAGTGACAGTCCTAGAGGGGAAAATCACAGATACATTCATATGCACTTCTTTTGTTCTTCAGATATTGAGAGGGTCAGCTAAACAAGATCACTTTGATTATGAACCTCTTTGTATCGGCCATACCAAAAAAAAAATGTTTTTTACAAAAAGTTTTCACTTTCCTACATTTGCTAAGTCTGAGCTTAAAAAAATTCTAAAATCCTGTAAAGACAATACTGAAGCTGATAATATAAAAAGCAAACTAGAGCAGTAATGATTATTGTTAAATGCACCAGATTAACTGCAACAGGCTGGTGATGGGTGATAAATGCAAAGAAATCATATTTCAATCAACTCATGATCATAGGCAGATTCAAAAGTTAAAATGAGTATAATGTAATATATATTTCAATATAGAGTTGTTATATATAATGTGTATGTTCTAGCTTTGAGAAATACTGCAATGTAGTGTACTGTACTTAAGCATACCTTAATAGTAACTCATATTCTTCCACAAAGTCACTAGTACTGTTAATTAAAAACAAAAACAAAAAAACCTAATTTTTCCAGTAAAAAAAGAAATACCTATGGTTACAGTCACAGACTTCTTTTGGATATAGAAAGACAATATACATTTTTGAAAAGAATAACAAGGAAAAGATGGCAACTGTAAGTAGCCTTACAAAAGGGGGTTAGAGAAAAGTCACCAAAATGGAAGAGGGAAGAAAATGTCCTCTGAATTCTGTAAATTAGCAGAAATAATTTACATGTCATAAAAAAATCATAAACCATCTAGTACAAGAAGGGCATGGGAGTGAGAACACTGAATCTGACTGTTTCCAGGCCACCCTTCAAAGTCAGCTGCTACGCGAGCCAGGTCCACTTAGTGAGAACTGTACCTGTTTTAACATTTGAGCCGGGCAAGAGCCATTAAGTCTTAGAGATTACCAAAAAAAAAATCTTCCCCCAAGAGTCTGTTGGCTTGCTAGACATGGTAACCAGCCCACTCCGGGAAAGACTTGGGCGAAGGTGACCTCGGTTTCGGGAGACACAGTTCATGATGAAGTTCTTCAGATGCTTGCAGGATTAGGAAGCTTATGTTTGGGAGGAAAATGTACAAAGTGGTGGTGGGCGTTTGTGTGCACACGCTGGGCTGCAGAGAGGAAAGGAACGGACACTGTCAGGCCATGGATGGTTCAGGCCAAAGTCTGTGTGGGCCTGGCCTGCATGGCCGCGGTGCCCTTTCCTCCTCAGGAGACCCGGGCAGGTGCCCCAGACTGCCGCTCCCTCTTGTCTGCTCGCCAGCTGAGCACCTCTATTCTACCTTCTAGAGGAAAAATGGCCTGCCGCTGTGCATCTGCTGTGGCTCCAACAAGCTGCCTTTGTTCCTCCCAACCCTGAAACACTACAAAAAGCAACCCAGGGTAGGGCGCTGCCTCCTGGGAAGGGAGCCGCACTTCTTGAGCACAGTGGTGGGAAGAAGCAACGTTATCTGTGCCCCGGGCCCTACGCCTGCGTGTGCTTCGTTTGAGATGCACACACACGCCCCGTACTACAGGCTGTACACACACAAACACATCAGTAAATCCAACAGAGTGCAGAGTTTGTTAAGTGGACTCAGCTCCACACAAGCATATTCAAGTTTGTCATGAAAGGGGTACACAGAAATTACTGATGGTCGGGCTCCTTCAGAAAGCCGTCAAGACTCATCACACAGCGGACGGCACTGATACATCCAACTAAGTCAAGAAAGCGAAGCGGGCATGTGAGATGCGTGTGACTCCTGACTACCTAGCCATTCTAGACTCTGTCTTGTGGTCACTGGGGAATATAATTGCGGAACGGTTTTGCACGGAGAGCACCTCACACTGGGTGTGTACATGCATATTGTATACTCATTTACAGACATTTAGACAGCAGCTGTGACATGCTGGATGGGTTAAGTCCCTTTCCTTACTATAATCTACATATAAATTGCAATGATTTTGCTGGGGAATACCAAACTTCTGTGGCAACAGTCACAGAAGCAGGTGTCTACGACGGGGTTATTTTATTATTATTATTTCTGTCTTGGGGGTATCAGAATCTCATTGAGGCATTTTGAACCAAGGAAACCTCTGAATTTGAAAGAGGGCTAGTAGGGACTTTTTATACCCTAATTAGGTATCTTAAAACCCAAGAGTCCCAGGACTGTGGCTAGATTTTCCCATGATCTGCACATGAGGCTCCCTCACTGAAGTCTCAAAAAGTTGTGACTTTGCATTTCAACAAAGAACCACGAAATAAACCAGATGCTCAGCAAAACTGAGAAAAGTTTAGAGATATACATTGTATAGGAAAGAAAGCTTTGTGTTGAGATTGTTCTCCCTGTTAAGGAAATGATTAAAACTGGCATCCCGGGCACCTGTGATCATATCTTTGGGGATTCACTCTTTAGCTAACATGGTGTTGATTTTACACTCAGCCCAGATCTACATCACTGAAACAGGATAGGAAATAGCAGTCACTTCCTGAGGGCAGCTAGTTCGGACAAGTTTGGTGCTCACTGTTTTCCACAGTCTTCAGTCATGAATAGGGCTCATTTTTGTGATAATGCAACCAATAAAAAGCAAGAGATGCCCATGTCTCCACACCCTTCCAATTTCTCCATCTTCTGTCCCTTCCCCTGGGCTTGCTGATTTAAGGCAATAATTCTTTACTACACGTGGCTTCTTGTGAAAATACCTTAACTGAGGTCACTTCAGATTTGATTTTTAGTCTGAAAATATTCAGTTTATGGAGCAATGGGCCGGGCCTGAAGAAACCCTGGAATCCAGGTGTTTCCGTCAGCGGTGTGGAAAGATGATGTTTCTTGTTTCAACCCAGGGCACTGTCACCCCGCCTTCAGTGAAATACATAGTTCTGAAAAAGAACCGATGCTATGTGGACCTCACCTTCTACTTCTTCGCCCTAAAAAAGAATAGAAACAAACCCTAGTGTTCCATTTTCTGGGACCTGTTAATGTACACCATTGACCACTATGGACTCAGTGTCCAAGGAGAACAAAATAATCAGAGACTTAGAACAATCCCTGGAGTATTTTGGTCAGGCTAATCATCTTAATACCTCATGCTAGTAATAATGCTTTGTGTTAGTAATTTGCATGTCGTGTTTACAGGAACACTGAATAACCACCGCTTTCCTTTGGGGAGGTTTAACTGTATCTAGAAATGGCAACTCTACAGAGAGAGAGAAAGAGAAAGAGAAAGGAGAGAGAGAGAGAGCACGAGCGAGAGCGAGCGAGCCCTGGGGAGTATGAAAATATTCTTTTTCTAGAGCAAAGGCTCTTCTGTGCCCCCTTTCTGCCTCCATAGGCAGTTCAAGCACCAAGTAGAGACCTCTCTTGAAAGTTTGCCCCATGTAATCTTATTTCCTGGGCACCTAAAAGAATAGCCCTTTTCTTCATGAAAACAGAGAGAGTGGCAGCCACCATCCCAACTGGGAAGTTATGTCTAGCCTCAGAAGCCTGGTGGCTGGGTCAGCTCAGGCACTCTCTTTACACAGTGCAGAGAAGGCATTGGGTTGCCTTGCTTTTTGTATGGAATTAGGGACTCTATTGAAATTCTAGTGCGCCCTTCCTTTTGTTTGTCACCAAGTCACATGGTTCTGTCTTTAGTGTCCTATTTTTTCTTTTTTTAAATTTCTCTTTCTGGGGGACAAAATTAGCCATTTAAATAAAGTTCTTTTCTAGTGAGTAAAGAGGTTTCTTGGAGCCAGAAATCACTCAAAAGAAAGTCTGTCGACCCTACCCATGGAAAAGCCCAGAGATTTCTCTAAATACCTCTTGCCAAACTACCTAATGTGATTGGATGTTTTTTTGGTTTCACATTATTGGGTGCTGAATACATTTTGCAATCCTTTTGTTCTCTTCCCCAGGGCTTCCATTACTCTGGACTTCAACTCATTCCTAAATTAAAGAATTCTTTCAGAAGATTTCTTTTAAGCGTCAGGTCACAACAGAAAGGGCACCCTCCCATTCTCCTAAATCCCAACGGTATCTCAGGTTGTGGTGCTCTTACATTGCACCTTCATTTTGTTTCTTTTTGCTGTAGCAGCTCACTGGCTATAGCAGGGGGTAGACTGGTTATCTGATAGCTTTGCTGCAGAGTCACATATCCTCGGCTTTCAGCCCCAACTAATTAAATAACATCTGTAACAACAGAGGAAGGCTCCAAAATGGGCATATCTGGTGTGAACCCTGGCCTGACCTACCTTGTTGCCACACATTTCCTAAGGGCAATGGGTGCTGGGAGCATTATGGGAGCCCCAACTAGGAAGCAACATGAACCTTTATGATGTTCTCTCGGGGAATCTGAGGGATTTATATCTGAGGGGCACACCTCATTTGGAACTTCTGTGCTGAGGGCAAACACTAACTTGGGGCATGGCCTGGGCACATACCGTGGGTGTACTTTGTGATGGAAGTACATGTAGGTCAATCCATTAGACTTAGGTGAAACATACACACCCAGAGGGAATCTTTTTTTCTTTCAGATCAGAATGCATACATTCTAACTGTTCATGGGTTGGAAAGGGTTTTCTTGGTCCTTATAGGAATATTGGGATGATACAAAATAGAACCCCAATGACTTCTAAACAAAGCAAATTCAAATCACTCTTTCTAAGGTCAGGAGCTATTGTAATCTTCAAGATGCCTAGGAATGGATTGCAGCTGGAACATAAGCAGGGGATTATCCACCAGTTACTCATGGCACAAACAGATTCAGAGCATTAGGAATTTGGGGAGGAAAAGTCTATAAAACTCTTATTAAGAGCTAAAGTTTACAACTCAATTGAAATATATAGTAAAAAACATTTCGATATACTTTTTTTTTTTTGTTTTATGGCCTGGCTTGTTTCTCAATCTTTCCCCATGTAGAGATTTGTATCAGATATCATGTGTTCTAGTTTCTTCATTTTTAGGGCTATATTTTACACCTTTGGGGTGCTTTTTTGGGTACAAATAATGGCATTTAGTAAGGGAAAATAGTACACTATGCTGAGATACTACCAAGTTTTCAGTGCTAGGAAATTTTATTTTTCATAAACTTTATCTAAATATCTTGAGAGACATATTCCTCTTTGAGTTTTTTTTTCCTTACCCTTGTTCAGCTAACCCAGTTTTAAAATCATAAATTGCTAAAAAAAAATGTTCTTTTCCATGTCAGTTCTTGTCCTCATCCCATACTTGTCCTAAGAGGTGTTAAATCTGGAACACTTGCTTTCATTTTATATATTTATTTTCCTCTGGCTACCAAAAAAAGCTTTCTTAGCACACATAGCATCCTAGCACGAAGTTCAAAATGCAAGAAGATTGTTGAATTTGAAACCAAAAAAATAAAAGGACTCATGCTCCTCTTCTGTTCTTAAAGCAAAATATATTTCCCCATTTCCTAACATGTTTGTGATTATTTATTGAAGTAAAGATTGACAACCTAAAAGCATCTATAACCTTTTGAAACAGATATGACAGTTTATTTTCTAAAATGTTGGTCAGTTCGGAAAGCAGCCCTTTTAGAGGCCAGAACATATGGTAATGACCCCACAGCAAGTTCACTGTTCACTGCTCCTCCAGGTTAGATCTTCTACTCCAATATAGCTTCTTCTTCTCTCCAGAGAACAAATCTGTCAACTACTTTCAGCTATGAGATGTTTGGGAGGTACAGACATACATGTGAACATGTAGAAAAAGTCTAGAGCTGTGCAAACCTGGGCGGTTCATGTTGCTCGACTGATAACATCATCTCACCAAAAATTCCTTAAGGATCCTCTGACGTTAAAAAAAAAAAGAGATACTTCTTTTGAAGGGAAAGGGTGAATATTAGGCTTTCAAGCCCTACTGAAATTTTTTCTATTATATGTTCCATAACAAAAGGTGGATTTTAACCCAATTGCTTAGCTTTTTACATGGCAAATCAGCATTAAGGCAAATGGATCTCCCTCATATATGACAAGCAGATAGCTAAATGTGGCCCATAAAATACGATCCAAAATCAACTTTTCTGGAGGTACTATGAATTCTGTCTACCATGCTAGGTTTAAATAAGAATGCTATTTTAAATCAGCTACTGTTGAGCAATTAAAAATATTTTAAAGTGGCTTTTGGCTTTCTTTCTTTGTAACATATGCCTACTGATATCAGGTCATTTTCTTCTCGATTAAAAAACATTTTGTCTTAATGTCAAGTTTTTCTTTTTGATTTCATGCGTTGAATGACTTGTTTTCATAATATCAAAACAATTCCATGACATGGTTAATTAACTAATGCTCCCTCTGTTGGTAGTAAATGGAAATATTAGAGTCTTACAACATTGCTATTTTATAAAGCAAATATAGCAAGAGAATTAGTTGTTTTCTACTAACTTTTAAAACAGGTCAATTTTGGACACACAGTTCTTGGCAGAATTCCTCTTACAAATCACGATGGGCAATATTCAACAGTCAATTAACCATTCAAGTCTACAATACACCTTTTAGCAAAATATTTACTGAATTAAGGACCACAGGACCAAATCAAACTCACATAGGCTCCAGTTGCACTAACCCTACTAAACATCAGCAAGAACTTGTGGAAAAGATCCAAGTTAACTAAAAGTCTAAAATAGATGGGTAACACCAATTTAGTCATTATAGAGTTGTTTTCCTTGGAAAGACTTCTCATTTGCTATATAGTTTTTATAAATAAGTTGCTGAAAGGAAAATTAATGCAAAGTAATTTTGAAACTAAAATACTCTTTTCTTCTTTTTTTAAAATGTCGTTTGGTGTTTCTGCTTTGTCCAAAGTTTTGCTTTTCCCCTTAAGTGTGTTAAAATATGCCCAGCAATGTCATCATCTCTGATGTTTTTGTTAGGTTTAAGAATTTCTATATTTGAGTTAGAATCCCTTCAGGACACTGTCTATAAATGGAAAAAAAATCTCTATTATAATACTTTCATCAGGACCGAGGAGAGAAATCCCAACTAGGAAGAGAGAGTGACACCTAGGATGATGCAATGGATTGGTGGTCTTTGAATGATGGATGTTGGCATCTGGGACATTTTTGTTACTTTCTTTAAAACCTTTCCAAACAGCAAGGGTTAGTAAATCATCTAAAGACTGATCATCTTATGTTGCCCTCTCAACCATGGTGGAAATTGTCAGAAGGTATATGTGAAAGGAAGAAAGTAATTTTGGCATCAAGGCATCCTGCTCTGTAACAGGCTTCTGATAACGCTGTTCGTGGCTGTGAAGGGTATGGAGCTCTGACAGACAGAGTTCTGCGAACTCTTCCTCCAGGCTGACCACAAAAGGAAAGAATTCACTTGTCAAGACCTCTCAACTACTAGTGTTTCATCAAAGAAAAAAAAGGAAAGTCAATAGAGAGTCTAGAATCATAAGATCTCAATGAACTTCTCAAGAACCAAGAAATCTGTTTCTGAAAGATAAAGTCCCTCCTATGAAGAAGAACAGAATTCTAAATGGATCAACTGAAAACAAAAAAATTCAGTGGAGCAACCTAAGCTTGCTAAAAAGTCAAAGAACTACATATCAAAATACAAAGCAGCAGTTCAAATTACAGCAGGGATGGGCTGGCCACTGAGGCCCTCATCAACCCAGGCAATACTTAAAATAATAAAAATTAAGAAAAATTAAAAAAAATATGAAGAAAATATCCTTCCTCTCTTTCAAATATAACTTTAATTGCCTTTTATTCTTTCTATCTGGAAGCAGTATTGCTAACCTTAACAGTCTTGACTTACCAAAAAATATATATATGTGTGTGAAATAAAATAAAAGAGAAGGGATCGGTGGCAGTGTATGCAAAACCAAAATGGAAAAAAGAAATTACTTTTAACAATCTCACTTTTTTTTTGTTTTTTTTTTTACACAAATACTGTTGTAAATATATTAAAAAAATCAGCATTCTATCTGGTAAACGTCACTTTTGCCCCTCTATAAAATTTTGAATTAAAAAAGCCTCAAGAACTTTTGATTATTCCCCCCCCACCCTCCATTTCTCTTTCTCTCTTCCACAAGAATATATCCTGACACTTTTTTTTTGTTTTTTGTTTTTTGCAAAGATTGTTGGAAATAATCCTTCTCTTGTACCTAGAAACGTAGGTGCAAACCTCTGATATCTTTGTTTTATCTGCATTCCTGCCTTTCATGAAAGTCCCTCTTGATTGTGCTGAGGCTGTGGCTCAGCGAAGACACTGAATAAATACGATAGCCACTGTTGCTTGATGCTTGTCCAAGTCTTCCTGGCTTCTGCTGCAAGGGGGGACATGGACGAGGTGGGCAGGGTGTGTGGACCCAAGCAGAATCTGGAGGGAGAAGCCTGCTATTTGCCTTTCCCACACCACCAAACCCACTGCCCCTTCCCACCCCACAGCCCTTTTATGAAATCAGACAACATGGTAGGTGGAAAACAGCAGGGCCTTTCCTCTGGCTTTTCAACCAGAAGTGATATTCCACAGTTTTAACTGGTTACTGTGAAGTCCAAGTGGCCAGAATTGTGAAAATGTCCACTGAAACACTGCAAGCGGTGTACTTAAAGACAGTAGGCCTTTGAGATTTTGTTATATATTTTTGTAGTGCTCTTCACAAGTGAAAAAAAAAAATTTTTTTTTTGCTTTTTTTTTTAAAGATTTTTTTTTTTTTTTTTCTTTTTTTTTTTTTTAAGCTGAGCCATCCTGCTACCTGTTGGCAGCTCAGACCTCTTGAAGCACTACCAGGCCTTAAGGCCACCATCCGAGGGAGGCTGGGAAAACTATTATTCACCCAAGCCTCCGGAAATGTAATGTACCAGNATTTTTTTTTTTTTTTTGTAAAGAAGGGTTGTATTTAGAGGCCAGTAGCTAGAGATCCAACCAGTGGACCTCTTGAAGCACTACCAGGCCTTAAGGCCACCATCCGAGGGAGGCTGGGAAAACTATTATTCACCCAAGCCTCCGGAAATGTAATGTACCAGCAGGCAAAAAACAGTTCTTCATGTAGTACAAAATGAAACGAACCAAAAACAAAAACAGAAAAGTAAAAACGAAACCAAAACATTTCTTAAATTCTAGTGCCATAGCTTTTTGTTTGTTTGTTTCTTTTTTGTTGTTGTTTTGTTCATAAGAAAGAGAGAAAGATTCTACTTATCCGTCAGACACATGCATCCTCATGTGGTCGTTGAACTGCTCGATTTGGTCAAACTTTGCTGGGCAGACGGAGCAGACGTAAGTGGTCCCCTCCGTGCAGGCCACCACCCCTGGGGGGCCGGCGCGGGCTCCGGGGGGTGTGCCCGCGGGAGGGGTCCCATTGCTGGCACTGTGCAGGGCCACGTGCCGCTCCAGGAGGGTCTTGTGGGAGAACTTCTTTTTGCAGATGTAGCACTCGTAGGACTTCTCCCCCCGGTGGAGGCGCATGTGCACGTTGAGCGAGCTCTTCTGGGTGAAGCGCTTGTTGCAGATACTACACTGGTAGGCCCTCACTCCCGTGTGTGTCACCATGTGCTTGATAAGGTAATCCTTTAAAGAGAAGGAGCGCCAGCAGATGCTGCATTGGTGGGGCTTCTCACCTGTGGATGTGGGAAGAGACGGCAAGCAGGACGGAGTGACACATAGTGATGGAGGGAGGAAGGAGAGACAGAAATACAAGACAACACAAAACAAAGAAACAAACAAAAAAAGAAATTAAAAAAATAAATAAAGTCTGCTTCATTAATGGATCTCTCTTGATTGGAAAGATCCAGTCCTTCCTAGCCTCTCATGCTCTGAGAAACCTTGCTTTAAGGTGATGCCAGGGCAGTCTAGAGTTTTTTGTTTCTCTGTGTCAGAAAATGGCTCTCTTGGAAAGTTACAAGATATTCCCCACTAAAAGGTCATCCTGTGGAGAAAAGGGAGGGCTGCTTTACGGGGGTCATTTTCAGCATCATCATTAGGGGCTATAACTATGTGTCTTCCATTTTATCAAACAAATACTCTTTTGTTATAAATGATAAAATTTCTCTTATCAAAGAAATAAGAGAGAGGAAAGACCTTTGGAGACATGGGGTTCTCTAGAATCTTTGGGAACTGAAAGGACAATGGTCACAGAGCTTGGCTCTTTGGGGACACTCTCCATTTCCAGTATTCCATCTAGTAAGCGCACTCATGCCTTGGTTTTAGGTCTGGAAAACATTGACTAACAAAGGAATCAGTCATTCTGAAGAGCTACACTTCTAATTTTATCTATTTTATACAGAAATCTTCCTAAAATGTAACTTAAGTGTTAATCGGCTATTTTGTCTTGACTGCACTGAGCTGCAGATTGGCCTCGTCTGGTGTGGAGGTTGAGTAGGTGGTGGACAACACAAGGATCTCAGAGTACATCCATCCTGTTTAAACATAGGTCCCAGCACACTGCTCACCACTCCGACAAATCACAAATGCCTCTGAGGTGCACAGCCCTACTTACCTCACTGCACCGGTGTTGACATAAAAAAACACATGCAATCACTTTGCAGACCACCCAGAGCGGCGTGGGAATACTTGTGTGGTATTCTTACTACCACACTATCCTCCCTCTCACCCCTGCCCATTAAATGGTTCCATACGCTTTTTTGAACTCTTGGGTCAATTTAAAAAAAGTTTCCTCCTTCTTTGCTCTCAGTCTGTTGGCCAAAACTCTTCTTTCTCCTCAGTTTACTGCTTTGGTTTGCCGTTGACTTAGAAACCAAACAATCAAGCTTGTTAAAAACAGTAAGGTTAAGTATAAATATTGCCACTGAATAATCACGTGAGGTGTTCTTCTGTAAGTAACGTCCATAGGCCTGTGAAGTCTCTTTGGATAAATAGAGACCTGATTTTTGTTGGTGCTGTTTGTTCTCAGCTCTGCTCTTGACAGCTGAGATGAACTGCGTTAAGGTGTCCCATCTCTCCCACCTCATTTCTGCTTGCCCGCCTCTGAGAATGAAGTCTTTCTATGTACTCTTCCACAACCCAGTTGAAAGCCCAAAGCCTTTCAAGGTCTCTAGGGTAATATTTCACCATCTGCACTGTGCATCATGGTAGGAATCTATTTCTTAAGTTGCAGTTAACTTCCAGTTAAAATATATGCCTTGACTGTGTTTCCCTTTTTTCTGTTATGAAACAGAAAAGATGTATCATGGAAACAACAGCACTGCAAACAATCGCCACATATTAGTGCTTAGTACATGCCAGGCTCAGCGTGCGTGATCTGTTCTATGAAACTCGAACTCATCAGAAAGCTTTTTCATTGTGTTCGTAAACATACTAGGATATGTTTCGAAGCACAGCATGGGAAGAGATGGCTGTTTCATTCAGGAATTACTCCACAAATTTCTTACTTTCACTGGTCTTAGAATTCTTTTCCCTTTAGTTATTCACAAACATTTTGGCCTGCCTCCTGCTCCTCTCAATTCCCTTTTGATTTCCTTTCCCTGGTTTTCACTGATGGGGCAGTGTGATCCATAGGATCAGAAGAGAAACATTTCACTTTTAGACTGAAGTGAGGGAGTTTCGAGAAGCCTCATTCCTAAAGGAAGAGCTCAGCCAATGCATGGTGTTTACCCAGGTACATTTTCCTGAAATGAGAGAGTCCCTAGGAGAAGCAGTCATGCATGTTATTTTTAGTTGAAACATTTCTGTCAGCTGTAAACATGTTTGGAACTCAAGCTGGTCTTTGCCATCCCCGTGCTTTCAGTAAACTTTCTAGAGGCTACGATAGGCCGGCCAACTATCTTTTAAAATGTCCACCTGTCACCTTTCATGGGAAGCATGCCTTCTTAAGTACCAGATGGTATTTTGGCTGCTAGGAAGTTGAAACTTTGTCTATGTTAAAATGCTCTTGCCGTTTGAAACTTTCACCTTCTTCCAGTGTGTTTTTCCTCTAGGCAAGGTCATGGATGAAGACTTTTTCTTTCACACCCTTCTAATCTGACTCTAAATTGATTCTTCACAGTTGTCATCTTTCCCTCCATAGCACAGATCTGTATGTTGTTTGTTTGCATGTCATATTGGTTTGGCCCTTAATTATTGGTGTGACCCTGGGCTTTCTAAGCGTTTTTCTCTCTCTGGGTTTGTTTCCCCTTCTGTAAGTGGGGAGCTGGACCAAGCACTTGCCACAGCCCCTTGCAGATGCAGAGGCCTCTGCCCACATGGCCTATGACCCCCGAGGACTCTAGTCCAGGACTCATCAGTGCAGGACCTGAGGGCAGGCTGCTTAAGTCATTCAATGCTTCAGCGGGCCCACATTTTAAATAGGGCAAAGTATCCTGTGTCCTTCCCTGGCACAGAAAAATGGTATGATAGTTAATGAAGAAAAATGTTTGCAAAGCACTGGGGAGCCCCTTAAAGGAGCGGCTCTCTATACTTATAGGTGCCGTGCTGGGGGAGCAGGGGCGCTTCAGGAACTGTCTTACTAAGTGGGGTGTATTTGCGGAGTGGTCAGGTGTCCACAACTTTCATGTCTATATGTTTAGATGTGAAACTATATCACTCAGTAGAAATGTTAATATTTTTTTCCTTTCAGTTACTTTTCCTGCATATACTTATAGTGATTCCCCCAAGGGCTTTCAGCATTATATATGGAACAGACATGGTCTGCTGAGTATTGCTCTCAATATGGAGAAATGAAGAGTTAAGATGAATGGTAGTGGATGGTTTTCCAGGTTTCAGCCTATGGCCAGAAATGGCAAGTCCGATTTGTTAGACTCAAAGTACAAAACACAAAGTACAAAACAGACACTAGAATTATAACATGAGGTGGGGCAGGGGGAGGGCGGGGGAAGCTCATATAAGCCCCTTTGCTTTAAAACGATCCATTTGAGGGCAGGAGTCAGATATGAATTCCATTTCCTTGGCTGAGTGACTTGGGCATGTTACTTAACCTCTCTAAGCCTCAGTTTCCTTATCTGTATCTTGAGAAGAATACAGTCAGTACCTGTCTTGCGAGGTGCATTTTGAACATTAAAGAGATAAAGCACTTAGTACAGAGTACACGTTCCTTTTAAGAAAAATTCAACCATTCCCTTCGGCACAAAGGAAATGATGATAAATGAAACCCACTGAGAAATGACTTGCATGGCATGGGGAAGCCAACTCACGATTAAAAAATTATTTCAGATAATCAATAAAGCAAGTGATTATATTGCAGCTATGTAATTCAGAGTTCAGGGTAGAGTATGCTCTCAGTTACACGTGCTAATGGAAAGAAGTCGTACCATGAATAAAATGTCAGCAAACAGCAAAGACAGGATTCCTTAGCAAGCAACAACTGAGCTCGGAAGATGCAGAAACCAGACAGCAAGTGGAGAAATCGAGGGGGAGGCAATGTCCTTTGCTATTCCAAGGATGGGAGGGTAGTGAATGCACATACTTTTCTCCAGTTTTTGATGCATGCTCTCTAAAGAGCCACTCTTTCAACTCCTTCTCGTGGATCAGCACTGACACTTACTCTGCCATGACTGACAAGTCGGGGAGAGTGAGAGAGTGAGAGAGAGAGAGAGAGAGAGAGAGAGAGAGAGAGAGAGAGAGAGAAAGATACTGTTAGGTTAACAGATGTAGAGAATCTGCCCAAAGTTTAAGGAAAATGTATCCTAATGGGCTAAGCTACCCCAATGCTGAATAATGACCTCCGTATTAGGGGCTCAGCAAGAACCCATTTATTCTGCTCATTCTGTCTCTAACCAGGCTTCTCTTGGGCTGCAGAAAGGACAGTAATTGCTGTTACCAGGGTGTTTTTCTGAAGCACTGTTTCCACCTGTCCCTCTCATTCTCTCGGCTTCTCTATCATATACTCTGGCATGATGCCCTCCTCAGGTAAGTACAGTGAAGGGTCAGAAAACCAAGCCTGGGTGGGTGGTGACAGAGCAGGCAGGAGGAAGGAAGAGGGGAGTCTGGTCTGGGGAAGGTGGCTACTGGCAAGGATAGCAGAAGGGGTCCTTGAAATTGCAGGTCCTCTGAATGGGGAAAGTCAAGATTGGAACAGAAAATGGGAAAGGTTCCGTGACAACAACGGAGGGATGTTCAGGTGGAACCATACAGAGCTTTCATGGCTGCAGCGTTCACTGTCCACCACGGAAGTCTAGTTGGAGGAGGGCAGACCTGCATACCTGAGATATGGCTGCTATAACCACCTGTCAGCCTTTTTCTCCAGTTTCAGGGTGCGAGTCTGGTGCCAGCGTGGACTGTGAGGCTATTAGGGGGGATTGCTTATGGGGACACACTGCATTCACAAAATATCTGTGGCTTCAGTGACAACTAAAACAATTTTGCTATTAAACAGCATTTTGAAGACCTCAGAGAACTTCATCGATATTACTTGACTTTTCTTACAACTTTATGAGTGGGGTGGATATGAACATCCCCAGAAGATGGTATATCTCTGTTGGAGATTTATAGTCACATCCTGAAGGGTACTCAACAAGTCAGCAATAGCTGAGAGTATGACCCCAGCCCAGATGGATTTCCCCTCCTTCCCTGTTAACAATTTCCTGCTCTCTGGATTATGCTGCAAAATATATGCTGCTGCTGTAACACATAACATATATGTTCCTAAATGGTTTGATAATTTTACAGCATTTACTGTTCAGTGCTTTTACATAAATTATATTATTGGGTTCTCAGAGAAACCATGTAAAGTAAGTACTATTAAGATCTGTATCTTATGTGCCAAAAATCTGAGGCTCAGATTGATTATAGAATTTGCCTAAGATCACTTGGTCAGAAAGTGGTAAAACCAAGGCTTTCTTACTTCTCATCTTATACTCATTCATTACTTCACTGGCTGGAGGTAATTAATAACCAAACCTCTATCTGAGAATTATTGTATTATTATCTTGGTCTCACTATATCATTGCTCTATTGATGACACTGTTATGTTACTCTTATTGCTTTATCTATTTATATCAAATCCATGACTAAAACATCTGAGCTTCTCAAAGTAAAAAACAAAATTACTATATGTGCAGAGGACACCAATGGGCTAAAACTCACTGAATGGCCTGTTGATAAAATGATTCAGAAAAACACCCAAACATCTACCATTTGTTGGCAAAGAAAACTCAAGTTGGAACACAGATACAATATATTCTCTAGCACATCAAAAAAGAAAAAGGAAGGAAAGAAAAAGAAATTCAAGTCTTGCTGAGAAAATAATGCATTTATGTATAAGTCCTTTGAATTAAATTCTCCTGGAAAGCACGCCCACATTTTTGACATTCATTCACTTACTCAACATGTATTTTTAAAGCAACTACATATACTAACCTATATTCATCCATAGATTTTAAAGCAAAATGTTTTAAGATTGGGTTTTAAAAGAAAAAGCCCCACCTGAATAGCATTGCCAGATAAAATACATGACACGCAGTAAAATCTCAATTTCTGATAAACAATGAATAATTTTTTAGTATGTCACAAATATTGCGTGAGACATACTTGGATTAAAAATAATTGTTTATCTAAAATACAAATTTAATTGGGCATCCTATAGTTTTGTTTACTAAACAACCCTATACCTAGTGGTACACAAATGCCCAAATGCCATCCCAGTCAGTTTTATTATGTGTGCAGTTTTGTTATATAGAGCAAGGTACAAACAAACAGAATGTGGTATCAGAAACATGTTCGCATTCTTGGAGAAAGTACTTAATATATAAATGTGCAAAGCATTTTTGCATTATTTCTAAATCATATAGTAAATGAAGCAGTCTGTGGAAACAGACCACTTTTACTTCTGGAAGTCATTAGACATCATCGGAGAAGGATTCGACTCATTCATTGATCAGTATTTGATGAATGTTTATCATATGTAAGGTATTATGTTGGGTATATTTGAAATATAAGATATATATACATATATATATGTATATATATGTTATATATAATTATATACATATATATACATATATATATATCTTATGCATATAATTACATATAAAACTGTTTCTGCTTTCACAGAGTTTATATTGTAATGGGAAGGTATAGAGACAGCCACATAATTATAATACAGGTCAGTCCTGTTAAGTGCCAGAAGGGGTACATCTGCAGTTTGAGATCTTTAGCTCCCCTCTCATATGTGAGATGTTTGCTTCCATAACATAATTTATCCACTGTAAAATCAAGATGTTATCTCTAACTCTGGTTTACTTTTTCCATACACATAGATTCTTATGAGTGGGTTTTTTAGAGAACAACGTTATGGAACAAAAGCAACCTGATGCCATCCTCCTAATCCCCGAAGCCATCTAGGGAAGTAGTGTGAATCAGGGCTTAACACCCAGACTGCTGGGTTCCATTCCCAGGGTCTGGGATTCAGGCCTGGGCTGCTGGCCCGGGGATCACACTCCCAGAACCACTACGCTGAGGCTGTCTTTGACTTTTCCCTGCTGCTTGTACTCCACGCCCACACTGACATCCAGGCGCCTTCATGTCCTCCGTCTTCCCCTTCCATTCCCATTCCCCTGATTATTGTTTTTCCTCTTAGGAGGGGGCATACAGGAGTCCTGCTTTGCCCTGACAGGGTGGTTTGTTTTATCTTTGTTTTTTTTTTTTCTCTGATTCTCTTATATTCAAATATGTCCTTAACTCTTGGTTTCCTTCCGCACTACTTTTATAAAACTGCAGTAAGGGGAACTTGAGAATTTCCTAGAAGAGGCAAAGGCTTACTGTGGTTTGTGTGGCAAGAGAAAGAGTGATTAGGTGAGAATTTTTTTTTTTTTTACTTAAGAAAAAGCCTTAAGGAGGAGAAAAAATGTTCATGTTAGGAAAGAAGTTGAAGGGAAACCCAAGGTGTATCACGTTGCTTCAGCATTTGAATTCCATAGAGGAAGGAAACACGTGGAGAGTTAATTATTCAGAGATTGGATATAGAGCAAAGAAACTCAATGTCTCCTGGGAGGATGGGGCTAAAGTAACAACGATGATTAAAAAAACCAAAAAACAAAAACCCCAAAACATTAAGTAGTACTTCACCTTTTATGAAAAGCTCTCACATGCATCGTACCTTTACAGCTACTTAAAAGGTAGGCAAATTATTATTTCCATTTTAAACTCAAAGAAACTGAGGGTTATGAAATTAAGTGACTCGCTTAAGGCCACAATTAGAGGAACCAAACTCAACCCAAATAATCTAATTCCAGTATAATCGTCTTTCACTTATATCCCTACTCTAAGTTTTAGTGTTATAATTATTATGGAATATGCTTTATAACCTGGGCTTCCTAGGTTCTCTAAGGTAGAGCTTAGCTCCAAAATCAATATGATGGACTACTTATTTGTCTTAAACACTTCCTTTAATGAATATGTGGGTTATTAACATAAAGCTACACAGAATTTTACTTGGAATCCAATCTCAGAGTTGATTTTTTGCAGTTGTTGAAAGCAAGTGTCCTTTACATTAAACCTTGGAGCTACTGACATTCAAAGCCAGTTACCACACAGAGTAGCTGTGATGCCAAGAACCCAAATATCTTTCCTTTTAGCTCTGTCAATATTCTTTATTGGTAGGATTCTTTTCGGTTAGACCCCCTTTGGGGGTCGAATGACCCTTTCACAGGGGTCGCCTAAGACCATCGGAGAACAAAAATATATTTACATTACGATTCATAACAGTAGCAAAATTACAGTTATAGAGTAGCAACGAAAATAATTTTATGGTTGGGGGTCACCACAACATGAGGAACTGTATTAAGGGGTCGCGGCATTAGGAAGGTTGAAAACCGCTGGGTTAGATTATAGATAAGAATACTGAATCCACCCCTACTCTTTCAAGTATCCCCAGTACTTTCTAGAATCTTTTTAGACCAACATATGGACTTTTTTTTGCTCTGGATTTTTATCATTTCCGCTGGCTCCTGTAAAGTTGGGAGGCCCCACTTTCTTGATGTTTTCCCAAGAAACTGGAAAGAACTTTACTTTGAAATGTGTGCCAACCATGAATCCAGGTCCTGCATTCCTTTGATACAATCAGGCTGTCTTGCTTTTGAAAATTTAGACCCGTTGTTCTTAAACATTGTTAGGTTATGGAATCCTTCAGTCAGACTACAGTCTTGACAGACAGATGGCCCTTCCAAACTGACCCTGCCAAGAAACGCGGGTGCAAGGGAAGAGTGCTGCTTATTTTGAACGAGGTGCTAGAGTGATATATGTACACTATTAATTGTTATACACACCAATACAAAACCTTCATAATTTACTGAGGAACCTCATAGTTTACTAGATATCTGAAGGTTACAGTTTAACCACAACTTAGATTTGTAAAATGACTTTACTTGCGCCTTTTGTATTTATGATGCATAAATGTGCAAACCCATTGTTGGTTTTCTTATGAGCAAATCTATCAATAGTTATTTAGGTTAACTACAGAAGCTTTTGGTGAATCCATTGGATAAATGTGTTTATACACCAAAAAGGTAGTTTTTAGTAGTGCACTGAAAAATTTATGCGTTAAATTAAAGCCTTATTTCAATATGTGATCTAACAGAATGTGTGAATTTTATGTCTGCTAGGTCTACTAGAAGAGATGCACAGAAGGAGAGAGTAGAAATGTTTATAGATCCGGGACCAGCAAAGTTGACTTTGCCTAAGAAGACGCTTCCACAATTGGTCTTTTTTTCCCCTTTAATTCTTAATCTGATAGTTTATAAGACAGCTATTTGGAGAAGGAAAGAATATAAACTATGTGAGAGCACTCTGCAAACCATAAATTGCCACATCAAGAAAAATATTAGTATTTGATTAATGTACCAAATAATGATACCCATGCCACATGGAAAATTTCCTTGATCTCAGGTTATTAGCACATTCACATTTACTCTAAGTAAACACAGTGACTCACTACCTGATATTCTTCCTAAGTTTAGTAGTGTGTCGCTATGTTTTTTTTGGAGGTGTGAAAACTGTCATCTTTAAGAACAATTGATTAGCATAAAGGTACATACATGGATTTACATAATGTCCTGACATAAACTGAACTGCAAAGAAGGAAAAGTTCATCCTGAGTAATGTTCTAGTGTAGCTGTTCAGTTTCATGTTGGGTACCTTGTCTCAATATCTGTTGCTCTCCTTCCCTTCTAGTCCCCAATTTAAATTTATATGCTTTATGTCCTATCCCCTGGCTATTCCTGCTAGCTGATCTGAGAAACAAGGTTGCTTTGAGAAATTAATTTGTTTTCACGTATTGTAATTTAAGTACATAATTTTTCCCTGGCAACTTCTTTGTCACTTATCAGGGATATTCCAGAGCCAGAGGTTTACCAGAAGAGTAACTCTCATAGTAGGAATTTCAAATATGGTGATCATTATTGGGGTAGGCATTTTCAGGTACAAGAGAATCTCAGTGAAACCATACTGCGCACGTGCTCGCTTATATGGAAGGGACCTTATATGGCAGAGCATCCGTGGAGCTCTCGCTTCTAGGTCTGTCCCTTTACAGAGCGACAGGAAAGAGCACTGGCTGTGAGCTCAGATTGTAGCTCTAGAATCACAGACTCCAGGGATGAAAGCCCATCTCACCCCACTCACTGCTCGCCTGATGACTGAATCTTTTCTATGATATCCCTAAGAAATGTTCATCCATGGTCTCTTTGAGCACCTCTAATTACAGGAACTCACGCCCTCTGGAGGCTGTCTATCCCATCTTAGAGCAGCTCTGACTGTCAACACACATTTTCTTTTATTTCATTGAAAGAATCTCCTTAGAGCTTCCAGACATTGGGTCCAGTTCTACCTTTTGGACCCAAACAAAATAAACATAATGTCTCTTTCCTCCCAACCATTTAAATAATACTATTAGTGCTAATGATAACTGTCATTTATAGAGTGCTTATTATGTGCCAGGAATTGTTTTAAGAACTTCATATGTACATTAACTCATTTAATCCTCAAAACAGCACTATAAGAAAGAGTTAGCCTTATTATCCTCTTTATATAGACAAGGAAACTGAAGTCTAGAAAGGTTAAGTAATTTTTCCAGTGCAGTGGTTGCTAAGCCTAAATTCCAACCAAGGCACTCCAGCTCCAAGCTCCAGCTTAACTAGTACATGCTGCTGTCCCTGCAGCTCAGATACTTGGGTGTGGCTTACATGATACCCCAAGTCTTCTGTTCTGCAGCCTGAACATCCCAGGACCTTCGACCATGACTCCTATGCCATGGCTTTGCATCCTGCATCATCCTAGTCATACTCCTCTGGACGCATCCCAATTAGTCTACTGTCCTTTTAAAAGGGAGTACCTAGAACAGACTGTGGTCTCTAGGTACTGAAAATAGAGAATAAACAGTAGAACCCAGAGTGAGTCTATCACTCCTCCTCATTTCAGGGACCACAAATGCTGCTTACACTCGCATCAGCTTTGTTGTGGCCTCTTCAAGCTGATGGTTCATATAGGACTTTCTACAGACTAAAAACCCTTATCCTTGTTCTGCCTAATGACTTTGATCTGTAAACTGAGGTGATTGGCGTACATGATCTCCAAGGGCTTTTCCAGTTCGCAACACCTAGGGTGAAAGAACGTATTACAAAGTTCGATGTATTTAAGGGATGTTGTGCCAGCAAGTTCTTTAGGCTTTTTTCCATTTGGCCCTTCTTCATAAAAGGTTTCTGTGATTTTGTCTTTCGGTGACAGGGTGCTCTATTCTTGTGAGAGGCTTTTAGGAGATGGCTTACAGTGGGGTCTCCTTAAATTCTGAAAAATGACTCCAAACCCCTTCCACCTGCTGTCCTGCCCCTCCCTTCCCACAGCCCCCCCCCACGCCCACCCCTGCTGCTAGGCCTCGGGGGAGGCCTGCACTCACCTGTGTGTACAAACATGTGCTTGACGTAGTTCTGTTTGGCGGTGAAAGTCTTGTTGCAGAGAGTGCACTCATAAGGCTTTTTTTCGCCCTGCCCACTGGCTGTGCTGTGGCCTGCAGATGGGGCCAGGGGCTGTGGCGCTGGCAGCTGTGCAGTAAAGGTCGACAGGCCGGGCTGGGACACTGTCACAAACTGGGTCTGCTGGCCTGCCAGGGGCTGTGGCAGGCTGAAGAGGAAAGGCTTGGGGCCGCTGCCCGCGGGCTGGGTAGTGAAGAGGGCTGGCAGGTAGGTGTTGCCAGCTGTGCCAATGACCTGTGTGTTGCTGGTCAAGGTCAGAGGCATCCTCAAGTTGCTGGTGAGGGTTTCTGTCTGGCGTAAGTAGAGCTGGGTACTTGGCAACGGCTGCCCGATGGATGTGTTAACCGAAGGCTGCTGCAGGACGCTCTTATCCGAGCTGTTGCTGACAGTGATGACCGTGTTGTCCATCTCCACCTCGGTGCTTCTTTCTGGGGAGGAGGCACCGGTCTCTAACTGGTGCGGCTGCGGGCCGCCCTCTGCAGGGGCTTCCGCGGCTTGCTCAGGTTGGGCGGGTTCAGCCGGGCCATCCCGCACCGCCCCGGGCCCAAACTGCTGCTCCACCGAGTCGGGCTCGGTGCCTATGGAGGAGCTGACACCGGAGTCGAAGCTTTCGCCCTTGGGCTCACTCTCGGTGCCCTCGGCCTGGTCCGTGTCTTCCGTGCACTCTTCGGATTCATTGCGCTCCAGGATCTGCACCCTTTGCTGCCCGTAGTAGTCGTAATCGTCCTCCATCTCCTGCTTAATGTGGATATTGCCCACCAGGGTCTGGATGCGCACAGGCCGGGGCTGCTTGCGGCAGTGCGTGGTCTCGGGGGTGGTGGACAGGTAGCGCTCCATCTGCTGCGAGCGCTCGTGGATGCGCGTGATCCAGCTGGGGTCTTCCATGTGGTGGTCGCGGGGCAGGCCGAGCGCAGTCTCATGGTGGCTGACCACCGCACCGCTGTAGAAGGAGCGCTCGCCGCTGCCGTTCTGCATGGAGCACGCGTAGAGCGCCGAGTAGATCCTGTCCACGCTGTGCTGCGGGTGACTCTGCAGGTAGCCCGACTCAGTGTCGCTGCTCTGGCCCGAGGTGCCTGACTCCGGGGTGCCCCGCGGCGTGTCCTGGCCCGAGTCCTGGATCCCCGGGAACACATCGCCCACATTCTGTGACACGATGCGTGTGCACTCATCGATGACGGTTTTGATCTGCAGGATGCTGGCGGCTGTAAGGATCTGCAGGGCTTCCGACTGCGAGACCCGCAGCACGCCGCTGTACATGAAGTCAATGAGCTTTTGCACCGACTGCACTGACACCACGGACGGGATTTCGATGTCGCTGTAGCCCAGCAGCAGCTTGTCCTGGAAGAAGGGGCTGCCGGCTGCCAGCACACAGCGGTGTGCGCGCAGCATGCTCCCGTGGATGCGCACCGTCACGTCACAGAAGTGGCCACGGTTGCGCTGCTCGTTAAGGGTCTCGAGCACGGAATTGCTGAAGTTGTGAAGGTTGATGCTGTGAATGCGCTCGGTCATCCCCTTGCAACTGATGTCACCTGCACGCCAAGACAAACACAAAACAGGGCGTGGGTCAGAGCTAGCTGACTGCGTCCCTAACACCTAGGTCTCAGGAGCTCATGGCTCCTATAAGCACCCACCTTGTACACAAGCGGGCTCTGTGGAGAGATGGACAGGCTCTGCACAGGGGTCAAGGTGTCAATATGAGTCCTATGGGAACGAGGCCTTGAATTTTGTCCCAACAGCTTCCCGGCTATTTGGGGGTACTGAGTCCATGTTAATCCCCTAGAGCTTCAGCCAGGGTTGTCAGTGGAAGTAGAGCTGCCCAATAAACAGATAGGTCATTTGCCTGCCATTCCTATATCAGCAAATAAGAACTGAAAGGCAAATGAAAGACTTGTTCTCATGGAACTCTCTACCTCCACTTGAGACAAGCCCAAGCCCATGTCCTTTGGAAAGCTTACATTTTCTCCAGCTTATCAAAGTTCCTTATTTTATTCATAGACTGCAACGATATTCATAGTAAAAAATAAATTCCCTTCCTACTAATTTCTATGGCATATTCCCCAAATCCATACCATGAATGCAAACATTTTGGAAAATTCAACTCAGACTAAGATGTTCAACAAACAGCGGCCACCATGTTTCCCAGTTGAGAGACAGGTTATAGAGTACAATGAGCTCACTAAAGGGGACTTGCCTGATGCTTCCTATAGCTACAGAAACATTCTATGGGTGGCATTGTTCTTGTCATCTTTGACAATCTGAGTACTTTCTAGGGTGGTTGTATGTGATATGGTGGTTTTCTGAATTTTCTGAGGGTTAATGAAGAAGGAATGTGAAAGAGATCAGAGATGGTAGCATTGACCTTGGCATCTGGAGTACACTTGTGATCATATTTACCATTGAAACTGGGCACTCTGAGAGTGAAAGGGAGCTCTGTTAATAATAAGGTCAGGGTAGCAGGAGTAAACCAGGTGTGGGATGTATGAGCACCCTAGATAACTGATTGCTCTATGCACTTGTTATAGGGAGGTATCAAATGGTTCCCAGTAGGAAGGTACAGTCAGCTATATGGAGGCTGTGGATAGTTTGACTCATGGCCATCCTTAGGCCCCAGACTGTGAAGGCAAGGGATAATGTTAGTGACATTTGGGTCACAGATTAAGAAAGAAAACAGTTGGCTATAACAATAAGTCTTAGGGATTTCCTCTTTTTCTACCTCATTTCTCAAATGGCCCCAAAAATCCCTCTCTCTAAACCATGCCTCACTCAGATTCCCCATTCTTGCCTTCGCGACTGAACAATCAGCTTGCAAGATGCCAAGTAAACGGCCTTTCAAAATCAGGTGGCCCAAGCACTGATCCTTGTGTCTTGCTAGAAGTAACCCCAGAGGCCATGGCCCACAGACAGGAGTGCCCACCTCTTCAGGCTCTTTGTCCTCTGCCTTAGGAGAGGGGGCCTGCTCAGGGAAGTCTGAACTCAGCTAGAATTTCTACTTTACTCTATTCAATCTGCTCATGCTGTCTGAGCTCAGTCGGTGTGACCACATCCTTTTAGATACTCCTTCATTTTCTTTGTTCCCATCTTTACATTTAGCCAGCCTCACATATATCCATTTAACTTAAGAAATGCCTACAGTTTTTGCTCACTTTCAGTGATATGATTTGCACAAATTTTTACATAAGAGAATTCCTTCTTGTTCCAATGTCCACTGGGTCTGCTCTGTTCCTAAAATAGTTCATTAGGCTATTGTTTCTATTTTTTTTTTTACTCATGTAAAACAAATTGTCTTTGCCAGATTAAAGAATCATGGTGAATCCTCTGTAATCGTGCTAAATATGGCCCCAGAGGAAGGCCCCAATAAACCAAGAAGGAATAGTTAGAAAATGAGCCAGCAGACCAAATTCCAAGTTCTTACTGAGTCCCCTATGGTGCACTTATACCACGATAATAATAACAAGGGCGAAATTTGTTCTTAGAGCTTACCATGTGTCAAGTCCTAACTACTGTTAGAACTGGTCTAACTACTTTGTGTATATAATTTCATTTAATACTAACAACAACCCTATGACATAGGTATTATTATTATCCCCATTTTTCAGGTGAAAAACCAAGACCAGAGAAATTAAGAAATTGCTCAAGGCCACATAGGCAGTTGATGGTAGAGTTGGCATTTGAATCCAGACACTCTAGTTCTAGAGGTCATGCTCTTACCTGCTTCACTATATTGCATGCTTTGTCCCTGAATTAAGTCTGGCCCTTAGGTGTCCATGGGTCTGCAGTAAAGCTGAAAAGGTTTGCCTAGCAGGCTCTCCAGCTACTTCTATACCTATCCATGAATTCGCATGGTGCTCATGTTTTTACGTCTTGGGACTTCAGCATAGCCTCAGTCATCTAATCAAGAACATATTTAAGTTTATAAATGAAATGATGCAAGAGATAAAACAACTTGCCCTGACATTCAAATGTAGAGCTTTCTATATATAATTTTACCATCACCAAGGTCTCTTTCATTTGAGTAAAACAGTAATCATTAAAACTGGTTGACTCTCTGATAAAATCACCATTGCTGAGTAGGATGGTTTCCTTAAATATTTATTTAAATATTCATTTAAATATTTAATTTATTCATTTCATTTATTCATTTAAATATTCAAAAATATTAAAAATATTTTTTCCCACACAGGTGAAAACACTCGTTAAACACACATTTGCTCATAGCACCAGTTGCAACTATTAATACATCACTAGAGATGTCATATATGATGAAAAGTTGTCATCTTTCTGCTAATTCTGGGAAGAATCTCTATATCTCAATTATTATAATAATTAATATCATGTAGTGTACAATGTACAGAACTGTTTCACAGGCAGCATCTCATTTACTTCTTAACAACAATCCTATATGCTGCCAGGACAGGTACTATTATTATTATTTGATGTGAGAGGCTGTTGAGGCTCTCAAAGTATCTAAATTACTTGCTTCAAGTTCTATACAGCTAGGAAGTGGCAGGTTGGGATTAGAACCCATGCCCCTTGATGCTCTTTTCATGATATAACACTGGATTGCTGAGGAACGAAACTTGGATTGCCCAAAGATCAAGGGCCATCCTAACTCTAGAGATACAGAAGATAGACCTGAAAGTGATGAAGGAGGGTGCTTAGAGATGGAAGTGGTCAACAGCAAAAGCTGTCACTATCTTACACACACACACACACACACACACACACACACACACACAGTCTCATTAGGCTAATCCAAATTGCTTGTCTGACCAAACTGGTTGAGTCTATCTAAACAATCAGGTAAACCTAAAGTGGTCACCACGCAAAGAAAATTTCTGTTAAATAGTCTGAGTTATGATTATTGCAGTAATGGTGTCACCATCTTCATTCAAAGCCACAGAGACAGGCTCAAACCTGCACACATACACAACCTGACTGACAAGCCCAGCCAGGTTTTTATAGACACTTTTTAAACATCTCCCCGAGTACACTGGTCATGCATTGCAGTGAGCAGCCATGAAAGGTTCAATGGGTTTTGCCGATATGGGTACAGATGCGATGAGGACCCTGCCTCTCCAGTCAAGCCTGCCTCATTCCTTCAGCACACAATGCGGAGGCAGTTCCTTTCCCAGGCTTTCTTTGATTTTTTTTTTAACATGTATTAATACAGTGGGAAAAAGTTTCTGCCACAGCCAGGCAAGGTCCAGGCTTTTGTGAAACTTGTCCTTTTCATCCAATGGGCATTAATGTATAGATTCCAACGGAATAAATCTGAAATACTCCACTGTAGAAGATTTGTCCTCCATTGAAAACAAATCTTGATTAGATGGTTATTCAGGGACTGTATAGGAAGGAATGGTGTGAAAATGCTAACTCCATTCTTTCCTAGATTGGCACTGAATAGGCATTTGGGCTATTCAAAAAAAAAAAAAAGAAAAGAAAAGAAAAAAAAAAGCCTCTCACTCTACAAAACCATACAACTTTACAAAGATTATGTGTACTTGGGAACACCACCCCATCTAAAAAAACCCCACACTGGTATGGACATTGAATTGATGCAAAGTGAAAAAAGTGATAAAAATAGTTCTCTGTGTGTTTTAAAATAATAACCTACCTCCTTTCCACTAGAGTAGAAATACAGAGTCAGCCTGTGACGGCATTCTCTAGAAACATGCGAGGAATTGTACCGCTGAAAGTGATCCTGGATTCTAAGTGGTTGTGCTCGGTGAGTGAGCACAGTTGGTCAGGGCTCACGCAGGAGCAAGTGCCGCAGGGAAAATCTGCCTGTGGTGACATAGGTGACAGAGGGCCCCACTCTGTTTTGTAGGAACCCAGCTCCTCTCTGTCACTTAAGCTGCAGGTGTCCAGGGATAGGACTTAGCATGAGAATAAAAAGCTGCCTGTGCACAGGGGAACATGAACAAGAAAGGAAACAGCAGGCATTACAATCTCTTTTAATTAGGTGTGAAATCCAGTCCTTCCTCAGTCCGGATATAGAAAATGACACTAGTGGAAGCGTGAGGTGCTGGAGAGAGAGATGGGAATTTGAAGTCTCTGTGACTCGGGAGGAAACACCAGCTCTCAAATTAAAACCGATATGAATTTCCGTCAAGTCAACAGGTCTAAGTCAAATGGCAAGGCCGCAAAGCCCTTGAGCTTTCAATCTGGGCCACCAGGCTCATGTGAGCTAAGTGGGCCAGCACGTGAAAGAGGGCTAGGGTAGCCAGGCCTCTGCCACCCAGCCTCTTACCTCACACTCTTTTCCACATTGTACCTTGATACCTTCAGGATGCTGAGGCAGCTCTTTCGTCTCTTAGCTGAGTAGTGGTGATCTTAACCTATCACCTGTTGGGGCCACTTACCGGGTTGGTCACACTAGGAAAGAGCCATTCTTCTCTGGAAAAAGTAGGGATGCACATGGTAACTCAGGTGCCGTACTCCCTAAAGCTACGTCTGTCGCCGTGCCAGGGGCCAGGCTTCCGTGTCTACCCCACCTAAATGCCGAGGGGGCACTTGCTGAGCCTCTGCTCTACAGGAAGACCGAGGTGGTTTGCTCACAGGTTCCACCATGTAGAGCAGACGGCCCTCTTTTTCTGTCTCACTGGCATCTTCACAGTCTTTGGAGGAGGGTGGCTGAGGACACTGGGAAAACCACTTATGCAGTTGGAAGGTGGCAGGCAGGACACAGTAGGAGACCTCTTTCTCCTGCCCTGGCTCCACACACCTAGCACATCCCAGATGTCATTGCCCTTGTATGCAAATCATGAGGGAGGGGGTCGTCGGCCAATGGGAAGGAGAGCTGCCCTGCTTTACTTACTCACTACTGAGTGGGAAGGGGGATGGGGCCAGCGGCCAGTGACAGTTGCCCTCTACCTTCCAGATTACGTGGGCCCATGGTACTGAAACCATTAGAGATTTCATCTTTTTTTTTTTTAAACACCAGTCACAGAATTCTTCTCACAAAACATAAATTGTTCAACTTTCAAACATATGCTCAGAAATACACCACCTCTGAAAGCTGGGGACAGCCTGTATGTACTTTTGTAGGCACGGCTTCTTAGGTTAGCTGGACAGAGAGATTAAAATTACTAACTTGTTTAAAGTGTTTACAACACTATTCTATTTATGATCTCAATACTGTAATTGAGTGTGTCCTTCACATTACTTAAATTTTCATTCATATATATACACAAGATTTCTGGAGCATATTTTAAGTATTTATAGGTCCTTAAGAAGTATGCATGGTTCTAGGGAGTATCTACATGTTTTTTTCATGAAGGGAC
Organism: Hipposideros armiger; assembly: GCF_001890085.2. Lineage (NCBI taxonomy): Eukaryota > Metazoa > Chordata > Mammalia > Chiroptera > Hipposideridae > Hipposideros > Hipposideros armiger. The sequence continues at coordinate 1,101,534 of NW_017731526.1, read as the reverse complement.
ATGTTTGTACGTTCACAGGGATAAGGTCAGTGGCTTTTATTAGAATCTCACAGAAGTCTGTGTTTCCCCCACATTATAAGACTCATGGATTGAGATTCAAGTATCTCTCTATAAGCTACTCGTAACAACTTTCAATAATCAAAGCCTCTGAAACTGATGTAACCTTCATGACTACATCTGCACATCAGGCCTGTCAAGCTGATGTTTCCCATTTACTTAAGTTGGGCTGATGTTATTGTATATGATAAACTCAACAGTCTCAGCCAAAGTGACAGACGTTACCTTTCAGAAGAGAATGATTTAGAAATAAAAATAGGATTGAAAGAGAAGAAAAAACAGAGATATGTAGATAATAAAATACTAATGCTAGATGAAATCTGGAGGAATATAACAGAGCTATATTGTAGTTTTACAATCATTGAAGCCAACTATTATTTAGCAAAATTTGCTTTGAAACAGGTTTTCATTAGAATGGACACCCTTCGACTGTTAACACAAATCCATAGAAGAACTAGGAAGCTTTTGAGGTCACTTAAATTTTTACAAATTCACTAATGAAACATTTACCAGTAAAACATTTATACCCCAGTATAAATGAACCCATTAGGCCAGAGATGATCTGAAATATAAAACAGTTGAAGAAATTCATCCTTAAGGACCTGTGATATTTGAAATATACATTAATCAACTTCTCCCAGATCTCAGTGCCCAGGAAAAGCTAGTTCGACTTTTACCTTTTTGGATCCCATGAATATCCTAACTGGAGCGCAGAATTAAAATTTAGGCCACATTTTAGCAAGTATATAGGACCTCATATTATGCACTTCTATGTAAAATTTACCCCAGCCTCATTCTAGTGTCAATTCCTTATTACACTTCTACTCTGATTTCTTTCACACACACACACACACACACACACACACACACACACACACACGGGGTGTCAAAAATGTATACATGACTCATATTCATCTTTTGTTATTGGTATATATTATTACAATTTTATTATAAAAAAAGTTTTTTCCTTTCTTAAAATGTGTATACATTTTTTTGGCACCCTGTGTGTGTGTGTGTGTGTGTGTGTGTGTGTGTATCTCCTACACATTTACTAATGTATTGAAAATTCTTTTAAGCTAACTTAAATCCCTTTAGTTACGAGGTGAGGATATAGTCAATTAATCAGCAAGTAATTAACCATCAACTTTATGGAACCAATTCTAAACTTTGGTTAAAACTTCAGTTTAGGGTATTGTCAAGCTACGTGCTATATGAATTTCTATACTTTGAGCATCCGATTCCAGCAGAATGAAACCCTGGAAGTTCTAACACCTTCTTGACTCTCTTGTAGTACAGACTGTGAAAGCCAAGTTTTAGCTCTGTGAACAAAGGCATTGGACGCTCTAATTCTCGACAACATTCTGAGACAGCGATGCCCTCATTCCAAAGCGGAAATGCACTGGCTTCTTCTTGAGAAGAGAGGACCTCCTAGGACCAAGGAGAAAAGTCAATGAAATCGGAGGTTGATGACTTTAAACTTTATATCATATAAACCTTTTGAGACACTTTTTAGGAGTTTGATTTTTTTCTTTCTAAAGCTCTTTCCTTACAAATTTAGTTGCTGCCCTATGTAACCTTTCTCTTGTTCACTAAGTCTGGGGAGCTAAAACACAGAGATGTTGCATCTGTGGGTGGGATGCAAAAATGAACAAAAGAATCTACTTAAATTCACAGTTAAAGTACTCAGTTTGAACTTGGCTTTGGATAGGCCTTAAAGAAGATCTATATATTCAAATGTGCAGTTAGTAAGTTCTGTCCTTTATTTTGCTTGAAAAGAAATTATAAATTTAAAAAGTGCTTATATAAAAAACATTATCGTGTTATTTACTAACTTGTTCTTCTTTTGGTGCCTACATTGTTATATACTTATTTTAAAGGAAAAATAAAATTTTAACTCCAGTGAGTTCAAATATCAAGCATGTCACTTTTTTTTTTTTTTGAAAATACCATCAATTGGTGACAAACTATAGTTAGGTAAGAAATTAATTTTTTGACTTTGGGGAAACTTTAACTGAACTTCAAAGAGTGAGAAAAAAGAACCCAATAGAGTCATTTAAAAAAAGCTTTTTGACTAAAATAATCACAGAGCTTCCTAATTCATAGAACTTTCCTTTTGTCCTCTGTTGCTGCACTGTTCTGAAACTGCTTTTGAAGCATATCTTCAGAATCGTGCTCGAATGTTCTCTTTGCTTGTGTCTTCTTAGAAAATATAAGTTGCTTCCAATGTGACAACTGGTTTTCGAGCATAAGAGGAGTGATCAAAAAATACAGTGAATGCTGCTGCCGAGTGCCATCTAATGGAAAGGCAGGGATCTTCAATATGGGAAGCGGAGCATCGAACCTTAGTAACAGTGTGTGACAAGTTTCAACTTGTTCGGTGCTGTTAGTTGGGTGTGAGCTATGGTTGAGAGAAGGCGTGTTTTAAAGTGTGCTGTAAATCATGGATCACGAACAATGCGTTAACATGAAATGGGCAAACAGTTTCATCCTCCATCATGACAATGCTCTGTGTCACACATTGCTTCTGGAACAGCAATTTCTGTCACATAAAAACATTATGGTGTGTCCCCATGCACCTTATTCACCAGATCTGGCACCATATGACTTTTGGTTCTTCCCTAAAGTCAAAATGACCATGAAAGGTAAACGTTTTGAATCCATTAAGGACATTAAGGCAGCCATGACAGTGCAACTAAAGACACACACACGAAAGAGGACTTCCAGAACTGCTTCAGAAAGTGGCGAGAATGATGGTATAAGTGTGTTTGAAGCAAGGAGGATTAATGGCAATGTGTCTTTTACAGTAATAATTTTTTAAATTTAAACATTCACCGTATGTTTTGATCACACCTCATAGTTAATTGTTAACAGGAGGGGCTACACTATTTCTCTCTGAAAGATGTGGACTTGAGCCATGCTATATTGTTTTACTGAGGTATGAAGGTTTTTCTATCTCAAAGCAACAAGGAAAAACCAAGGAAAAAGGTAGCTTTGTTTTGCTGGATGACTAGTGAAGAGGGAAGCACAGTGGCGATTTGATGTGGGCGAGTTTAAGAAAGTAGCTGAGACTACATCTCAACAGCCCACCTAGGGTGATCCATCAGAGAAGCAGGCGCCGGATTTCCTTAGAGAACAAATAAGATGTAAGTTCCTTTCTGGCTCATGCTGAGATGAAGGAGATCCTAAATAAGAGTCATCGGAACTTAAAACCTTGGGAGACACTGGTAAATAAAGTGAAGGAGAAGGCACACTTTGTAATTATCCTAAGAAGGAGTAAGGTCTTTTATTTTGTTTATTTTTATATTCTTTATGTATTTTTATATACTTCATTTATATATTATAGGAAAAAAGACATTAAGCTGTAAGAGTCCTCTGTAGCTACAGGTAATGGTCTAATTACTTTATCTCACCTCACTGATTTGATTTGATCGAATTTTTCCATTTTTGCACAAATAAGATCTCCGTGCTAATCCAAGAAGCTGGACATTTTGCTATCCCTTTCATGTATTGCACCCATTCTTCATTCTCTTCTTCTGCTGAATTTGTCTTGAGTTCTGAAATTATTGTGCTTTCTCTACTTACCAGATATTATGTACCAATCAAGAACCCTATTTAAAGTTCTTCCTTCTCTGTGGGGACTTCTTTCATTGCTAGAGTTCATCCTGCGTTCTCTTTTCCTAGCTCCCATTGCTTGGTGAGGTCATAACATTAATTTCTGGGTTCCCCCCCCCTGCCCCTTGCCCCCCACTGAATTAGAAAACGTTCATAATAATAAAGCAATTAAGAAAGTCCAAGCCTGGTACACAGCTCTGGCCTCCCTTGCCTCAGGGAGTTGTGGCTTTAAAGCCCAAATCAGAAGGTAAGCCCTAAAAACGAAAGCCTCAAGACTTGTTTTTAGAATTTATATTCTCTAAAGGGAATTATGCTGAGCCCTTTTTTGGGGTGAGGAGGGGAAGGCTGGTGCTTTAGACTTAGATTGAAGTGGCCTGACAGGGGAGAAACACAATCAAGTTCTCCTCAAATGGGGAAGGCGCCAAGATTTGAGGTCTCTGCTTGCACACAACTCCAGTTGGGGTAATTGCTTGTCATGCTTCTGGAGGCTGGACATGAGAAGACACGGTCTTGAGATTAACAGTGATGATCTTGGGCCCATGTTCAAGAAGAACTGTGAAGGGCATCTCTAAACCCAACTAAGGCTTGTAGTTCAGGCCATCAGATGGGCCAGGCTCAATGGCGTCTTTGTAGATGAACAAGCCATGTCAATGGTGGAGACCACCATGGACTAAAAATCTGACCCCGTCCTAGATTTCATGACATCATACAAGTCTAGAGAAGGGAAGGAATCTCTGAAACTTCACTGAATTTCTTACAAACTTAGTGACAAGGGCCTTGGGTTTAATTTGCCTTAGAAAAATAAGGACATGTTTCTTGCACCTCAATTTTGAAGACTAAATCTGGACTTTTTACACATGTAGCTAGTCCTTAACAGTATATTATTGATTATTGTCTGTCTTCATTTTTTGTCATTTGTGCTTGCTTTATCTCTATAAGAAGACTCCATGCTTCCAGAAGGCTAGTGCCTGGCATTGTTATAACTACAACTATAACTACAAATTACTGGATCTCTCACACTGCCCAACACATTTCTTTACATTCAGGAGTTCCCATCTGAGTATTTGCTTGGTCAGCTCTCCAATGCACTTCACAAACATGCTGACAAGGGGCAGCCTCAGGGTGCACCTTTTCTCTGAGGTGTGTCTGCATGTTGCAGCCCCAGGGGGTCTTTCCATCCCTGAAATTATGTGTAATTCTTTTCCCTGTCCTTTATCACTCTACCTCCTCTCATCAGGGAATAGCCACAGTTCTATTTTCAGTATGAATTTAAGGTCTAACGCAACGGTTTTTCATGTGTTCACTTAGTTGTCCACAAAACTGTGTTCATTCATTTATGATTTTTGACACATGCCATACTGTTCCTAGCTCCCTGATTCCAGTTCCCCCAAGAGATAGCTCACTGGGTCCGTCTGTCAGCCGAGGCTTCAGTGGGACTCAAAGCTGAACCACACCTTGTAATCCAAAGAGAGATGAGACGACCAGTTTGTGATGTGAAATACAAATGATCAGGTCAGACACCCCCCCCCCCCCCCAACTCCTGCCTACCTTTGGGAAGCTAAACTGCTTGGTAACAGATGTTATGGAGTTATCTATCAATCAGCTTTGATAATGGGATTTGCATTTGCATAAACAGTATCAGGGATTGTTTAGAAGATTTTCACTTGGTGGCCACTGGGTGTCCTCATTTACAAAGTAAATATGCAAGATTTAGTGTAGGTCACCAGAGAGAATAAAAGACGCTAGTTTTCATTTTTTGGCCTTTCACATACTGAGTATAAATTATTGCTGAACTCACAACCAGGTCACATATTAGTACTGTTTAAAAACCTCCAGGTCAAACTGTTAAAGTTTATAACCAAAAGTAACTTCTCCAGGTTCCAGGCATGAATTTACAAGGCTGTTTCCTCAATAGAGGCGACTGTGATCCAGCTATTAGAATGAGCCCTTATTCATTTGAAAATTGGTATGGGATTTTGACTATCTGCAGAGAGAGCCAGGAGAGAGGAACAGAGGTCTTAATTTATTCTTGAAAGAAAAGAGAACACCAAATATCTTTATGGGATATTTGTCATATTCTGTTTTCATCTCAACTTTTTTGAAAACCAATTACAAATAATAATGAGAAAGATAAAATAAGTCCTTTACTGGGAAACCTGAAATAATGTGAAAAATAGTACGATGAGCTGGGTCACATAATAATTATCAATCATTTCAGATTTAAAGACAAAGAATTAAGCTATTTTTTTTCGTGGATCGGTTATCCTGCCTGTAAAATGAAGATGCTGGTGCTTCACAGGGATGTTGTAGGACAAATAAAATAGAATATGGAGGCACACAGGGTTCCTAAGAAGAGAAACAGTACACGAGATAGATTTAAGATATGACTAACATTCTCAATGTGGTTGAGTCACAGTTGTGTGACTTGTCCCTGAGAGCAGACAGGGGTCGAGGACGGAGCTCATGCAGCTAACAAATATTTACTGATTCAACCACTCCAAGGCACCAAGAATGACCCACTGCTGGGCAATCACTTTGTGCTCCTTCAAGTGATTTTTGCATGCTTAGGATTTTCAGTGCTTCTAAATTTATATTACATACATCTTTGAAGAGATTCTTTCCTTGCACAGCCAAAGGGGTTTCCACCTCCCCACCTTGTACAATTCTCAAACTTGAGCTACACAGCCACTGCAGAAGATATAACAATATTTGCCTTCAAATGTCCTGCTTAGCCAACGAGTTAACCTTGTTTTCAAAAGCAAGGCGAACTTTACTGTAAGAACTTTTGTTCACTTGTGTACATCCACAGCTGAATTAGTATTCTCTGGCATGTTATCTCAGTATATAAATGATCAGTATGACTCTGTGCTTTCACCAACAATTTATACAGATAATGTCAGGGGAACTATAGGAAGCTCCATGAGCTCTTCACTGCCTTTCGGAGATGTTCTCTGGTCTTACTGGCTTGGCTGAACAGCTTTATCTGTTCTGAAAGGACCACTCCACTCATGCCTCTACTACAACTGCCGGTAACGCTTAATCAGCCGCTTAAATCCGCACCAAGGCACAATAGCCGGGTCACTTTCACCCTGAGATGCTACTGAAGGATCACAATGTACTGAGTGTATGGAGAAGTGTCTCATTTCTTCTAAAGATCCTTAAATTCCTGGGATTTATAGCGTTTTTTTTCCGACCCTTTAATTAGTAGATTCATTTTTGAACTACTGTAACCCCGAAGACACATCTCTGCAGAGCCCACCTGACTGTGTTTTCCCCTAAGCCTTTGCTCCTTTCAGCTTCCTCAGTTTGCTCCTTTAATTTCACTTTAGAACTTCTCAAGGCTCAGTGGCTGAACACCACACAGCACAGGTCTTATCTGATGAGCCGGCGCCTGGTGTGGTCTGAGACACACTGGTGTTTTTGTTCTTGAAGTACAGGACTGATGTTCTGAAACCTAGACTCCAACACAAAGGAGATCATTAGCTCGTTTTAAGTGTTTCTTCTCTTCCCTCCGGCCTCCTCCCACCCACCCCAATACTTTCTCAGCCCTGTGCACTGGCAGCAGATGGCAACCATATTCCAAAGCTGAGCATACACAGAATCGTGCCACGGAGAACAGAGTTAGCTTTAAAGTGAGCTTTCTATTCAAGGAGGGTGGCAGAGACTTCTGGGGGAGTGAACTCATCTCTCATTCATTTAATCCTCTATTCATTCAGCCAGGAGTTTGTTTTTCCTGCACCTCCTTCCACTGGCCCGCCAGTGGAAGGACAGTGGGCGTGAAGAGCTCCCTTGAGGGCCCTTCTAGCGGGAGGGCATGAAACACCTATGCCAAGCTCTGTTTCCCGGGGCCGGCTCTGCCTGCTGCTGGTCAGATCACGCCATCCCCATGACAGAAGTTTAAGAGCACTGTGTGGGGGTGGATTTTTTAAGAACTGTTTCCTTGCTAGACTGACAGTCCCATGCTGTCTTCCTTAGACGAAGATGAAACCTCGGGGAAAAGGGTGAAACAGGGAGGAGGGTGTGTGGTGGCAGGAAACAGTGCAGGATGGTACAGTCATGGGAGGTGGGGGTGGGACAACCTTCCCCTTTTTGTTGTTTCAAGATTTGCTGGAGCTTTTGCCTAGTCATCTGCTTGAGCATCTTGAAAATAAGTATCTATTTTCATGATATCTATCAAAAACAGGCACCAGATTATACTACAAAGTTGACCTTAACCTGCCATATTGCTACTAGAATCAAAACATGTAGCAGTCTACAACCAACAGAAAGCGATTCTGTTTTCCCAGCATTGAAACCAAAGGGTATCTGGGATGCACTTCGATTCGTAGGTGTGCTGAATGAAAAAAAAAATCTATCTATCTATCTATCTATCTATCTATCTATCTATCTATCTATCTATCTATCTATATGAAATCAGTGCCTATACTATTACAAATGGGTGAAATGCTCACATATGTTACTTTTACTTTTGCTCAGTTCTCCCCACCTCATTCATGCATTCATTCAACACAGTTTTGCTGAGCACCTACGCTGCTAGGTGCTACAGAGCCAGCAGTGAACGAGATACACAGGATTTCTGCCCTCACAAATTCTTCCACCTGGCCAAAAGCAGCATTTAAAAATTTAACCACTAGAATGTTGTTTGAGGAACAGGAATAATACATCTTATCTAGTATTTCTTCTGAATCTTTCTCAAACATAGTTTTTAAAGGTCCAAACTCCTTTAACCAAGAAGTTCTGTCTTAAAACTCTTTGTTTTTATTGTTCTATTCATTCCTTTTTTGGCTACAGTGTTGACAGTTCAGATCACAACTACTTTTTTTTTTTTTTTTTGGTGGGGCTGTAATCCTGAGGATTGAGGATCTTTGCTTTTCAAGCTACATATATATTTTCTCTGTAAATATTGTACCATCTAATTTGTGTCTTTGGGTTCTGCTGATTAGCCATCAACATATGATTTAAGGAATATTGCAGATGAGCTGCAGAAATCATGACTCAGTAAGTTATTATTTTGAAGCTCTGACTTGGGATTTATACAGACTTACTTGCACACAATTGAGTGTAGCATTGATCTGCAACGATTACGAAGGGACTTGTGGCTCAAATGTTGTACCCAGGGGTCCCTGGGGCTCTGTGCTCAGCAGCAAAAGTGCTCAGGAGTTCAGAGAAGCAAATGTCTGAAATTGTCTCCACGTGTTACCAAAAACCATGTGGGCACCATGGGACAGGAAAGGCTCACTAGGTACAGTGAGCCAGCAAATCTTACTGAATTGCTTAGGAGGATGTATTTTTTTCACCTACTGCAAACTGCTTCAGAGTGAAAGGTGAGTGAGCCGGGTGCTTAGGGGCCATCCCCCTCTGCAGTGAAACACGTTTGCTCTCCTAACTTGACCTCTATTTGGAATTCTTTCAGATACTCAGAATCCATCAGGCAGGCCGTCTTTAAAAAAGATAAAAGAAGCATTTCTTTAGCTGTAAGTGCGTCTCTTTGGGAAGAGCTCTCTCATATGGCCCAGCCGCCTGCCCATTCTAAGGACGTGATGTTTTGGTCTCTTTGGATATTAGGGCTGGAAGGTGCTATATGGAAAGACACCTAAGGGTGTGTGGCAGGGGAGTGTGCGGGCTCTACAACGTCTTCTGACGGAAGACAGACACAAATCCAGTCTCTAGAATTTGAAAATCTCTCATTGATGAGCACGCACTTGAGTACAAGAAGGACTTTAACAGGATAGTATTATAATAGTAATAATACTTTAAACCTTCCCTATACCAAGAAGAAAACATTCAGAAAGGTTTTCTTTTTGTTTGGGCTTCTCTGAGCCATAGTTTCTTTATCTGTAAAATGGGGTATTTTGTAAGAATGATATAATGGATCTGACACAGCATAGAGGCTTAGTGAATACCTAATTTTATATCTTCCAATTTTAGGAAAAAAAAAAGCCAAGTGGAATAAAAGAAGGCAGAAAGAGCTTCCTTGTGGACTCAGGCCTGAACCCACGAAGGGACAAGCGGAGGGGCGCTGGCTTTGTCCTGAAGCGAGGCGGGCGGCTGCTCCCCGACAGGGTCTCCTCCTACAGGCCCAGGGCTTCGGTCTCAGGCATTCTCAGGGCACAGGATGGGGCACCTGCCGCGGCCTCCATTGATGCTGCATCAATTTTAGTGCATGCTACTTAATAATTTAAAGCAGTTAAACTGTAGCTAGTGCTCGAATTCATTGGGTGCTGGCTGTCCGTCTGGTGCTGCTTCAGGGGCTTTATGTACAGCATTCCGTCTAATTCTTATAATAACCCAATGAGACAGATAGTATTTTCACTCTCATTATGCATATGAGGAAATGGAAACATAGGGAGGTTAAATCAGGGCATGTAAATGCATTCATAGGCTGAAGTTCACATAAAAAAGAGCAAATAACTAGACCATGGGGGTGAGAAAACATTTTCTGAACAACCCATGGTCCAAATGATTCCATTCTCAACATGTTCCAGAAACAGCTTTCGAAATCTGTTGTCATACCTGCCCCTGCCCTGTGGGTACTCTGAGGGGACCGGAAAGAGCTTCAGGGATCTGCCAGCCTTTGGGTGTTCACATCGGACTTCTCCTCCTTGCTTTTGAGTTTACTGGAGAGGGGGGCAGGTTTGAAGGGGCAGAAACTGACCGGGGTGTGTCCTGGGGAAGTGGCCCTTTCATGCTTTTAGTTTCCTGACCCCGACCTAATGAACGTGATACACTTGGACCCCAGAACAGCACACACCAGGGCACGTGTGTGTGTGGGCACATCTCCTTAGGAAGTTCACAGACTCTTAGAGGGACACCCAGTCACGGTGCCAGTGGAGGCTAAGGCGTCCAGGTCAAGAACTCCTCTGGGGGAGGGTGCCCTCTGCCTAGTGCCTCTGCTTGTCTCGCTGCCCAAGGACACCAAGTCTGTTTGTAAGTGCCTCCGCACGTTAACCTAGGATTAGAAGGCAGGAGCCCAGGACCAAATCAGCCCTCTGGGACCTTTAGGTCTGGAATAAAATAGAAAAGGCTAGATTTCTGGGGGTTTCCTCAAAATTTGAAAAGAGCACCCAGGCCTGCCTGGAGAGGCCTACAGTTTTTCCCTGAGGAAAGGCTATGCATTGTCTTCCCTGGGGTTAACGTCTACTGGTTGAAGTTCAGAATTTGCATGTGTATTTTCCACGAGACACAGAATTATGCTCTGTAGCTCAAATTTATATACACCTTTCTTCTACTATGTCTTTTATATCTAAATAACCATTTGAGCTATGAGGCAAAGAGACAATAAGTGATTATATAGGAAAGGAAATGATTATAGCAAAAAACTAAAGGAAAAAGCTAATTTAGGTACCACTTTTTGAAATTCTTCATCTGTTCTACGTGCCACCCCAAGCTTTCTTAAAAATTATGCACGGCCTGGGTTAATACAGCATGAAATCGTGGAATAAAACTGATAACATGAATCTACCTAAAGCCCCTGAGGATAAATGTGTAGGAGGGAATTCCTTTCCGGAGTTGGAGAGGAGAGGAAAAACTCCTTGAGGTCCCTTTTGATGTCAACTTTGAATTCATTCTCCTGTGTGAAATTATAAAGACTCATATTCAAAATTCTCCCATGTGGCTGTTTACAGAACTTACAGTAGTGATTAAAACCTTTTTCTTATTAGTTTTACAGGTAACTCAACAGCAGAGTAAAGTAACATCTGATTTCGTTGGTTCCAGAGCACCATCCTGAAGGAGAAATAATTGTGGATACTGTGTGTCCAGGTGACACTGGCCTTAGGGACGTCTTTAATCATCACAGAGAGCAATGCAGTCTAAATAAACAAGTTTTAAAAAAATCCCACCAGTAGGGCCGGCCGAGTGGCGCGATGGTTAAGAACTTGTTTGGGACGCCAGAAGGCCCCGGTTCGGATCCCACATATGAGGGCCAGTGACACTGCCGTCCACAGCTAAGATGCTGAACGGCAGCTCAACCTGGAGCTGGGCTGCTGTGAGTCGCTGGCGACGGCATAGGCTGCAGTCCCTGTGGCAGTGGGTTCCCATGGGCTACCATATGTAGCCAGCAGCCAGCGTGAGCGGCCAGCAGCCGCAGTGAGCAGCTGTCCAGAAGCTGGCGAATGATCTGCCTCACCAGGGAAGAGTGCAATGATGGTGCCAACTTGGGCCAGTGAAGCAACATCCTCCACAACTAGACTGAAGAACAAAACGACAGCAACTTGTCTGTTTGTTCCCCTTCCCCCAATTCCCCAGCACTGTTCCCATCCCCCCAATTCCCCAATAAAAATCTTAAAAAAAAAAATCCCACCAGTAATGAACTTGAGGATGTCTGGTGACAGTGACGCAGTACATGGAATGACACATAGGTTTGTTACTAGTAACTACAGAGCTTCTTGAATTGGACCTGTTGTGAAAGAAGTTCACAGAATGTGGCATTTTGAAAAGATTATGCTTTGAGACAACTTGTTTGAAAAAGTTTTGGAAAATGCAGATGTTCTCAGTATATGATACCTGCCCTCTGCCTAACGCTCAGAGTTTACTGAGGATGACTGCATTTTTGTGAAGTCATCCAAAGAAGGCATGCAACAATTCTTTCAAAATATTAGTTCTTCTTAGCTAAAAGAAAGAGAAAGCAATGTTGGAAAGAAGTAGAGAAAGAACTAATATAATAAAATGACTGATTCTTTGGGCTTGGATAATGACTTCATATTTCATTTACATATATTTATCATTCCAATTGCCCTGTAAATGGGAGGTCTAATTCTCCCTCACCTTGCCTGTTTAATTGCAGTCTCCCTTAATACTAGTTTTTATTCTTCAGCCTATAAATGGGCTTGGGATTCCTGTGTCATAAAAATATTCATTACCCTGCTTTTGTGTTGCCTGTTTATTGTTTTTTTTTCAAGCATTAAACTTCTTCGAAAAGGAGTTCATCATGGCTGCCTTCCCATTCATCCTGTTTGCTCCTGACCCCCTTTCGTGATGCTTCTGTGATGTGCCTGACGGCTCTCTCTGACAGCCACGGAAGCTGCCAGTCCTCAGCGTCTGCGGCACCCAACACTGCTGTCCCTTCCTGTCCCTGATGGCCTCTCTGCCCCAGCCTGGTTTTCCTGGCATGTCTCAGACCCTCTTTTCTTTTCCTTTGGCGGCACTTCTTTCTCGTTTTTATCACTCATTGTAAATGTTCCCCAAGATTACATTTTCTTGTTTTCTGTCAACAAAGTTATCTTTGAATTTACTCCCACATTCACGCTTAAAATATGGCCTCTTGGCCAAAGTGTGTTCTAGCCCTAATTTCAAATCTTCCAAGGTACTGTACTCCAGTATCCTAATTGTGACTCAGCGTTAGTCTTCTCCACCTGGTCTATCCATGTGATCTCCTATTCAGCAGTGTATAAAACTGAACTGTACTCTTTTCTTCTAAACACTTCTTTATCATCTTCTCTTTTTGCTGTCTTGGAGCTATCTTCGATGATTTCCTCTCTCTTACCTAACAGTCAGCTCCCGGAGCAGTCCACCCTCATCCACAGGCCATAGTACCCGGCTCCTACCCATTTACCCTGTCTGCAGCCCCCTTCAGGTCACCGACTGTCTGAACTAGTGACAAGCCTTCCTGGGTGCTCTCCTCCTGCCAATCACCCCCTCCCACATCGATGCACGCTCCACACCATGGATAATAAACTAGATCATCCCGCAGCAAATCCTGATCATGGCAACCCCTACTTCAAACCCTTGCACAGCTCTGCACCAGAATGCAAACTCCTTATACCTTCCCTGATGCCTCTCCTCTAATGAAATTTTACCCATCTTTTAAGAGATCTCAAATGGAAGCTTCTCTGATACACTGAACTGGATGTCACTGTTAGCTGGATTATAATGCATTTTATTAACTTATTAAGTTCTATCCAAGATAATGGTGATTTGAGGACATGCACTAAAATTTAAGATTCCTGGTGGCAGGGTCTGTTTCTGTCTTTGTACCCCTGCAGAACTCAGTGTATTGCCAGGCACGTAAGACATATTCTCCACATGCCTACCTAGTGAGTGAATCAATGCTCTGGTGCACCCAGGTGTAAGGGGCGTGTCTTTAACCACCCAGCAGTGCAGCTGTTTGCGGCTGTATCTTATCTTCTCTATGAGACTCTATGTCTGTGAGCACAGGGCTCCGGTTTATGAAACCACATCCTGTACAATACCTAGCCTTGGTCCTCCACATTGGAAGTGCTCAGCACGTTGATGGGATGACTAGGCCTGATTCCCTTTTTAACCTAAATTCTTTAAGAAGCAGACTCAATAACGGGCAGCACATTGGTGGAGAAGGACAAGGGTTCTACTTTGGGGTCTTCTACTCACTCTGCTGGGACCCTTTTGGAATGACACTGGTCCTCTTTGGGCCTTGGTTTCCTTATCTGTATAATAACGGGTTTAGGCCAGGTAAGCTTTACTTTCTTTCAGTGCTGATAAAAAGTTCTAACTGGTACACGATCCTTAGAAGAACAAAGGATGTAGAGGCACAAGAAAAAAAAAAAAGCAAAGAAGTATTTATTCAGCTGATGAGGTAATAAAGGGGTTTGACTGTGGTACCTGGTGTGATTGGTGGAAGGATCTGACTTCAAAGTTTTTTGCTTTTTTTTTTTTTTTTTTTCCTGAGTCATCCTGCCACCTGTTGGCAGCTCAGCGGCAGCTCAGCTTGGGCCGTGAATCGAACCGGTGACCCTGTTGCTCAGACTTTGCACTCTTGAGTGAGCTTTTAACCAACTGAGCCACTCAGCCGGCTTCAAAGTTTTTTTAAAGAAAGGAATTCCTAGAATCTTCAGGCATGCCCTCAACTGACCCTAAATGATCCATCTCTGAGGGCAGTAGTACATGTGATTTTGTTTTAAAGTCAGGGTGTGAGAAGCCCTGACAAATAGGGAGGAACAGTAATTTTATATAATGACATGTGCCATGAGTGCAGGAGCCACATATGAAACTGTCACTAGCAGCTACGGACAAGAATTAAAGATGTATTCCAGAAAGATATGCAATGGCAAGATGAAGAATAGAGCCCTAAAAACGGGCAGGCAGTCTTAATCAGTTATATGTGGACAATAATAAGCACATTCATGCAATATTTGGAAAAGCAATGTAGCATGGCATAGCTGGAGGCAATGGGCCATGGGACCAGATTTGCCAAGGGATCTGGGAGGATTTCATAAGAGGACGACACATTGCTAGAATCTGGGGAGACTATGACTCAATGACAGAGGTCCAGCATGGCAACTTACAGGTGACTTTGTGGCTCCCGAATGAACCTTTCTCAAAAAAAAGTTATTCTGAAATTTTTTCATCGATAAATTAGCATTGGGTCCCCTCATAAATGCTTCCCACTGAAGCCCTTCCCACCGCCTCAGCCACCTCCTCTGGAGCTGGAGAGCTTTCTGTGCATCACTGGACATTTTCATGATGCATTTACAAGCCTCCCTATGCAGGGTTACAGGGTTAGGACAGTGTTGGGGAACACTGTGAGTTCCTAAAGTGAGGGATGGGGTCCCCCATCTTGTTTGTTTATGTACCTCTGGTCCTAGCTGAGGACTTGGCACAGAGGCAGGGGCTCAATAACATTCAATGAATGACTAAACGAAGGAATGCATGAATAAATGAGGTAAGACTGCAGAGCAGAAATTACTGCATTAAGTGACCATGGAAGACATCCAATTAAATTAGCGTTGTAGGGAGTGGGCAAGTTTTATAACAAGAGCAACAATTTTATAAAAAGAGGCAGATTGTGATAAGAAACTTCAAGAAATATGATTTTTAAAATAAATGTGTCCCTAGGTGTACTAAGAGGAAACTCTAAACAAGAGATGGTCAAAGGCAATAAAAACAATTTCAAAGAGATTATCAATTAACTCCGAGGCAGAAAGATGACTTTTTCAAAAGTGAAAGACTATCTTTAAAGAAATGAATCCACATTTAACAGGCAAGAGGTTTAGTTGGTTAACGAAACAGCAGAAAAACAGTTTAAACTGTTAGCAATGAAAAGGTAGATATATAGTTCTCTACAGGAAGTAGAATAAAGAGGAAAGCAGGACATTTGGGGGACATTGAGAGCACTTACATTGAAGATGCTCTACTCTTTAACTGATATGGAATTGATTAGAAAATTAATAGCAAGCTACACGATGATAACTATCTGAGGTTGCTATTCCGTCCCTATATTTCTTCTGCAAATTAGTGTGACCCCAAAATGTTTTCAGGATTGTCCAACTTGTCCTAAATTCCATAAATACACTCTCTTAGAGGATGCTGCTTTTTTTTTTTGCCATGTCTCTATTACAGTTCTTCACAGATGGACCATTTTTGTCCTTCCCAAGTCTAAGAATAACTCTTTCAGTTATCAAGACATACCAAAATCCAGTTCAACTGCTCCTATGGGATTCCAGTTAGTTTAGACACATCTGCTGAGATACATGCATTTGAATTCAAATGAAGCTTTTGTTTGATTATACATTTTGAACATTTAGGGAGGTTTTTTGGGGGGCCAAAATGTTTTCCATTTTTTTGGCACTCTAAATACAGATCTTCAGTTATAAACACCGCCTTCTGAGCACCTCCAGCAGAAATCCAATCTTTTCATGTGAACAGGTGCCTCAGGAAGTTTTTGGAAGGCTTAACACTGAATCAGCTTTCTGATTGGAAACTCTGAACGCGCAGTCAAAATTGCCAGAGACTTTCAAATTCGCTTGAGTAGTTTTCACTCATACAGACATATATTCACACCTACAGACAGCCCGAGTGAAAGCAAATCAGAGCTCCGTAAAACACGAGTGTCTTTCTCAAAGGTGAAATACCATACATGACCAAGCTGAACAAAAAGAAATATACGACAGGGGAGGTAATGAAGCAACAGCAAGAACAGAGGCTCAGCTTCTTCATGAGTATGTTCCCCTTGATGCTTTACCTGAGAGTTTAAAGCTACACATCCTTTCAGTCAAAATTCTACCTCACCCAGTTTCAAATAAACGCTCAAGCATTTCCATTTTTAAACACTGCACCTTGGAACACTGTTACCAGCTCCTTTTACTCACAAACTTGTTCAAACAGTTATTTTGAGTCACTTCCTTCTCCAACACAAATGGGTCAACCAGTTTCCAATCAAGATGAAGGAGAAAACACTAACTCTCTAAATCAGGTGTTCTTGGGCAAAACCGGTGATCTTATTTGATTCCCTACCATTTTTCTTTTCCAGTTTGAATGTAAACTGTAAAGCTGTTACCGAGTAACATAACTTTGTAAGCCATAAGCCTGAGAAGTTACTACAGAGTATAAAATCACTCCCCCACTGGGCATGCCCGGAATTCAGGGGGAAATCTGCTTTCAAGTCATTCTTATGGCTCCGGACCAGATGCTCTAAGGTGGCCAGGAACCATTGTCTACACCCACTTAGCAGATTTCTGGCTCTTTATCAGGGACTAAGAGGTTTATTTGCAGAAATGAATCATTTCCTTCAAAATATCCTTTCCCCTATTTACATGCTTGCATATTCCTTCCATTTTGTTTTCCCCCTACAGCTTTACTAAGGGAATTAATTATCTAGAAGAACAGGAACATACAGTAAGTACATCTGAGATACAGGATGAGACACAGTATGTCATCTATTAGGCCTGGCTAAGACCAGCAGCTGATGCTAAATGGGAAGGAACACGCACCAAATGTTTTTTAATCACAAAGTTAGTAATTAATTGCTCTTTAAAATACATTTTATGCTTCTTTCTGTCTGTGTACATGAAATGCACATTTATTACATGCCAAAAATTACAACATTATGGTTTAAATGTGACTGGCACGGAAGTCCGGAAATCAGAGTTAATGTTCCCACAGCAACTTTAATTCTGTCCGTGTGCACACGCAGAGCTATAACAGCCTTCCGTTCCAGGACCATACACAGAGATGGTTTGGGGAGGGCAGCTAACGACCCATGTCCTCAACTGTAGTTACAGGAAAAAAACAAAGGCTATAAGCCGTGCTCCTTTCCACATATGTGGATACAAACAATGTCCCCATGCCCGGTGTTGTGTAATCAGGGAATGAAAGAATCTGCTGTAATGCCGGCACTTAAGGGGACAGTTTCTGTTGCTGTGGGAACCTGAACTTTGCATTTCCTGACTTTGGGGTAATTAAAATGTCAGCCTTAATGTGGCATTAATGGAGTTGGCCATAAAACATCCTCTTTGTTTTGTTCTCTAAAAAAATTGCTTCAAAGTTCAAACCGAACCAAGTGTACTAAAAATTTTAATCTCGGAGACTTGGACGGGGTTTGGAGGTGGAAGGCCAGTGAAGGTAGGGAGGGAGAGAGAGAGAGGGAGGGAGAGAGAGGGGGAGAGAGAGAGAGAGAGGCCGACCCATCACTCTCCTGGAGTGTTCAGCCTTGTAGAGTCATGCTACCTACAGAACTAAAGTTAAACCCACCCACACAACAAACAGTTTGGTAATGTGTAAAGGTTAAATTAAAAATAAATAAAAACTGTTAAAGGTAAGTGCATCCTGACAAAGTCACACACACACACACAAAACAAGACCTCCTGGTAAGACCAGTGCAAAACATGGGAAGGTAAGTAACAATGGGTGTCAGCTTCCAACAAAACAAGGACATCAGAATAGGTGGGTCTACAGCTCAGAGCAGGGAGACTGCCCAAGGGGGAAGAGTCGTTTCTCTTTTTCCTTTAGGGGAAGGCTTACTTTGGGGAAACTGAAATGGAAGAAATATGCAAGTAAAAGTTCTGGTTGCCTCTACCACCTATATTGGCTGTAATGTGCTACAGCTTGATAGTCGTCAAGGACGGGTTTCACGGAGAGCCGCGTGGCTGACGTGGTTCAGTCCTGTTTCAGCATGGAGGGGAGCGTCTGCTCAGCTCCTCCTCGGCCTGTTCCATGGGTCACTGTTCAGGGGCTTCGCACCCTTGACATTCCAAAACTCATCATAACGCCTTCCATTATCATCATCTGAGTTTGTTTACTGTTAGATTTTTAGAAATGGTGAAGAGGTGACAAGCTAGGAGGTAATGGGGGAATGAATACTGCTACAAGGAAATTGCTAGTGGGTGCACTGCAAAGCAGCACACATTTCAGGGGCAACGTTAATTTAACCTCATCTTCTCCCACAGGAAAGCACTTCTCAACAGTATTCCTTCTTGTTTTAAATATTACTGGGATCTTTGGCCAAATCTGAAGTGGCTCAGCAGGTTAAATAGTCCACTGAGAACTGACGGGGTCAGGCTTGTCCTCTTGGTCCTCAACTCGGGCCTGTTTCCTTCACATGTCACAACACGCTGTGGCTTACCCACCCTTTCTCATTCCTATTCGGAGCTGACTTTTCTTCTGTGAGAGCATTTAGACATCGTGTTTCATAACTCACTCACCAATATGAGTAGTTGCACATTTTCAAGATGCCTATTTAGAGCCAGGAATGCCATGTCTGGACTTGGAATGGAGAATGCATGCGGCTCACGGCGAGAGCAAAGCCATGAACATCACCCAGCAACTGAATGCGTTAACTATCCGGCAAGTCATTCGTCTATCTGGGTGTCGATTTTCTCATCTGTAAACTGGGAAGAATTATAACCGCTGACAGGAAATGGGCATTAAGCACGGCTCAGAATAGTTTCGCTAAACACATGACAAATACAAAGGCGCCATAAAAATGCAGGCACTTGTGAAAGCTTGGAACACCACACAGAGGTGGAAATGTTTCTGCAGTTAGAGAGACTAACAAGTCAAGGGCACTATTTTTAAATGCCCCAAATCTGTTAGTTCTAAATAGGAACTGAGTCTTTTACCTTAAAGAAATCAGGCCTTTAAATGAATCTGTTGTAAGAATGGCATTTAAAAATTAAAGGACGAAAGAAAATGCAAGAGGAAGACAGAAAGAAAAGAGAAAAATCCTCTTGAATGGAAGAACATCCAACAATTTTAACAGCTTAAAATAAACCTCTTTGCTGTCTTCTCTTAAGCAATCTCCAAATAGACAGATTTCTCTGAATCTTTCCTAAAAACAATTTTCTTCTAACTGTAAGTTCACATCTAGACAAACTACAATCCGAACATATATTTGGAGAAAAGCACAATCAAGTTGAACAACAGGTTGGAGCAGAGAAGACTTTCACGTCTTAATGGCAAAATCAAAATGACTTTTTAAACAGCTGGAGATTAGGTTTCTCCTCCCTATTTGTTCTCCTTCCAACTGCATTCAGACATCTTACTGAGCTCGGATCCACTGGCTTCCTCATGGCCGAGGACGCAGTGCCATGCGTGTCCAGTTCCTTGTTCGTATTCCATGCTGATGCCAAGGCCTGGTCAGAGGACGCTTATGGTAAAATACAATACATGAAGCCCAGTGCTTCTCCTAGTCTGAAAAACACTCACTTTGCTGTCACAGGGCTATTTCTGGCTAAGGCCATTCTATGTAATCTGCCCCATAAGGTGTGGCAGAAAGCCAGGCGATGCGGCTCTGCACACAGGAGCCCCAGGCCCTTCTCCACAGGAACAGGCTACCTTCCTGCTAGGTAGGGCAGTGTGCACATGTCTGTGGGCACTGAGCCACGCTGTTTTCCAATTCTTCCTGTAATTACTATTAGGCTGGAGACTGCCAGGCAAAAAGGGCCAAGGATGTTACTATTACAACGGTCTGCAGAACCGAGCCCCGGCTTTTGTCCCCCAGCTTTCTCTACAGAGGCAGCACCTTTGTGCAAATCACACAGGCTGTAGAGATTTGGGTCTCATTACTTCTCGTTTCATGTTGACAGCCAGTGTGCGGACTCAGCCCAGCCCCGAAGAGAACAATCTCCCTTTACCCCAACCCCTAGGTCTTGTCCCTTTATCTAGAGACTATTATGAAGTAGCAAGTGGGGCATGGAATCTCCCAGACTCATGAACCTCTACGCCCTCTTTGTAGAGGTTTACATTTGTTTCGTCAGAACAATAATACTAGGACATTTAGAATCTCATTTCATTTCCTAATTAATTACTTTTGTTTTTGTGGACAGGATCAATGGAGTCCTTTTTTTTAGCTGAGCCATCCTGCCACCGGTTGGCAGCTCAGCGGCAGCTCAGCTTGGGCCATGAATCAAACCGGGGACCCTATTGCTCAGAGCTCAAACTCTTGAGCTAGCTCTTAACCAACTGAGCCACTCGGCCGGCCCTAATGGAGTCCGTTTTTTGAACATGAAACTTTTCCTGGTCATTTTAAAGAAGAACATGCCAGCTCTTTTCCTCTCTCCTGATTTCCTTTACGGGGATCAGTTTAGCATAGTTGTTGGGTATCTCAAGACTGAAAGGAGTATTCTTTCGGGTCGGATCCCCAAGTTTTTCCATTCTTTTCCTTTGTCAACACACATATTTCTTTCTCCCTGAAGTATTGAGTTACGTTTCAGAAAGAGAAAAAAACATCTCCTAAATGTGATTTATCAACTTCCTTAAAATAGAATTTAAAGAAGTGACTCCCCGTTTAGTGGAAAGACAGCAAAAATAAACAGCAATGGAGTGATTTCAATAGCGACGATCTCATTAAGCTGCCCATTTCCAAATTTAGCCTGTAGGCAGTTTTTTTAATTAAAAAATATTTTTAACCTGAATTCTTATTGGCTACGTGAAGTCTGGGTGGCTTCTGAATTCTTGGAAGCCATTCTCTTTTCTTCTGTAAATTTATGCTATCCTTTAACCACTTCAAAATAAATTAAAAACTGGAAAGACAGAAATTCAGCCAAGCTACATGAGACTCCAATAACTAATGCAAAGCTGATTTGTGTTATGTAATTTCAAAATGGATGTTTCCTTATGTCTCACTGGCCTGCTGAGGTCCATATTTGGTTGTTCAGTTAAGTTATGGTAGAAGTGCCGTTATTCAGATCATGGGGACAAAAGAATCATTAGAAAAGCAACACAACTTCACAACCTCGTTTTTTGACTTAACATTAGGAAAGAAGAAAATGTGATTTGTGTAACTAATCAGCCTTTTGAGGCTAACTGGTTGGTCACCTGGTTTTAACACTCCAGCTCTGAAAATAATAGATGTTGGCTGAATCAAAATGGTGGCAAGTTACTTTTGGCTACTTTAGAAGACCGAATGGAAACACAGCTTTCTCTGAACGCAAAAAAGCCAGAACCCAGGGGAGAAGCATGCTCCAAGCACCACGAAGACACCGTCACCTTACTGGTGTACTCACAATCAGATGACCCGGTGTGAGCGTGAGAGTTTGTCAGTGAATGTGTTGAGTGGATGAGGGCTGGGTCTGGAGACAAAACAGCTTCAAAGTTCAGGCAGGGAAGGCCCGGCTTGGCGCTGCATCCACCCGGCTGAGTAATCTCATTCTCCTCAGATGCCTTCTGGTTTTCAGCTGTCTTGGGTTTCTTCCTGAAAATAAACAAAGGGCCCTTTGAAGGAACTGACTGCATATTTGGGAAAAGGCATTTTTAGAATCTGTTAAAGATAACTTGATTTTTTTTTTTCTGAGGGGGGATGGGAGAGAGTCCAGTATGTCCCTTGTTTTAAAACAAGCTGATTCTTGTTTTTTTTTTCCCTCCAGTAATGGCCTAACTGGGAACACATGAAAGCATATGGGCCAAGCAAACAGCACCACATTTGGACTCTGTTGGCTGCATAAAAAGACCCTGTCCCAGAACTTTAGACAGCTTGAGCTACGTATGGCTGACATTATCCAAGAAAGCATCCTTTTTTTTCCCCCTTAAGAGTTTTAACATGGTCTGGAAAAATACTAGTGGAGGTTTACCGTTCTAGCATTTGTCAGGAAGCTTAGAGACAGGACCCGTGGAGTAATGGGAGGAGCACTGGACTGGGAGTCAGGAGACTTGAGCTATGGTACTAGCTGTGCCTCTAACTTGCTGTGTGGCCTTGGGCACCTCACTTCACCTCTCTGGGCTTCAGTTTCCTCATCTGTAAAATAAAGGGCTTGGATTAGAAGGCCTTAAAGGTACCTTCCAGCTTTCAGTTTCTATTCATGGAACACATCATGGAACATTTAACTTTCTTGCAGTTTCATTAGAATCTATTTTAGATCAATACTTAATTTCAAATCACAATCTCAATTTGCAGGCTGTACAGATGAGCGGGGGATAGTGATGGAGGTTTCTGTTAAAGTAGCAATTGAAAGGTGAAAAGAAGAGCTGAGATTCTGGTCGGTGGAGGGATGATGTCACACAGAGGTCCTCTATTCCAACTCTTTACTCATCCAAAGCTTATGATCCCCTTTGTTGTTTTTGTTTTGTTTTGTTTTGTTTTGTTTTGTTTTGTTTGATTTGGTGCATGATTCTGGACTACAGGAGTGTGACTGTGTGTTTGGGATGTGAGGAAAAGATGGGTACGGAAATTAGAAAGTAACTGTTGCTAACCGTTATTTGGGGTCAGGAATAGGAAGTAAAAGAGCTCAGCTACAGGTCAGCTCTGGTCTTCTCTCCCCAGAACGATGCTGATATAAATGAATACATACCTAATTTAGACTGCATGTACCTAGGCCTCTGCCAAACTGGATTATTAATCATACCCTAAAAATTCTCCCCAATTTCCTTGGCTCTGTGTCTTTTTCTATAATTATGTGCATGGCGACCGGGGAAAGTACTTTATTTTATTTTTTGGTAGGTTACGTGTGGTACCGAGTTTGTTGTAAGTGGAATTGTTTCCATGTTTTCCTTGTTTCACTAAGCATGGCGATGGACTTGTTATACAAAATATTTTGTATTGAAATTTGTTGTAACTGGGTAGTTAGATCTGCCCTCGCAGAATATGGTGTTATGATTAGCATGCTGTGTTTCTGGTCCAACAGGCTGTAAAATAAAATCTGCTTTTTCAGAGGGCAGGGGGGCAGGCATGGCACGGTAAAGATGAAATCACAGGGGAAGCTTGCAGACATTTTTCAGTATGGAGGGAGCCAACACGAGAGAAGAAATAAACTGAAATGCTTTACCAACTGCTGGTTGAATTGAGTGACTGTGGCACTAACCCCCAAATTCTGAGTGTCTACTTGGACCTCCAAGGAGCTGGTTTCTGGTTTTCAGTTTAAGGAGGTATCCAGGATGAAGGTCTCCAAAGCCCAACTCCTTTTTTCCATGAAAACCAATGCCTCCTCTAAGGTTCTCATTTCTATCACTGTTTGTCACCAGGTGGGAAACCTCAGGGTCATATACCTTCCTCTGCCTTCAAGCCAATCCGTCAAGTCCTGACAATTCTGCGTCTTTTATATGTTTCACATCTGGGTTTCCTTTCCATTTCCAATGCAAGCACCCAAACACTTTTTATTTAGACTGTTGCTGACTTTCTGGCTCTCCATTCTCCTTGACTCCTCTCGTCCCACATCTGTGCATTCACTAAACCCGAGGTGGCCACATTAGTCTGACACTCACGGTGAGTTTTATATCTGCTCTAGCTTAGCTCACATGCCCTCCATATTGGCTATACTGGGCTCTCCAATTTCTCGAATGTTCCCAGGGCATCCTAGGGAAGCTACACCCTTGGCTCTACATTTTTGCTCAAGTTATTCTCTTGCTCTCAATGCTCCCTTTTCAACTCTAACTGTTGAAATCAAACTTATCTTTTATACTTATTGAATGCTGTCTACATATTGTACCTGTCTTGATTCCCCTCTACCAGATGGGACTTCTCTCTCTGCAATTCTCTTCCCTTCCACCTTTCTCTAAAATCCCCAAACGATTTTTACTTCTTTTATTTTACTCATTAAATTTTCTTTCAACAATGCTTATTTATGTGCTTATCCCTTCCCTATGATACTGTAAACTCTCTGAGGGTAAGGAAATGTCTGAGTTATTTTGGAATCCTTGTGTTCATCCACTCTTCCCTTCTTCCTTTCCTACCCCTTCATTTATTCACATATTCATCTTACAAATATTTATTACGTGCCTATGATGTGCCAGCATGGGTTAGAGAATGAAGCAAGCCTGGTTTCTGCCCTCCCAGAGTTTGCTGTCTGGTGTATGCTTAGACAAAGCTGTCATTCAATAGATGTTTGTTGATGGAATGAAATGGAGTTGAAATTAAAGTATATTTTGAAAATAGCTATAGTCTGAATGCCAGTTACATTTCCTACTCTTTATGCACCAGTGAAATCTACCTTGAGTGCTGCTTTCTCTTTGAATCCATGAAGGGTATTTGATAAGAGTGGAGCCATTTTGCTCACTAAAGCTAGGCTGGTCCTCATGATTCATTTAAATATAGGGATGTCAGGTATCACTTAACAGAAAAAAAAACTTATCTATGCTGCTCTTAGACAAGGTCTAGGCTAGTTTCAGATGTGTACGTTAGGAAATTAAGGAAGCCTTCTTTCAAATATGAGTACATGGAGATATTACTCTTTCATTTCCAAGACTGCACAAACTGTGTTGTTCTTTATATCAATGCCCTGGCTTTCTTCCCTAGATTTGGTTCTGATTCCTACCTGACATCTTGCACTAGACCCTCCTGTTTGCTGTCTTAAGGGTCACCTTTGGCGAACATTCATAACAGAGGCACTGGAGCCACCTCTATGCACAGAAAATACTGAAAGCTCAACCTTAATTGGCTCATACCCTCATTTGCCTAATATCGCTTTACTTGTCTTTATACCACTGGGCTGTTTCCCATCTGCACAGATAACACAGAGCCGCTCACTGTCCTAAGGAGCAATTCATTCCCCATCTCACTCTCTCTAATGGTTCTTTTGGACTCCTTTTTCCGGAGTTGAGAAACACTGACGCATGGCAGCAGTCTATGTCTAGAAATGCATAGGTGCTGTTATTGTGATGCCATTTTTGCAGTTCATAGTTTATTGTGGAGGAAAGAGCAAGTCTCCTGCAGTCATTAATTGGAAATACCTTCTTTGGTTGTGTAAAAACAATTACATAAACAGGGCACATCAGAGGACAAGTCTGTCCAAGCCTGTGTGGCTGTGCATTATCCCCTGGAGCCTTTAGAGGGCAGCAGCACACCAGCTGAGTCCAGGCAGCGTTTCAGAGGCAAACTCCCCACCAGACCAGACCCTTCCTCCTGGTCACCATGCCAAAGTTCGGTTTGCCAAGCTCTGGCCGCTCAGCCTCTTTCTTTTCAGGTCTCTCTCTCTCTCTCTCTCTCTCTCTCTCTCTCTCTCTCTCTCTCTCTCTCTCTCTCTTTCTCTCTCCTCCTCCTCCTCTTCCTTTGCCTTCCCTCCCTCCATCGCTTAATGTTAAAATTATACACTCTTATGTAGTCGCCCCTCAACCGGAAAATGAAAGCTCCAATGAAAAAGTTAGACAAGCCAACAGCAACAAAGAAAGAAACTGGGAGAAAGGGGAAAGGGGGCTGGTGCGGGGGAAGGATTTCAGAACAAGAAAAGGGCAGATGTTTCGTAAATATATGCAAAGCAAAACTGGGTGTACCCTGAACACTTCCACAGAGAAACAGACCAATCATTGTGCACTTCCTCCCGCCACACTGGTGGAGCTCAGCATTCAAAAAAAAAAAAAAAAGTGTGGCCGCAGGCACCTGCCTTTCAACGGTCAGTTCTGACATTCTTACTGAATATTTCCCAGTTGTCCGAAGAGAACAAAAACATTTTCGTCTCCCCACTGCAGAGATTTCTGTTATGAGAAAAAGGCCGCTTCAAGAACTGGGAAGGCGGTTTAAGGTGACTCGCGGCTGGGTTAGCCAGCAGGACCCTCTGATTTTTAACTCTCATTGTGCTGGCCGGGGCTGCAAGTTTTGGGCTGAAACATAGCAGTGAGGAAGGCTGTGGATGCTGTTGGCTCTTTCCTTACTAGACCATATTGTATGTGGAGAGAAATATGCATTAAAACATATTGATGTGACGGTAGGTATCGAGCATGTTAAATGCATGGAAATTAACCAGATCGGTGGCATTTGATGTATATATTTCACACTTTCTTGCACATATTGCACACATACAGTGATGGCAATGCTTTCTGCAACATATGGAAAATAAATATTTTATCTGCGCAAGCTCTTATCAGTCTCCAGGGTCTGTTGAGAGAGGAGTGCTCTCTTCTATCTCCCTCTCCTCATTTTTTCCCTTTGCTGGGTTCCCACCCTCTCCTGCACATTAACACACCCTCTGCTTATCAGCCTGGTTGGACAGGAAAGAATTAGCAAGAACCTCCTTTGGATTAACAATTACTTAGTCATTGGATCATGACAATTTAGACCAATAATGTCACCACCCTCCCTCCCCGCCGAATCTTTTTGGAGTGGTAGCCATTTCCTTACTCTCTTCCCCTACAGCACATAGGGAAAGGCTTGGTAGAGTGTTTGGGGGTGAGGGACAAAGGGCAGATAGTAACAAACAACTCAATGGGGGTTGGTGGCAGAACTGAGCTCCACCATCTAGTAACTGTGTGCTCTACTAAACACGTTACTCTGCTTCTCTGGGCCTCAGTTTCATCATCTGTAAAGTAGAAATACTAATAGCTACTTTCTAGGGCTGCTGTGAGAATTAAATGAGCTAACTCATGCCGTGTGGTTGGCACAGTGCTGGCACATGGTCAGTGCCCAATGGTGGTGGTAACTGCCGTCACAGACGGTGTCAGCTCTGTGGTTTTTGTCATTTAAACTATAACAGGGCACTTCCCTTATCTCCGTTATCTTTTTTAATATCTAGATTTGGGCAGGGGCAAATGGATTCTGATTGTAGCAAAGGCGGAAAGAATGCTAGGATAAGCAATCTGTTCCTCCACACTTCGCTCTTACCGTCTGAACCCCCGACACCTCCTTTCTGTTCACGTGTTTGTCACTGCTGCTGCTGCTGCTACACCAAGTGCTCCTCTTGATACTGAGGGTCAAGCAAGCCACACTTGGCTTATAGAAGCCCATCAAACCTGAGCACTACGGTCTATTCATTAACACCAACCTTTGGCATTCTCTTATCACATGTTCTTACAATTTATTCTTTCGCTACTTGGTCTAATGTTCTCAGATCAATTTAAGATGTTTTCGTGATTAAAACATTTTATTCTCTCAATTTTTTTTTGTTTTTAACCTTCTTGGCAAGGCTGATGTATAATGTTTTTTCAGCGTATTTCTCCCTCTGTATCTATCAGTCAGGATTCTGGCAAGAAACAGATGGCACACTCAAGGGTTTTAACTGAAGAGAGTTTAATGAAAGGACTGTCTACTGAGGTATGGATGAGGTTAAGGGACCCTTAAGGGATGGTAAAGCATCAGGGACTAGCAGCGGTGGAAAGCTGTGAAATCCCAGCTTTACACTGTTCAACTGGAGGAGCAAGGAAAGGCCTGGTGTTCTCTAAGTCCCAACTGGAGTTGGGAAGGGGGTCTTGATTAATAAATGCTGCGACCTCACTCTCCTCCAGCTTTTCATCTCTTGCTGATGTTTCCTTTAGGCCAAAGTCAAAAGGAAGTTAGAGGAGAAGGCAGCCTGGGTAATGGAGTCCAGAGAGGTCAGCCTCCTGGACTACCAATCAGGGCAGAGAATGGCTGCATGTGTGTGTGTGTGTGTGTGTGTGTGTGTGTGTGTGTCCTGGGGTGGTAGGAGACTAATTGGCATATCTATCCTTTCCCTCTCCAGTCCTCCACCCTTTTCCTCTCAATTTTACTTTCTAGAAGGAAAGAAACAGCAAAATAAAATGACATCAGTTCTCTTTTGGTATTCACATACCTATTTTGTCTATTTGCCATTTACGAGAGAAGAAAACTGAATGTAAGCTCCATGAGAGCAGGTATTCTTGTTTGTTTGCTGCCATAACTCTAGTGCCTAGAACAGTACCTGGCACATAGTAAATGTCCGGTAAATTTTAGTTGACTGAGTAAATATGCTTACCTCTGCTATGCCAGACACTATATATATATATTATATATATATATATATATATATATATATATATATATATATATATACATTCTCTCATTTAATTTTCTCAACAATCCAGGTAGGTAGGCA
Organism: Hipposideros armiger; assembly: GCF_001890085.2. Taxonomy (NCBI): domain Eukaryota; kingdom Metazoa; phylum Chordata; class Mammalia; order Chiroptera; family Hipposideridae; genus Hipposideros; species Hipposideros armiger. Next base: position 1,072,942 of record NW_017731526.1, on the reverse strand, counting down.
AAGCCACTGAGCATGGGTGTCCAGGTGGTATGGGAGTGCGTAGGTTTTTAATCCTATCTACCCCTAAGCCTTCAGCCCTGGCCAGGGTAATGTCAACCCACAGGATGGGACACATTTTTGTAATTAGTCCCTATTCTTAGACTTATTTACCTTATTGCTTTTTGCACCTAGCAAGTCCCTGTGAGTTATTATTTTTTCTCTTTAATATACGAGGGAGCTGAGTTTCTGAAAAGCAGAGACTGCAAGGATTAGACCCAATCTGCCCATTCCCTAGGACCTGTGAAATGTGAAAGCTGGCACAGGTGAAATACTTCCAGTGGCAGAAATAGGTGCTCACTTGTGGGCTGCCTCGAGATTTTCAGGAAACTGTAGGTCCTGATTTCTGGCTCTGGATCTGGGCTCTCTGCAGTACAAGAAGGTGGGAGGGGTAGAAAACGTTTTGCTCTCCCAAAGGGTACTGACACTCTGAAATCTGTCTGCATCCTGGTACAGCTGTGCTACCTGCCCCACCACAGTGACTCTGTGATGAAGAAACACTCAGGAAACCATCCAGGTGTGCCTTGCACTGGAACTTCCGGATGAGTGAAGGTGCTACGCTAGCAAGTGCCTTGCATGGCTATGAAATGAAGAAGCTCTATGTTTGATCTTGTGTCATGTCTTTAGTCCCCAGTCACTTGCACCCATTAGTATTGCTGAGCACTGCAATGGTTTCCATCTACAGTCTGTCATCTACACATTCGCTACCAATTAAGTCACCAATTCAGGTGACTTAAATCGTAAAGGTAAAAGGCAACACAAAGCAAAACAAAAACTCCGGCTTTATCCCTTTGGGTTCGCTTTTCACCAGAATAGCTAAAGACATAGAAAATATAAATGTGAAGATCCCACCTGAAGCCTAAGAGGGATGTTAGCCTCCTAGGTTTAGCGGTTTCCAGCGTCAGAGATGTCTGCAAAATACTATCCCATCACCTGCCTCATACTATTTAAGAAAACTTGTGAATACAACAACTAGAATGAGATTTTGTTTTAAAATGTGTAATTAAGTTATTTTGCATGCATAGCCTCTAAATAATTTAAATTCTGGTTTTCTAGTGAAAAAAACACACCCATATTTTCATCTGTTAATTTTAGTAATGATTAATGAGTACTGGATATCAATCTTTCATCATTATGTTCCTGGAGGCATCCTGTCTCTTATCCCAACTTATTTCTGCCCCTTGCCTTGCAAGGGCTGTACTTCTACATAAATGCCTTTCACGGGGGGAACTAACCCCAGTACGCAGAGCCATGCATCCAGAGGGCAGAGCTGGGCTGGATACAATGGCTTAAAGATGTGGCTGAAGGAGCCCCGAGTGCCAAAGGGCGGACCTCAGCCCCCTAGAGTAGCAAGGAGACAACAACTTGGGCACAGAGATGCAGCTCAGACAACAGGTAGCCATGGGCAAGGGAAGCTGGCTCCTGGATTTGACCAGAGTGGCATGAAATGACAAGCTGCCGTGAGTCTTGACAGAGTGGCACAGTGGGGTGACGAGAGGTGAACAGGTCGGGCAGGGGCTACCACTGGTTCAGGGAGGGGCACAGATGGCCAGGCAGAACAGCACCAGTGCGTGCAAGGGGCGCTCAGAGCCAACTTGGCAAAGCCGCCCAGGAGGAAGGCGTGATGCCGCCCAGGGTGTGCCGTGCAGGCTGGAAGCTGAGAGCTGCTGTGGGCACCTCAGGACTGAGTCCGATTACCTCGCTGCATCCAAGAGATGAAGCCATCTAAAATTTCATCTGCTTTTACTATTGTGTGGGTTTTTTTTTTTAATTAAACAAAGTGAACTAAGAGTCCTTTCATTGGAGGCATAATGTACTCACAGTAGTTTCCAAATAAATGGTGTCACTCTTCAGGTAAATCACTCCAAGACTTGGGCCTAGTGCAGATGATCATTGGGGCAGGGAACAGAGAGCGGCTGCATCTAGATCAGATGAGACACAAACAAAAATCAGAATGTTAAACGGACTGGTGATGGCCATGATTCATTTTGACAGCGACAGAGCGGTGGGGCTTGGTTGAAAGGCTGGTCCTGCACTTTTGCAGGTCAGGGCAGGGAAGTGGGGAGGGCGTTCTCCAGGCTCCATTTTAGCGTTTTTTGCCTGACTGTCTGTATGGTCTGAGAACATCGACAGCACCCTGTCAGTGAGGAGGGAACTGATTTTGTGGTTCTGAGTCAGACAGTGAGGTGGAAGGTGAGGGTGAGGGAGTGGGGCCAGGGTCCTTCAGCCTGGCCCAGCCGACTCTTCTACTGTTTTCGATTCCACTGCAGTTTCTCCCTCTTTAGTGCTCAGTTCTTATGTATTCTCAAAACACCTGCTGGCCTGGCCACATTTCTGAGCTCTTGCTTTCTCCCTGCCCTTCACTACGAAGTCTCCATTTCTTCCCCTATCCTCTAACCTGTGTAGTTCAGCCTTCGGGGCTACAGAATTGAATGTCATTTGTCTCAGAGCCTCACACGCAGGGGCCTTTCCCCAGGCCTTGCCCCTCCGGCCATGTTGGGCCCCAATGACCACTTGCCTCCTGAAACTCTCATCCCCTCTTATTGGGACGCTGCGTTTTGACCCTGCGTTCCTGACCCTCGTCCCACCCTCAGTTCTCTCTTCTGCCTCCTTCATTGGCTGGTCTTCTTTCTCCTGTTCCCCAAATGTAGATATTCCTCAGGATTCTCTCCTCAGGCTTTGCCTACACCCACCATCCGTGACCTCAACAATCACTTCTCCACAGAGAACACCCACATTGCTATCTTTAGTTCTTGCTTGTCTACAGAGCTCCAGCCCACATTCTAAATAACTACTGGTTATTGGTTCATCAATCTGTTCATTTGTTCGTTCATCCATCCATCCATCCATTTATATAGTATCTACTAGGCACCTAGAAAAGATGAATAAGATGTGGCTTCTAATGGCTTCTAACTTTGAGAAGCTCACATATCCATCATTACTGCACAGCCAGCTCTAATTCAGAAAGTTTAAATAAGAATTCGCTGCCTTTCCTTCAAAATATGTTTTCTCCAGCCTTCTCATTTCCTGCCATTGGGACCACCGTCATCCAGTTACTTGGACCTACAATTGAGGAGTCCTCTTTAAGCCTCCCCCTTTTTTTTTTTTTTTTACTTCCCATATCCAATCAGCCGCCAAGTCCTGTGGTTTTTACTCAGGCTGTGTTTCCTGAATCAATACCTGCTTTCTATCCGAACATTGATTTATCCTTTTATCACCTGTTGCCAGGACTTCTGTGAGAGCCTCCTAGCTGGCTTCACTTCCTCTAGATTCTCTTTGCTTCTAGCCCATGCTTCACACCAACACTACATCAATTTTTCTAAAGTACCATTCTCAACATATCACTCCTCTGCTCTGTGCTTACTGGATTAAATGCAAACTTAGTTTGGCATTCAAGGCCCCTGCAATGTAGCCCCAATTTAATTTCCTCGTCTTACCTCTACAGTTCATGCTCCACTGCCACAAAGTCCCACTCTTTCTCACCACATGCCTGGTGCTTCCTCCCTTTTTCCCCAATATCTACATGTAGCTTCTTTAGGGGCCGTTCAAATGCCACCTCATTTATGAAGCATTTCCCAAAGGAAAGCACCCTTCTTGAATCCTTAAGCACTTTTGCACTACTCCCTTTGCACATTCTATGGACTTTAGTAATTTTTTGTGTAATTTATCTCCACCCTCTATAAGTTCCTTGAAGACAGAGGCAATTTTTACATTGTATACCTCCCTGTAGTGTGAAATGCCTTGCACACAGGTTTGCGCTCAGCTGCTGTCTGCTGAACAACATTTAAAAGGAATCAAGATTCTTGTTTACAGTCACGGAAACTGAGACTGAATTGGAAAGACCTTAAAGCTCATCTACTCTGGGATGGCCCACTAGCTCAGCTGGTTAGAACGCAGTGCTCATAGCATGAAGGTTGCCGGTTCAATCCCCACATGGGCCACTGTGAGCTGTGCCTTCCACAACTAGATTGAAGACAACTACTTGACTTGGAGCTGATGGGTCCTGGAAAAACACACTGTTCCCCAATAAAATCCTTAAAAAAAACCAACCACACACTCATCTACTTCAACCCCCTCATTTTTTAGATGGGAATGGACTTGCTCTAAGGACACATCCTTGTTAGTGGCTGACCAATGATAACTGATGTAAAAGGTCACAAGTCCTTAAATATCTATCAGCACTTGCTCAACACCAGTGAGTCCAGCAGACCATCAGCAGTGACAGCATCAGAGAGAGTGAGGGGTTGGGGTGAATCGTCTACAAGGGCATACTGGGTTCCAAAAAAAAAAAAGAATTTTGTTTCAGTTATTCACTTCAATAAACTGAATAAATAAATACCTTTTAATTTTTTAATGATGTTTAAAAATGATGGTGGATTTAAAGCCGAAGCAAAATTTTCTAACATTACCAGCAGAAACATTTATGACAATATTGCAAACACAACTGGGGTGACACACTGAGAGCAAAAACCAAAATGAAGAGATTTCTCACGCTTTGGGAAAGCAAGAGGTTCAGCTGAACTTCTTGGTGAGAACCTGCTGTAATTCTATGGTTCAATTCGTTACCTTATAGAAACATAGGCTATTCGCAATCTTGCTATTATACCCATTAACACTTCTTTTCGACCGAACTTTGCCCAGTATTTATCCTATACGTTTAAATTTTTACTTAGTTTTCTTTTGTTACATCACTAATTTATTGGTAGAAATACACAGATTACTGCTCCCAAGTCTGTTCTAATTTCCTTCCCTTGTTCTCCTCTTGTGGTAGAAGAAACAGGAATTGTTTAATCTTGACTCTATCTTCATCCTCAAACAGAATCATTTTCTCTCGCCGAAAGATGAAAAGCTGAACCAAATGTGCTGTCGGGATAACAGTGTTTACCTCGTGAGGAAACCAGACTTTTCCAGGGGATCTCAGTAATTTTTATGTGGCCACAAAAACGCAGCTGTTAAACGTCAGCCTCTAGCACTACCAGACCGGCTCTCCCAGGTGAGCACGTTACTCACCGTTACTCTGCAGAGGAACAACTTGGTCCTGTTAATCATATTCGTTTCGGCCAGTATGGTGGAGCCATGCTATGTGCTGAAATGTCCATTAAATATCAACGCCCCAGTAGCCACATAAACAGCAAAATGGACTCAGGAGCTCTTCGGAGTTCTTAGTAAACCATCATATGACTGGACAGGTTATCAATACCTCACCAGACAGAGCTTTCTTGTCTTCTCTTTCCCTGGCAACTACATTACAATGATAAAGGAAATCACAGATCGATATGTCTAGGACATTGCAGTGAAAAATCACTGGGAAGCATGCAAATCCACTGTGGAATTAGATAAGTGTACATTTTAAATATGCCTAACATTTGATTTAAATTGTACATTTTATAATTAAACGGGGACATCATCTTTCTGCCTTTTAATCAAACTCCTCTTTCTCAGCTCCACATCCTGCTGTTAGGACCTTCCTTTCATGTTTTGGCAAATTGTCACCTCTCCCTTCTTTTTATTTCCCCTCTTGCCTTAGCACACACCTGAGGGTCTATTAATCAGAACGACTGCATGGCGTGTCATGTTGTATTGCTTAAAGGGTGGTTATCCTCCAAAAAGGACTCGGTGAAAATGACTTCATGAAGTTTCCTATTTATTCTTTTTCAATGACTTTCATATTCAAGGTAGTCAGTTTTTAAGTCAAGAGATAATTTTGAGAGGCTGCTGGGGCCACACAGTCTTCCCAGAGTCTGGAAATACAGCTGTTCTCTCTGCCTCTTACATCATCACTGTAATAAAGAATCTGCTCTTGGAACCCAGCTGGCAAGGATCTTGATGGTGTCAGAGGCAGAGGAGACAGTGGGTCATTTTCATCCCAGCCTGTTTTATTGTTGACGTCGCTGCAGGTCTGTCTTGGAAGCCCTTATAGAACAGGGCTGTTATGTAACACAGTGTGCTACATATCACTCTAAGGAACTTTCTGCAGAGGTCTTGTTTTAGCATGGCCCTTCTCATTCTTTAGAAATCACACCAAATCATTCTAAAATGACACATGGGGCCTTTATAGCTAGAGCGTACAAAAAAGATAATAGTAACAATAACAGCTACCATTTGTTAGAGTCTCTAAATTTATTGTCAGGGACTGCAGCAGGCATTTTTGTATATAAATACATTCTCATTTAATCCTCACAGAAATGCCATCCTGTAGGTATTGGTATACCCATTTTGTGGATGAGGAAAAGTGAGGCTCAGAGAGCTCAAGGAACCACTCCAAGAATAGAAAGCTGTGGAGAGTGAAGTCGGAATCTACACCCACGTCTCTCTGACTGTAAATTGGTGCTTTTTTCACCATACAGCACCTGCTCCAACACAGCAGGGACAGGTTTCTACTTCCCACTGTGATTTCAGCACAAGAAAGACGCTATACTATTTCCATGATGGTTCAGAGCCACTGAAAGAACTGGGGGCACAGACCTCAGGTGAAGGAACTCTTCCAGAAACTATTAATAAGTATAGCTTCTTCCTAGCTCCTTTCTATTTGATGATGAGAATGGTCTTCTCCTATATCTTAAGTCCGTCTTCTCAAACTCTAATGAACAAAGGAATCATCCGGGATTTCTGATTCAGTATGTCTGGGATGGAATCTGATTCTGATTTCTAACAAGCTCCCAGGTGGTGCTGATGACACTCATCTGGGTACCACGGATCTCACGTCTGACACTCGCCTTCCCACCGAGGGTTGTGTTTGAAGGAGTAGTTCAAGATAAATAACTTGGCTAGCAGCTCACAAGGCTCGGCTAGCTTTTGATTCTGGGCCAGTTTGTCAGGTCATCAGGCATTCGATAGAATTCAAAGAATTTCTGGTATAGAGCACATTATGAAAAAAAAATCATTTCTAGATCCCCCAGGGCTTTCGGAAAGCCCTTGGAAATTAAAATGATAATGTCTCTAACATGTAAAGTTCCTATTTTTTACATTATTGTTATTTTTAACAATAATTATCTGGTAGTAATTCAAATAACACCTATCCTCTGAGAAATTCAATGAGCTTTACTAACCTTAATTGTCTAACAGCAATTCCCAGGTGTAGATAAAGCTGTCTCAAAGATCACAGTAAATTTAAAATTGTTCCACTTCCCTCCTTTCTTTGTCCCAAATGTAGTGATGAATTAGTGGGGAAGGGTTACTAATTGGCTAAGACCTACTCTCTTATAATTTGAGGCACAGGAAATTTCATAAAGCAAGGGTAAATCCAAGAAATAATCAGCAGAGAGGTGGTTGTTGGTGAGAGAAAAAAGAAGGGAGAATTAAAAGCAGTAAGAGTAGAAAAGAGAAAAATCGGAGAATTAGCTGGATGACCTTGGATGAGTCATTCACCTCTAGGTGGCTCAGTATTTCCATTTGTAAGAAAAAGAGGTGGATTTTACGATTTTTAAGGTCCCTTAAAACTCTAATAGTCCCCTGAGAAGAAAGAAATGGGAATTAAGTAGCTCATCAACCTGTTAAACCATTAAACCTGTTAAAGAAATCTATTTGACTTTTAACTTTTTAACTAATTACCTAACGAATTCCCAAGTTGACATCACTAATTCCATCTCTCTAGAAACTGGTGAGGAAACCATTTAATGAATGGTTAAAGGAAGGCATCACAGCATCATGGCCAGACAAGTTCATCAGGAACCCCTGCTTCAGTTTTCTGATGCTATAACACATGTTTTACTTTAAAAAATTTTAGCTCATTAATTAATCACTAGTTAATACCCATGTCCAGAAGAAATACCTCTTATGGACTGAAGACCCCTGGGATGGCCCTGCCAGTAAAAGGTCCCACTGTTTGTCACATTAAATCTATGTTAATTTTCTCCATAGAGACCTCTTGATTCCTTCTTGGCAGTTCACAAACTCTGTTAAGACTTGCACGTCCCAGGATCCTTGGCACTATCAGGTATATACAGTTGATTCTTCTTTTTAAAATAAGAGATCTTTGGGATTCATATATATGGATAAAAATGTCTATCATATGTCTATACCATATATATATGGGGGTGCCAAAAAATGTATACAAGTGGATACTTTGGTCAGCATTGCTCAGGCAGTATTTTGCCATAATCAGAAGTGTCTGGACGCTGATGGTAACCACTCTGAGCACCTCTTGTAATTGCAGAAGTCAAACGTGACTTATATTCATCTTTTGTTATTGGTATATATTGTGTATTACAATTTTAATACAGTTTTCCTTTCTTAAAATATGTATACATTTTTTGGCACCCTCTGTATATATGATATATGATATATATGTGTGTATGTGTATCTATCTATCTATCTATATCTATCTATATATATTTATCTCAATACATACATACATATGCATATATACACACATATATGATCATTTTTTCGGTTTTAATGAATACCTGATGATGGGAACTCCTTCTCTAAGTCACTTGACACTAGAATCTTCCTGTCCAGGAATACTGCCACAGGTCCTGGTTACAAGGTCATTTTAAACTCTGTAAAGAGGTTTCCAACATAAGCATGATTTATAGGGCAGCATGTTATTGGTGTTATATCAGAGGTATCTATACCCTGCTCCTTGCACTGAGTGTGTTTTTTGGACTAATCATTATAGTTTGTGGCTAAACGGAAACACAGGTACTGAGAAGCATCAAAACGGCATTATCCCAGAGAACACACTGTCGCTGTCTCCGAAGTGAACATCACTTCCCTTTTCCTGCTCCCATCATACTATTGGGCTGTCGGAAAAGTCATGAAGCGTTTTTGCAATGAAAAACATAGCAAAATACGTCATGACTTTTCCGACAACCCAATAATTTGGCTGCCGTTAACTCAAAGCTTACTGTGCCCCAGGCATTGTGCTTGGCACTTTTCAGACATTGCCTAAATTTATTTCTTATAATTGCCCTTCAGAGGTGGAAATTATATTCTAATTTTATAGACGAAGAAGCTGACGTTTAGGGAAGGCAAAGTTATTTGCCATACTTCAGGAAGCCGCGGTAGCAAAGCCAGGCCTTAAAGGCCAGGTTTTAACCATAATCTCGATGGTCTTAATCTACACCTAGCCTCTGATCACTAAGCCACTGATCTCCCTCCTTCTTTCCACTCCTATTCACTTGAGGTCCTCACCCTAGGCTTGTACTAGATTCTCCACCATGGTCCTCTAATGCCTTCCGGAACCTGTTTTTATCCTTTTCCCAAACCTTCTACACTTGATTAGTGTTTTCCCTCTTGACTTCAATCCAAAAACCCATTACCATTTTTTTTTTCCATAGACCTTTACCACCATCTTCAGCTACTTCTTAGGCCTCATTCTCATTCCAATTTTCTCTTTCAAGACTTCACATTTGAACCTCAAGTGTTCCAACCACAGCTTGAGAACTCCTCTTCCTTGATGCCTAAGGAGTCTACTCTTCTCACTTGGCCTGTCACTCGGCCCCTGGTGGCTTCACAGGATGTCTCCGTTCAGTCTGACCTTACCCCATAATCAACCCTTTCCACATTATTCTCACTAACCCTCCTGATGTCCTTGCTCCTTGACCTTCAATATACAGGACCTCTCCTTATGTTCTTCAATCCTGAATCCATATCAAAACATACCATTCCTTCCCACTCTGTACAAAACCCTATCCATTCATGCCGTCTGAACCCTCATTCCTGCCCAGTTGTTATTTCCAAGTACAAGTCTACAGTACCTTGTCTTAACATGTCCTGCTTTACCAAGTTCCAGTCTCCATTTTGTTTTTTCAGTTGATGACCTTCCCTCCTACATTAGTAAGAGGATCTTGACCATCCAGTGTGGTAAGCCGATTGGCTCTCATCTCCTTTTTCAATATCTCTGAATTTTCATCATTTTGTTTTCTCAAGATTTAGCTGTACCTCTGTCTACACTTTCTTCCTACCTTGGAGGTACCCTCTACTTGTGATCTTTATCCTTCCCTTTGGTTCCACCAGTGGTATCGTCTTCTCTGCAGTTGATGACTCATCCATTCATTACAGAACTAGATGCATCACCACACCTCCGTGTTTTGCCTTGCCTTCAACTCTTGCCCTACAAAATCTTTCCAGGTGGTGTATCTCCAAGTGAATTTTACAGAGCACTAGAACTTGAAGACGGACCTTAAAACAAGTTGCTTGGTTAAGCATCTACAGGAAACACTACATGCTATCTCTCTCTCTCTTGTAAATTCATAATGTACAGAAGGATATTAAGTGTGCCAAAGACCCTGGCGTTGTCCAAACTTATTGGATGACAGACCTCTTCCCCAACTCTCACTCTTTTTAATGGAACACTTATTAACCTTAGAATATGCTTAGAGAAAATATGCCTTAGTGGATTTCGCCTGGTTTCAAACTCTTTAGCCTGGGTATGCGAGTTCACTGAATCTGTATCAAATAAGCCCTCTCAGAATCCCTTTCCATCAATACTCTGTTTGGTCTAAACCAGTTAACTGACAGAGCACATTTGTAGAGGAGTCCCTGAACGTACCATTCTGGCTCCTTGGAATGCCTTCATCATCTTTTTCTCATCTAGGCCTTTCCCCTTCTTCAAGGACCATATTACATCATATATCCCTTATAAAACTTTTCCTTGTGAAAACTGCTTTGGCCCATATTGACCTCTAGCACTCATTTAGCACTCAGCTAAATGGCTATAGTTTAATGCCTGTTTTCTATACCATTGGTGAGAATGTAAATGCTCTAGGGCATTGAATTTGTTTTATAAACTGCAGAACCTTCGGCACCTAGCGTAGCCTTCTGTACATAGTACAGGCTTATAACTGTGTTGATGGTTGCCACAGACAGACATGGATGACACTGGGGCCTGGTAGATCAAAACTTGATTTCTGTAGCTATTGAGACAGTTTAGTATGCTGCAGGCCCAGATGGAATGTACCATCACCTGGTTGAGAAGAAACACCACCTATCAGCACTGTCATCACCTCTGCAAATGATAACATGTATGCTTTGGGGGGAGAGGAAGGATGGATCTAGAAGTGGAAAGGCAGCCCCTTTCTTAGGTGAACATAAGAATTTGCATTCATTGACACCAAATGAGGAGAAGGGTAAAATAATATAGGAACATCCAAGGACCAAGAAATGAACTGCTGCAATAAATGCCTCTCTATTGATGAGATCGGCATTCATGATCACTGAATCACGGTAACCTGATGAAAAAGAAAATGCTGTTCTGACAGGAGAAGTCAGGGGGTAGTTTTGTAGGAGACTGCACGGCTCATCACTGTGCCTGGCATATAGTCTGTAGCAACACTTCAGGATGTGCTCCTGCTTTCAGTCATAGTCCAACCTCCATCTCTGTGGGTCAGTCTGGAGACACATTACATTGGAGAAGCCAAGGCAGCTTGGCTGCCCATGGGCACAAAATGCAACCCCCAAGCAATGAACTCCATCTTTCCCATAAAGATCTTTTACTGCAACATCACATAAGAGCACAGAGCAGGTGTATGTCTCAGGCGAGTGTGCACTATCCAGATATTAAGGGGCTTTGAGTTTTTCGGATTAGATGTTATCTGAAGTTGGGACTTAATGGGTTTCCTAATAGTGAATTTGTAGTGAGGCTAGAACTAGAAATTTGGTCTCTTGATGCCTCGTCAGGGAGTTTTATTATAGGAGAGAACAGAGTATAGCTCTCTTCCTTAAAACTGCAGCCACAAATGATTTTCATGTTTTAGCAGAAGAGAAAATACGTTTTGTTAAAGTACAGCCTGTGAAGTATTTTGCTACCTTTCTGGATAAAAGGCGGTATCCAAACCAAAGATTTAATGAAAAACTATTCATAAATGAGAACGTTTACATATGTTTACTTTCAAATAGGTATAGACTATATTATGTAATGTGTGAAATTCATGGGATAATGGTAAAAATTCTATAATAGAAAGTTGTGTTGTTCCTTAGTGAAAATGCATAACAACAGTATTTATTATTAGTAGTAACCAATACATATTTTGAAAACTGGAAATTTTATTGTGGGGGATTACTGGGTGCTTGAAGCTACATGGTTTAGCTATTTTTCTGTCATGCTCTGGTTTAGAGCTGCCTTTCTGGACAATTTACATATTTAGGAGTGAAAATGGATGGTGGCCTGACTTTCAGATGCGTTTGGGCCACTGCATCAAAGCTGCTGTTAACCTGAGAGCCATGGGCAGTTTCTGCAGTAAAATATCCTAGTGTCTTCTTTTTGTGGTAAAAATAGTTTACTTGTATGTTCTGGGTGAGGTCTGAGGTCTCCTCTCTCTCCTGCATGTCGCCCATGGTGGAACCCGGGGGGAGGGGGGGCGGGTACTATTGGCAAAGCTTTACACTGATTTAGACACGTTAAAGACTATGTGGTACTTTCACAGACATGCTCTAAAAATGGCTTTTCCCCATCAAGAGTTACGTACATGAGAAGACTGAGGTGGGGAAGGGAGATTTCAGTTAGCCAGCTAATGAGCAGTAGAGCTTAATCTAAAACCAAAGTTTTCAGCAGGAAATCCTTTTTCTCCCCCAAAATGCCATGGCTGCCAACAAGCTTTGCAGCAAATCTGAGAAGCAGAGCACTAGACAGAGAATCACAAGGTCTGCCTCGTCTTCCTGGATCTGTGAAGAACTAGCCATGTGACCGTGGTCAAGTCGCTGACTATTCTGAACTTTCTAAAATCACGGGCAAGGGGTCCATGAACGACATAACTCCCTTCCGGCTGTATAACTTCCCATCTATCAAATGGTATTGGTTACTAATGTGTGCTTTGTTTACCTCATAAAGCCGTGAGGCTAAAATAAGCAAGGTGGTGCACGTGGAAGTGCTTTGCAGCCCGGGAGGTACTGAATCAACATAGTCTCAAGAATGACTACTGGAGGAAGCAGGCAGAGTTCCGGGTGTGTGGAAGCTGACAGCCAGTGCACTTCCATTCAGGGTTTGGGAGAAGCTGTAATAAAGGGCTAGCACTGGCTCAAATCCCACTGTGTCCTCTCCTGTCCAGCAATGGTACAGAGCATCACTTGAGCAAAGTGAGCTGCATGGGTGAGCCAAACACCCAAGTTCCAACCTTTCTGAGTAGAAGCTACAGAGAATTCTGAGCCACGGGGCAGGTGACCAGTACTGTTCCTCCAGGTGTGTCTGAGACGCTGGAGAGATGCTGGCTGGGGAGGGAGGTCAGACATCAGTGCTCCCGAGGCCCGGTGTTCTCTTGCGCACAGCTCCAGCCCACATGATGTCTCCTGGTGGCCCCAGGAGACAGAACAGACCCAGAAGGAGCAGAAGCCTCCTCTCCTGATAACCTAAGTGCTCTGATTGAAAGGCAGAGGGTATCAGCAGAAAGGCTGTACCGAGTCGGCATTGATTTCTCCAGCCTTTGTCTGCGTCTGGTTTCTGTCTCGTTTGGAGGTGGTTACTGTTACTACAAGCAGCATGAATCATGTCTCTGTTAAAAAACAGAGCTGCAATTGTCTTACATAACCCCTGGTAACTGAACGTCTAATAATAGCAAGCCATTTACAGGTAGGGAGTCTGTCTTCCTCCCAGACACACACACACACACACACACACACACTACTCCTAGTGCCTCACAGTCAAGTTAAACAGACAGGGAGGAGGCAGAGGGAGGAAGAAGCCAGCACAATTGATTTTTATTTGGATTTAAAAATATTACTGAATAATCATGCAGCACAGGACCTGATGACCAGTACGTTTAACTGAGTTAGTTTAATAAACTGGAGGAAACAAGTGCTCTTCCAAGTATTCGAAACAGCAAGGAACCCCCCACACACCAGACAGACACCTTCTCCAACACTCTACTACTATATAAAAACCATAAAAATGGGAGGGGTGTGAGGAGGTGGAGTGAATAGAAGTTTGGCTAAATTGACTACCAACTTGCACCAACTACATTTAATTTTCACAGGACTGTTTCTCCTCTACTTTTTCCCTGACCAGAGAAAGCTATTTCAAAGGTTCTTGGCTACAGGATTGCATAAAATTCCAGGGAGTGAAGAGAAACTGAAAACACTGCTGCAATGTCCCACCGTGCAGTCTGTACAGCATTAGGCACTGCTATCTGAGACACTTTCTTTGGTAGAAAGAACCCTGCACCTGAAGACTTGCATTTTTCCCAGGAGCATAGTCTCTGCCTTGTAAGACACGATGAGGTCTTTTCATACATGGTCCCGACTCAGCCACCCATTATGGTGATTACCCAAAAAGCAAAACAATAGGACAGGCTGAAAAAGATGACTCTTTGAAAATTACAAAGGTAAGTTTTCTTTATACCACTAATTTGGTTGAGAAAAATATAGGCTCTAGATAGCACGTTAGAAAGTGTTACGAGGAAAAAAATATATATATATACACACACACACACACAAATTTCAAACATCCATGTCTCCATTTCCTCACTGCTTTATCACAACCATCCTAAGAAATATCACTGTAGGCTACATTTTTTTGAGAGTGCATTCCCAGGAGCCCAGTAGCTCTAGATATCATGTACATTGGACCTGGGGAGGAATTTATCGAAAATTACAGATGGACGCTACATCCTGCCACTCATTTGGGGTAGGCCCACAGAAGGAAAACTTCCTCCTCTGTTTTGATTGGTCAACAACATGAAACAGTGGATGAGGCTAGTTCACCAAAGAATGTGTTAGGACACACCCACTTTGAAGACCAGCACTTGGGGCTATTCTGCATGCGTTTCAGTTGGTTAGGAATATAAGAAGCCATATGGGTATCGTTATATGTCAGGATGGTTGTGTGTTCCCTCAAAATAGGATTTACTCTCCCTGTTTCCTTTTGGAATATTCCTCAAATCCATAAGCAAATGAGTTTTGAATAGAAGAACGAAAGAAGAGAAAGAAAAAGAATAAAAAAGAAGAGGAAGGGAAATGACTAACGTCCCATTATCCCCAGGAGCAAACCTGGCTGGCGTTGATGACAAAACCTTCACAGCTGCTCTCTGGTAGTCTTTGCTACGTGCCCTACAGATGTGGCTTCTGGAGGAAACGAGTTCTAGGTTTTTCTCACAGATATCCAAATGCAGAACAGTAGGGATCCTGACCACTAAATCAGCCCCACAAAACAACGGAACCACAGTGGTGGGATGTGGCTGGGGGGCGAGACGCTTCTGCTTATTTCATCCACTTTGTGAATGAAATTGTTCTTAGAGTTGGTATGCTGGTGGACTACATGTTTTGATAAAAACAGCCATGAGATGACACAGCTTTCTTCACAAAAGGCTTTTCCCTCTAACGGCTGTGAATACACTGCCGAATAGTTCCTGCTAGAAGAGCGGGAGGTTTGCCTCTTCTCCTCTTGGACTTCAAAACCCGGCTCTACTATGCACCTGCGAGGCGATGACATTTACCTGAGATTTCGGGGCACCGTGTCAGCCTGTTCCTTCACAGTGGCGTGTTTGGCACCTGGGCAAGGAGTTGGTGGGCCAGACACATGTAAAATGTAAAAGTGGATTATTATATTATCTCGCATTGCAACAGTATTTCTGGATTGTTGATGATGCATAGAGCTTAATAACCATATGCAGTGCAACAAACCACACAACACTGTATTGGAAGCTGAGAGTTAGTTTTCAAATGAACCAGAGACTTTTTTGTAATAAGAGAAAGTGGAGATGCTTTTCTCCCCCTTTCAATATGCATTTCTTGAGTGCTCATTGTCAGTGATAGGCTCTTTCTTCACAGAAGGGAGCTGGGCCATGCCAGACTCCCGCCATGTTCTTTCTCGTCTTATATGGAACAAAGTATCAGTAAAACACCAAGCACAGCTTTTTTTTTTTTTTTAACTGGATAGGCAGTCAGTATGTAGTAACTGGCCGTGCTGATGATAGTAGGAACTGGTGATACTGATGGCAGTGGTAATGGCTTCCTTACAAAGGCACAGCAGTTTAAGAATGTCTCTGGGACAATGTAGAGGGGGCGAATGAACACATCGGTATGACCTATTTATGCATTGCAACAAATATCTGTGGACTCCAGGAACCTTGAAAAATCTAATAATATGAGCATTAATAATGTGAGCCATTTTTTACAGAAATGATATGATTCTTATGAAAAAGAGGCTTGTATGCTTATCTAGTGAGCTCCTCTGTAATTGTAGAATACTCTGAACACTTCTGACAATGCATCTTAATTTTTGGAATCATTTATAAGTATCTGACAACTTATTATTATAAAATAAACTTTAATCCAATGCAATTAATTGAGAAGCTTGTTGACAATCAAGATACACAAAGCAACGTTTGTGGGATAAGGCAAAGTTAAGAGTTCTCTAAATGATTACAAAGAAATGGAAGAAATGACAGGGTGGTTTGGCTGGAAGGCATCTGACTGTAAGTTAGAAGACCTGGGTCCCCCACCATGTTTGTCAACTGGTGCATGATGTTGCAAGTCATCAAGCCTCTCCTGAGTCTTACTTGTCTCATGTGTAAAATGGGAACGTGGGACTAGCTGGTCTTTAAGAGTCTTTCCTGTTATAACATTTGATGATTTTAAAGTAAGAAAAGATGACAGAGTAATCCCCGCTTCCTCTCATTTTGGTAAACACTGCTTTCTCCCCATCTGTCTATGTGGTTTGCATTGGGTTTTAGGTTTCTGGGTTCTCAAAATGCCACAGCAAATATTCAAGTCATTTTTCCTTAGATGCATGGGAAAATAATAGAGGAATAATTCTCCCTTTCTTTCTATATCAGTGTCGCTTCTCAAATCAGACTTACACGCCTAAGACAAAAACATGATCATTCTGGCACTTACAACGACCCTCCTCATCCTCATCACAGGTCCTTCCTCATGCACGCTAATCTGATTGGGTTATTTCTATATTTACATCCTGGCTAGTTTTTCTCTTCCAACTTGTTTGTGAAATCCCTGGTAAGCATAAAGCTGCAAAAATAAAACACACAAAACAAAACAGCTCTGTTTGAATAATTTACTTCCGTTAAGGCAGTATACGAAGACATGCTAACAGTCAGGGAAAAAAAAAAGAAGCTTTTAAACATACTCCTGTAGCTACAAGAGCCTAAATAAAATGTTACATCAATGCCAGTTTCTTAGGTTATCGGTTTTCATTTTCAAAGAGAACTGGTGTGGATACTTCTCCCCATATTTCTCAGGCCACTGCATCCTGGAAGCCAAGAAGGTCCAGAGCTCACCAGGCTGCATTTACATACACAAAGGGGTCACACAGAAAACCCGGTACCCAGAGCTTGTATCATGTCCTGACTAGGCACATCAGTTACTCATGATGTGCTCCTTTCCACCCCTGTCCTGTTCCTTTGCTTGAATTCTCTTCACCTGGAATGCCCTTCGTTTACCTCTCTTTACTGCTTAAAATTCCCCCTATCTTACAAGATCCACCTAGCTCAAGCCCCATTTCCAAGAAGCAACTTAGGTTGACCCAACTTGGGACGTAGTGATAATTTTCATGGCTAGCAAGCCATCATTGGCCCTTGTGATAAATGGAGACTCTGAGAACACTTACCTAGGAAGTGCTCAGGGAACACCAGGGAAAAAGACTGTTTGTAGTGTCAGGGTCTTCAGAAACGGATAGAAATGCTACCTTTAAGAATGGGCCCAACATATAAGTGATGGTGCATAAGAGAAAAGTGGTAGCCTTTGTTAAGAAAAAGTTGTAGCCTTGTACAAAAGGGATTGTTTAGGAATGGCCAGACTTTTTTATTTCTTTAATACAAGAAAAAAAGATACTCTTTCTGAAAAGAAGGAGTTAAAATCTTGGCTATCGCAACATAAAGTATTATAAAATTTGACTGTCTTAATTATGAAGTTAAAATGTGAAGATTTGAACAGGAAGAGAATATGGGTCCTGGCTACAATAGGCAAAGATAGGTATGTATATAGAATTTGAATTTCTATCCCCGGTCCCCTTCAATCTGATGGCCACGGCACACACTATAATAAACCCTGACCATGCCCAGCTGGGTTTAGGTGATGGGCCATGATGTATCCTGATAGTAAAAGATGGACTGAAGCTCAGCAATGCTGTATGCCATTATAGAAATATATGATTTTATTTATGTGTATACTTTTATATCTATATATACAAACATATATATTTGTATGATGTTTGGCAGCCTCACTCATGGTATTCCTGTGAAGTAGGCATGTGGCAAACATAATTAGCCCATTAAACAGATGGTAGGGCTCTGGCATATCTCACCATATTCTAAAATGGTGAGCTGTGAGCAGGGACTGAAGAAAGAGCGCAGCTTGATATACGGTTCACTGCAAATCTCTGTGAATTGCGACTCTCCTAAAGACAATCTGGGTAGGCTGCATTTGGCTGGGAACTGGGGATGGTTTGGGAGCCTTCAAAAATATACAAGGGGATAACTTTTCACTCTCATTCAGATATAGTATCTTCATTTTTACTTACTAGAGGCATTTTTTAAAAAACAGCTTTTTATCTTAACTCATCTGTGTTCCAGCAAACTCCCAAATTGCTGAGCATATTGAAAACAAACAAAAAACATCAAAAAAAAAAAGAACCCCCGAAACCTACATGCCAAGTAGAAACACAGGGTAAATGTCTTCTTCTTTTTTTTTTTTTAACATTGTCATAAAAAAGTGCACTATTGGAAAGGATAAAGTTGAAAAGAGGCTTGGTACTACAAACATAAACATGGAACCATCATGGCAGCACAGTGACCAGGTAAATGCAAAAGCATATGTGATGAACTTGGACTCGGTTGCATAATGTGGCCATGGCATTGCCACTCTGTGGTAACTACCGCTGGCTCCAGAGAGCCTGTAACAAAATATTGTAGCCCAATTCTTGGTCAATTGAAATAGAGGCTAGCAGGAGTGAAAGGGTTACTGAAAGTTAAGACTCGAATTCACAAATGTATTTGAACTGGCTTCAAGAAGACATAAAACATCAATACATCTGGAGAATAGAACTTGCAATTGACTGTTCTTTACCATCTGGTCTCAAGAACATTTTCTGCTTGGAAGTTGCATAAGCAATGAAAAAAAACACACAAACAACTTCCTGTACTATGCTTATGGTCACTTATAATGACACATTACAAAGTAAACCAGCTAAATATGAGTTAGAGAGCCTTACTCCAGATGACAACATATATAACTAAGATCAATGACAGAGAACACCTTTATGTTAAAAGATCTGAGCTTGAAAAAATATTCAAGAATCAGTATCTTTCCTTTGAAGGTGTTCGTCTTGAGTAGTTTTGGCTAGATTGGTTTTTTAATATCACTACAAAATCATCTCTAATTTTCCAAATTACAATTACAAATAGAATAACAAAAATTCATACTGGGGAATGAAATTATACACATACACACACACGTGTGTGTGTGTGTGTGTTTGTGTGTGTGTGTGTATATATATATATATGTTAAATGATATAAACTTGCCTTTAAGCAATAAAATATATTTTAACCTGTTTTTTAACAGAAAACTTTTACATATCTCTGTTTTCTTAAAAGGAGTATGCTGATATCATTTACATTTTTTTCTTCTGATGCAAGGATACCCTTGTAAACATTCACTGCTCCTGTTTCTCAGTAATACATTTTATTTCTCTGGAGAACTGGCCTCGTCCCTTACCACTCAGTCCACTGGCCACAGGCTGAGCTGCCAACTGTGACCATCTCCTGCCCCTGCTCACTGGAGTCGCTGTCCCAGCTTTGGAGAGCCATGTCCTTCCAGCTCTATATGCTAGATGTATTTTCTAGTTGGCTTTGGATTGGGAAATCAGATAAATGAGTGCTATGGAGAAAATATTGCTTGAAAACAAAGTTTGGTCGGAGACTTTGGGACACTCATTTGGATGTTCGAAGGTCTTCACTCACTTCTTTGTTCTGGGTTATAATTCAGGAGTCTGAACTGCCAGAAATCAGACTTCGAGGTATTATTGTGCAACACAGAATGAGACATTTATGCTCCTTTACTGCACGGGTTCTTATTTTCAAAGGGGTTGCCCAGAAATCCATTTGTGGTTATTTTATTTGTAGGTCTGTGATCCATTGCATTTCACTTTCCTGAATTCTTCAGGCAACGTACCTAACATGATAATGGTGAGAAGTAAAGAAATAGGACACTTTTTAGTATAAGGTGAAAGAATCTTGATAATTGACTTCATCATGGGGAGAGAAGCAAAAGTATACAGTCAAGCTAGAAAATGTCTCTGCATTTCCAATTTTTTTCTAGATTTTTAACAGGATCCTGGCATTACTGGACATAAAGAAAACAGGGAAAAAATTGTGAATCTATTTATATTAATTTAAATGTTCAGAAAAGTAACTTATGATCATCTTTTCTCTCTTTCCTCGAAAGGAGAAATCAGCGTAATTTACAATGTGATAGTTAGGATAATGATTGTGTTGAAATTTACCTTTTTCCTATCTCTGAAAATAGGATTGCTAAGCAAACGAACAGTGTTAACATTGTTTAACCTATAGGAGGGGCAAAAAAGAAATGCCTTTTGATATACTTTACACATCTGATAAGCTACTGACAATTCTTATTTATTTAGAAGTCAGTGCTCAGGAAAGTTGTTACCACTCTGCAGTCTCAGTTCAGATTACATAAAAATATTCCATGATTCATACTTTCAGCTAACTCAGCTCGTTTGTCTCTTTCCCAGTTTGTCCGAACTGATCAAGTTTTGCAAAATAAATATCTTTAGCTTCCTAGTTATATTTTTGCTTGTTTGATTTATTTGGTCATTTTGTAATGTTTTTATATGATTAAGAAAAAATACCATGTGAGAGCTGGGTCTACTTGTTATTGATTATTTTTGGATAAAGAGAGTTCGCAAGAAACTGTCAGTTTTACAGCAGCCAAAGTTACGCAGACTCAAGCAGAAGTTCAGACATGAACTGGTATTCTACCAGTTTTCCGCAACAGCATCTAAGGACATGGTTAATGAGTTATGAAATTCATTCATAACATTGCTAATCTTTCAGGAATCTTATAACCTTGCCTGACCTTTCCATGATCATGAGAGAAAAGCGTGGATGAAATTCGAACTGGTCGTCATGTCCTCCCTGCCTTTCTTCTAGTTACTCACTTTCTTTTTTCTTTTTTGGTATTGGAACAATCAAAAGACTCCATGTTTTTAAATTCCACGGAAGACTAACGATTGAATAATTTTCTCACATCTCTGTTTGCACTTTCTCAGTCTGGTTGCATTGATTTGTGTCTCATAAGTAGACATTTCCTTTGTTGGTTACAAATCAATGCTATAGAACAAACCTGCCAGCACATTCCCACCTCCCCAGCCCCTCTGGCAGTTGGAAAAACAAAGCACAGTTTTCTTTTAAAAAATTAATTCCATTTGCTAGTAATATACTAAAAGAAGAAAGCCCTAGCATTAAACAAACAAAAAAAAACCCCAAAACAAAAAAAACCCAAAAAACCAAATCCGTGGGAAAAGATGCTCTGGCCAAGCCAGTCTCTGCTTCTCGGTCCACACTGCCTACAGCGGAGAAGTGCCTGCTGGGAGAGCAGCACTGGCCTGCCATCCACTCCTGGTGGGCTCTGTAAACCCAATTAAGGTCCTCGCCTTCAGACAGCGCAAGGCTGCCCAGAGCAACACACTGGGATGTTACAGTCAGGTAGGATTTCATGGCAGGGAAAAAAAAAAAAGGCAGAAAAGGTCTAATGTATTCTGCTTTTATTCAAATCTAAAAGGGGGCAAAAGGGAAGATCATTTTTTTGTTGTTGTTTTTTGTTTTTTGTTTCTTAAGAGAAAACGAGCAAAAGCTTTCTCAGGTGAATGCGAAAACTCATCTCTGAAGGTAGATACCTTGGTGCTTTTATCCCAAGTGGCTAAGCATGAATAAAGAAGCTCAAAAAAGGACTTTCCTCAATCTGGATGCTCTCGCCTATGCTTAGCTACAGGTGGAAGGCAAGCAGGCACGATTTGATTTACCTAGATTAAAAGGGCAATTTTCTGTCCTCTTTCTCTCTCTCTTTTTTTTTCCTTTTAAAAATAGCCAATCGATGTTGGCCTAGCTATTGCTGACTGCACCAAGTCCATTTTCATCCACCACTGATTAAATGGTATGTTCATGGCTGAAGGTACTACAGCAGGAACAAGCAGAAGCTGCTGAAGTAATGGGTGTGGGAGGCCAAAGGCCACAGTTCCAGAAAACCTACAGTCGTGCGCTGTGTTTGGCACCCCGTGAAGGTCACGGCCATTACCCCTTCACCAGTGGACTGCTGAGAGCACACTTTAGACTCGAACTAGCTGAAATATAATTCTGGGAGTTTGAAGCCTGGATTTCATTTAGCTTTTTAATTCTGACCTTAAGAATTAAAAAAAAAATCAAAGTCCTTTGATTGTTTTAAAAAATGTGAATGGGGAAATAATGTGTTCTAAATTGCAATGGCATCTGAAATAAAGGATGGAACCAGCCTATTTAACTGTGTTGCGAGAAAGTTAAATTTTCATAAGTTACAGGGCTAGAGTCATTACCAAAAAGGGTTCTTGAGGTTTAGAGACCTTGGTTGGTGACACTGCGTGAAAAAAGAAACACAGAAAGAATACAGGACTTTTATACAGGGGGACTATATGTTGGGATTCATCGGGCAGCCTTCAGAAAACTGAGATCTCCACTAGTTCTGGGAAATAACCATCTCGATAATTAGGAGACAGTACAACCTTAAACCAAAGTCGACGTTGCTGCAAAAATAAACTCAGGGAATTCTCTAAGGCCAGCTTGGAGCGACTCCACATCCACACGTATTTCTTCAGAAAAAGGCCAAGTCCATCTGACAGGTGAGGCTGCAGTTCAACAATGGGTCTGAGGACCTGGGAGTTGGGTCTGAGAAGCAGTGACATCCATTTTTAAAAAGTAATCCTACTTTTTTTTCTTTCGCCTACTGCTTCCTCTCTCCCCTCTCTCCCTTTTTTTTTCTTTCCCATTATTGTTTACTTAATTTGAATCCTGGCCTTAATGGGGACGGAACTGTATCCAGAGGTACTATTAAGATAAGAAATTTCAGGAAGAAAGATTTAATGAGGGGCTTAGGAGTTTGGGGAGGAGGAATAGAAAATTATTTAGAGAGAAACGAGGGAAAAACTAAGAAGTTAAATATCAGAATCTGCACGATGGCTGTAGACTAGCTTCTGAGAGACACAGATGGTCTACATTCTCCCGAACGAAAACAAACAGGAAGTAACAGGGCCAGAGCCCCTCTCCCCTCCATTCCTCCCTCCCCTGTAAATTGGAAAAAAATGGAAATGCGCTTAGATCAAGAAGTTTTCCTTCAAAAACAGAAAAGTGACCAAAATAAAAGAAAGAAGAGAGAGCTGGCTCTAGCAGGTAAAATGCCAAAGGGACATCGCATTTGGGGGGTAGAAGAGAAATAAGGAATGACACACACACACAGTTTGGAGAAGTGTCAGGCTGAACAGCTAACTCACTGTAAATGCAAGCAGACAGGTGGGAAATTCGAAGCCTGGGGGAGAGGAAGGGCTTCATTTTGGGCAGTCCATTTTCTGGAGGAGGGGTGGGGGTGTGGGAGCAAATGACTATTTTTGGGGTGCTAAGGGAGGCAGGTGGCTTACAAGAGGGCAGGGGAGGGAATAAATTAGGGAGTCGTCGGGGGCACGCGGAGAGTCAGTTAAGGTTTCAGTTTGGATGACAACAAGCTCTCAGCTTTGACTCTTATAAAAAATGTCGTGAATCGATGGCTACTTACAGGGTTAAAAACACACTGAGAGCTCTACCATTCCCAAATTTGAATGCGAAAGCACTGCCTAGGGCAGCGAGCATGTACAGGAAAACATCAAACATCCACAAAATGGGGGTTCAGGGCCAGAGGGGAGGTGCGTGAAATGTGCTGGTCACCTCCTTCCCCACACCCCTCAACAGCCCAGGGCGCTGGCAGGGTAACCGCCAGGAAAACCTGAGACTTCCAAGCCATCCCACAGAGATAAACCACCCCAGGTCCCACTAGGACTCCAGGCAGCAATGAGGGCAGTTTTCATGTTCCAAAACTAATTGGACAGTAAGGAGTGTCTGTAAGAATAAAAGGGGGTGGGAGTGGAGGATGGAAATAAAAGGGAAAAAAAGTGTCCTTGTTGAAAGTTTTAAATTACAGGCTCAGTAAAAAACTGGCATTCCACCACATCCGGTCTAGTTACCAAATGGAAAAATAGGGTCATTAACATGTTTATTTGAATTACATTAGTCCTTCTCTTTCATATTTAATTTATTCTGTTAGAAAAAAAAACACAGTGCTCTGCGTGCTGGTGAAAGGCAGGAGTGTAATGGATCAGGGGGCTGAAATGCAGTGATCTTTACCCATTATCTACCCTGCAAAGGCTTTTCAGAATTCACTAGAATCATTCAGGGATTCTGCCCCTCAAGAGGAAGGGAAGGGTACCGAAAGACGAAAGGTACAGATGCCACTGAGCTATTAAAATAATATTGAAGCACATTGAAACTAAGGCGTGGGAGTGGGATTTTAATATGGAAAGGAAGTTCAGGAGAACATGGAAAGGCTGGGAGAAATGACCTCTTCTCTGGATTGAACGTCCAGATGCGAGCTCGGCACTAGATATATTGCACATTTTCCACCCTCTACATGATATGGGTGTTGTAGAACACAGGGAAATCTCTGTGTTATTGCTACTCTGGGCATTCAGAGGCCGAGTCTTCAGGGTGATCTCATGAGCCTTGCTGTTGTCCAAACAGTTCAGATCAATGTTAGCACAAGCAAGTATAATGCAATACATTCAGGGGGAAATGAAAGCATCTTTCTAGGATAGTGTCTGAAGCTATGGTCACCACTGTGGTGGTGATATGGAAAGGACGTAAGACTTAGTATCAGGAGACCTGTCCTTGCTCTATAAAGTGCTAGCTGCACCTGCATACACAGGTGAATTTAATCAGTGGTCCTCATTCATAAAATGCGAATAGGAACAGTTACCATCGTGGAGTTGTGAGAATCACGTGAGATAATTGATATAAACGTATTCTCTAAAGCACTGTACACTTGTAAGACATTCTTATTTCTTGAAGCCTGTGATGCCAAGTACAGGAGAAACAATATGCCAAATATCCTTAGAAACTGGGTTCGAAACAAAATAGGAAATGCTCTGACAAAGCCGAGGACAGAGGTCTCCCATCTCAGTGCTGACTGGTTGTATCACGCGCTACCTGCAGGGGTTTCTCACTGGGATGTTGACCTTGGGTTCACGGATTGCCTCCACAGGAGGTTGCCACCCACTCATAATGAGTCACGTAAAGTTCAAATCTTACTTTGTGCTAGCAATGCAAACGGCGAGGTAAGCAGTTGGAGGCTCTTTAGTCACAGATTTCTGCTGGCATTATCAAAATGGTAGCCCCCACTTCTCACTGCAACACAGGCGAACCAGCCCAACCCAGACTTGGTTCTGGGCCCACTAGCGCTCGAAGTCCAAGTTCTAATTCCGATGGAACACACGGTTTAGGGAAGCATTGCCTGGTACCTCTTCTTAAAGACCTCCACAAGGAGTAAAAATTTTAGTCTCTACGTTTTCCTTAAGGCAAGTTTCTCACCTGGCTACAGACAGAATCACATTTTCTGCTATGTTTCTTCCCCTTTGGTCCTGTTTGTTGAACATTTTGCCAGCTGCCCCTGCAATGAACCTTGGCTCAAATACAATTGCATTCACATCAAGATCATTCTGGTTTGAGCCCAGAGCATACTTAGGATGTAATTTTGACAAAGGAGGGGGGGGGGAGTTAAATCACAACAACTCTAGCAGAAGATAATGGCACCCTGTATGTGGGACACTGTTTCTGTGTGAAGTACTTCAATAAACAAACAAACAAACAAACAAACAAGGACAAGAGAAAGCTCAGAATCAATTAAAATAACCATAAGATAAAGATTTCCATTTATGATGATCAAATCCAGGAAGGGATATAGAAAATGTCTACAAAGCAAGTCTGGGTAAAGTGAATATAGGTTTATCAAGTCCTAGTATATGTGAATCAGAAGTCATTCTATTACTCCTTAAAAGGAACAATTTAAGACAAAGTAAAAAAAAATGTACTTTACATAGTAGGCAGTAAACTTATAAAATTCATTAAAGGTTGATGACAGAAATGGTATCACAAAGGTTTAGCTAAATTCATGGATGCTAAGTCTATAATTGTTTATTTAGAGAAACTAGGACATCTGGAGGAAAGTAGCTCTACTTCTTGAAACTAGCAACAAGGACAATTGTGTCTCACATAACAATTTCCCTGTCCTGTGATCAGAAGGTGAGCGCTGAGCTGAGAGGTCCATGGGCCTGACGCAGTGGGACTTTCTTATAACCACATGTTCTTAAGGAACTAGAAGCCAACTGTAGCACTGATATTAGACACACTGGGGCCAGAAGTGCCACAAGTTCTCCAACCTACAGTCAGTCACACATGTCGCACTGCCTAAGTCATCTTATCCCACCCCTTCTCTGTAGCAATTGTTATTATCTCCATGTCGCAGATGAGAGAAGTAAAGATCAGAGAAGTTCAGAGAGGAAAGGTAACTTAACAGCAGTCACACAGCTGGTAAGTGGCAGACCTAGGGTTTGAACTTGGGATTACCTGCTTCCAAAGCTATGGTCTCACACTGCTGCTGTTTTCTGCACAGTAGCCTAAGTTTGTAACAGCTTAAGATGACCAGAGTAACCTGTTAAAGCTACACAAAGTCTTGTTCTTCATTTCCCTCAGTATCTAAACTGTGTGCAGCAGTTTCTTGTTATGAAATCATGTGAACATCTCCAGCTTTATGTTACGATGTCTCTGGCTTCATGAAGAGGGAACAAAAGAAGTAAGCAGATTAAGAGAAGGTAAAGACACATGGCTAGCATTACATGCAGCCGTACAGAGCAATACAGAGCACCTCAGAGTATATACAGTGCAATTCTTTCATCTCTGTCCAATCATCTAAAGATTCATTCTTAGCTTCCCTAATCTGAACTCACCTATTTCAGTAAAAGTAACATCTAAGAAGTACAGGAATATTATGGCTGCCAACAACCTCGTTGCTTTACGAATGCTAATGTTGAATGGGTCCTCACAATGGAAGATCAGAAATATCTGGGTGGTGAGAAGAAGCGTGGTGAGGAGAAGAGAAATTAGAGGAAAACCCAGAGTTTACTTTCCCAGACTCTGGGTGATTTCTTTCTTATTTTGAAGAGTTTAAATTCAGTGGTAGGAGATTTTGTGATGTAAGAGTGTTGCTAACATAAAGTCTGCGATAACATATTTTAGGAGCTTTCTGTCCCTCATAATAAAAATTAAAAACTTTTCAAAATTATATGTGCCTTTGAATATGTTGGTAAATTTAATTTCTGTCTTTATAAAATGGGGCAAGTTATTTTTTGTATATTCAGAATTGTCATATATGTTTACAAATGAATAGGTGCTATTTATGTGTATTATTAAAAATTCAGGTAAAAGTAAAGTCATCTACAATCATTTTTCCAGGATGCTCTTCCCTTTCCTTCTTTACACTTCTGCTTCCTTTTCTTTTCTTTTTTCTTTTTTCCAGGATTTTAGCCACATATGTAATGGGATTCTATAATACCGGCTGGAAACTCACTGCTTTCACAAATATTCCCTTGGAGATGGACTGACCAATTAGTGACTATCACTGGCCAATGAAAAATCAGTGTGGTTTGAAATCATTTAGAAAGGACTGAAATAATTCTCTGAGCAGAAATTATTTTATTATTTAAGAACACCTCCTATCTAGAGACTTACATTCCCTCAACACTAATTTGACAATCTCACTGTAAATGAGGCCTGGGGATATGGTATGACTGAGCCTGGCAAAGCTCTACCATGATGTCATTGCTTCACTGAACCAAAGGGACTGATAAGTATCAAAGACGAAAGAAGATACTAGGGAAATGTCAGGGGTCATTGCCTAGAGCATTGAGAGGAAAACTTCTCCATGAAGGTGTTGTACATATTAAAAGATTCACAGCATCATGTATTGACTGGCCCCCCTTTTCCTTCTGTGCAGCAATCTTGACTCTAATACTTAATTTGCATAACCTCTTCCTATTGATACAACACCAATGAAGACTGGTCAGTTTGGCATGTCTTTTCATCCTGACAATGCTAAGTTGCTGGGGTGGATCTCTGCTTAGCTCATGCCCTTTGACTCGGGGAAGACAAGGGTATGACCGAACATTAGAGTGATGACCAGCAGCTTTGAGCTCTGGCTCTGGCTCTTGATACTAATTAGATGTGTTGAGTTGGGCAAAATGACTGAACTGTCTGGGCTGAAATGTCTTCGTCTGTAAAGTGAAGGACTCCTTTCAAATCTAAACTTCTGATTTTGTGAGTCTTGTCTGGCTGGTTTGCTTGGTTAGAACATGGTTTTTATGAGGTTAACATCATAAATTCAGTTCTCATACAAAATAAGATGGCCCTGTATAGTACTTCACACATAGTACTTGCTCAACACATATTTGTTCAATGAATACATGTTTGGTATAGAGAAAAACTCTATTTCATAGTCAAAGATTCTAATTTAGGTGAAAACAGAGAGCTGCCAAGAGAGATCATAGGACTTGGTACCAGTGCATCTGAGCTCCTGGGCAAAGGAATTCAAAACACGGGTCCCACTAATGCTGAGTCGGTGGCACTGCTATAGCTCATTGTGGTATGGAAACAAGGCTGCCATGTGTTACTCCTCAAATCAGCAGAGAGTGTTCTTCCCCAAACCCTCATCCAAAACGACATTAATCCTACAGGGATTCCCTGAATTTAAGATTCCATAAATAGCTCATCAAATCCTCACAACATTCAATTGAGGTATGAAAATTACAGATATTTTCCTCTCCGTTTTTCACATGGGAAAAGAGAAGCCTGCTTCCATGGCAGACCACCCCAGGTCCTACAGAGGCAGAAAACAGGCTAACCAGTATTCAAGCTTCAGCCGCTCCCTCTTTGGAAAATATCTGCGCATTGACTTTGCCCATGCGTAGGATACCAGAGATTTAGGCGGCCATCACATGCCAGAATTTTGCCTCAGATAATGAGAATCATGTTATAGAAGGACCTGTAAAAATATAAATGAAGTGCGACAATAATATAATACCAACTACCTGATCAGTGGTTGGATCTACCGTAATTTGAATTCTTTAAGCAATACTTTAAAACAAACTAAAAAGAGGAATTCGAACCTGGAAGATGAAGGATCAAACATTATAACAAGTAACCTGAGGTCATAAATGTTCTCTGACATCTTTGATTTGCTTCCAGCATCGACAGATTTGCTGTTGTTTCCTTTTGTTTTCGGTGCCATGAGTGTATTATGTTTCCCTCCTCTCCTTCTAGAATCTGGCCCAGTCTACATGCAGAGGGTGAAGGCCAGTCGCGGAGTGCTGACTGAGCTCATCGTATGGACTGCGGAACAGACCTACTGAGTCTCACAGCTCCCGGTCAGCAGTGACAAGTAAACACTGGTTTCATTTCAGTAGCGCTGTTTTAGCTCCACGGGCAGCTTGTGCTTACTGCACACAAGCGGTCCCTCTTTTCAGAGGATTATAATTCAACCATCAAAATACCAAAATATGCCCTGGTTTGAAACCTGGTGTACAGAGTCCCAAGCCCCAGAATGACTGTGGTTTACTTCCAAATTTAAGAAAATATTGAGTTTTATAGGTTATTTATTTACTGTTTTCAAATATATTTCAAGAGTCTTTTAAACTTTCCATAGGAAAGTGTGCTAAAAGAGACACACCATTTTGATACCTTCAGTCATTCATTCTGAATTTCAGCACACAACTGAAAGGACCAAATGGTGGGGAAAAAGAGTTTATTTGTTTTATTTATTTATTTATGTATTTATTTATTATTTTTACCAAATACAGATGTTTTGACCACTTGGGTCCTCATCAGTGTTCCAAATATTGGTGTGTTGTAACCAAATAGGCGTTAACTTCTTTGTTTTGCTCCTTCCAGTGATGTGCAGAATGGACTAATGAGTTCTTATTTTTGGCCCTTGTATAACTCAAAAAACTCATTTCAACTTAAAATAAATTAAGTAAGTAATTAGTTCATAATATGGCCTAAACACCTTTGGTATTTTGAAACAAAAAACACAAAAAATGGCTGTTGCACATTTGCACTTAATTACTCCCTTATAAAACACCCATGTGGATTTTATTACAGGTGATATAAATTTCAAATCTAAGCTTTGTTTGTGATAGAAAACCTGGGCTACGATGTTGTATAGATTCTGTACGCTTCCCTACTAGTTTCCTTAAGAAACACGGTCTACGAAACCAACATTCTTACTCTCTTTTAATTGGCAAAGGAAAGCACTTTATTTCAAAAACTCTGGAGAACAGGTTACTGTCGACAGAGGCTCAAAAGATGTTAATACAAAAAAAGAGTATCATTTCTAGAATTTCTGCAATGTTCAATTTTTGCTGTTGGAGTCTGAACGAGTCTTGTTTGCACACATGTCGATCCGGAGATCGCTCCTGGTGATTAGGGCAGCCTTATGGAACTCCTTCCAGATGAATATACCCAATAGAGCAAAAAGCAAAATCTCACTATGTCTCTAATGCAAAGGGGGGAACACAAAGGCTTTTTGACAACTGTATAATTGTGAGTTCTAGCCTTAAAGGAACTTTCTTGGCTTGAATTTCTTCCACCCTCCCCCTCATATACTTAATAATCAAAGTACGTGCCAAGAAACTAATGATGCAAACCAGAATATTGCACATGAACTTGGACCTCTTTCCCACTGTGCAGTGTGACCAAGCTTGGACCCAGAAAGCCAATGATAGAAACTAGACAATACGACCTGATGTACAGCAAGGTGCCACTACCCGAGGGAGACTCCCAGACCCATTTCTTATCCTTCATAAATGGGTAGAAAGAGCCCCAGTGTAGGCCGTGGTGCTTCTTGGCGAAGCTAACAACCAGTTGCTAAAGGAAGAAGGATCAAACCTTCATTAGTAAGCATCCAGGTCATTTGCTTGGCACGAACCCACGGCCGTGTCAGCTGTACATCTTACTGTTCTCTACCTGATATCTGATATTACCGTGCATTTGTAATACCTTCTGAGTTCTGATACTTAAGCACAAATAAAAATTTCTCCAAGCTTTGACAGCCTTATGAAGATCACTTACGTAAAAAAACTCAGACCAACTTTTCTTTGGACGTTTGACCTGGGAGAGCTTCTCCTGTAGCTTTCTGACTCATGCAGATCCATCTAATGCAGTGCTGCAACCCTGCCAATTGTGGCCATTCATTCACCTAGTGATGCCTTACACACAGTAGGAGCTCAGTACACATTTGCTCTCCAGAATGGAACTAACCTTATTGTAAGGGAAAAGGGAGTATATAGTAAATAGAAGTCTAAATAAACCCAAAGGAGGACTAATAGATCTTGAGTACATTTAAAAAAAAATTCAAGCAGTGAAAACAGTTGGGTTTTGGTACAGTTTCCCAAGGGAAGTAGTGGAAGTTTCATTACTCAGGGCATTTTAAACTAGAATAGACAAAACACTAGTGGGGTATGTTGAAATAAAATATGCGTAGTCCGTCTGTGAATTAGTGTTTACTTTCAATATAATTATAAGTGAAGCAACACTGCAATGGGAATTTTTCATACACACGGAAAGCTATGGCTACTATGTTTCCACGTCGGCCATATGGTGCACATATTGCTTGGTGTGGATGTGTATCCCGACTGCCCTCTAGTGGATGAAATGTAGGACCTACCTGATCAGACAGATCTCACAAGCTACTTACTACGGCTTGGGGGTATATCAATCCTTAATCATTTAGGGTAGAAAGAAAATAGCTGTGTTGATGCATTTTCCATCAAATTATAAAATTGAAGGGCATTAAAAACAACAGAGTCAAACTCTGTAATTAAGACTGCCATTTAATGTTTGTTCGCACACGGTATTCATTTCTGTGTATTCCTGCCAAAGATCCATTGTGTAATGTTGTCCTCACATGACATTAAAAACACCAGTTCCCTGGAAAATGTAAAAAAGAAACCGTGCTGCCTTGAAATACATGGAGTTTACTTTTGGAAACAGAAAATTAATACAGATGCAGGAAGATAATTTGGAACACAAATAATGGCTAAAGGAGAAACTTGAAAATCAGGGCTGCCCCTTAAATCTGAGCAAGCATATTAGCAATCTCTGGGTGTGCTGGCTGATACTCAGAAGACGGCAGGCAAAATGGGCTTCAGAACAGGGAAGCTGACTGGAAAAAGGTGGACTAAACACACCCTTACCTATAGTCATGGGGCAGGACAATACGCCAAAACACACATTTGATACTGTGGGTATACATTTAATGCTATCATATTTAGGCTGCTTTTCAGGTGTGGAATACAGATGCTCTATTCCACTAAAGACAGATATGAATCTTGTATCGTTCTTTAGCCTTTTGTCATTAAGACATGGGAGAGATCTGAAGGCAATTCTCTTTGTATAATATTAATTATTTGAAAGGCTTTAGACTTTAATCACTAAATTTTAATCTCAAACTTGGGATTTCTTCTACCCTCTCTCTCAGATACTTAATAATCAAAATATATGCCAAGAAAAAAATTCTCCTAAAATACCGACAGGAAACAATTGCACAGTCTGAGTTGCTAAAAAACAACTTATATATCATACCAGGCAGAATACACAAAATCTGATTGAAGAGAATCGTATCCTGGGCATGCTGAGTGTAGCAGGCCAATGGTCATTGCTACAAATGTGGGGAAAGAAATGAACTAATGCTTTAAATATTATAAATTGTTAGACCCTGGTGACGTGGGGCTGGATGCATATATGAGGAGCGGGGGGATCTGGGTGGGTATGCAGCCAGGTTGCTCCCTTTAAGTGAGTGACAGTTTTCACAGTACCTCATTTGGTAAAGGAGTGACGGTTTAGCAATCAAAGGGAGACTCAAGAGGATTTCCTGTCAACTTAAAAAAAAAAAAGAAAAGAAAAGCAACTGACCTAATTAGATAAAGGTTAAACAACAACAACAACAACAACAACATGAAATCTCTCACTACTTGAGTGATCTAGAAGAAAATCAGGCCCAATAAATATCCTGGAAGCTTGGTTTTCCTCTCAACCAGATTTACTGTACTGCTATTAACATCTCTTCAGACACATGACTGGAAGCCCCAGGAGGGCTGGCGGGTAAGCAGTATGGGCCACAGGGAAGAAATACAGCCAATTTCCTACTTAGCACCACGGACAGAGCTGTCAGCAGAAAGAAGCATCCTTGGAGTTATCCTTGGAGTTAGAGAAACACAAAGAAAATCAATGCTGCATTTTAAAGATGCTTCTTATCTCCAGTGTGACTGGCTTGTGGAATTGTTTTGGAATTGTGTCCCGCTGCTTTCCCACAGTGCAGCCACTGGAGCTGAACAGGACCAGATTGGAATAAAAAGGTATCTTCCCCACCTGGGCACATGGAGGAAGGAAACGGATGTCAGGAGAATGATGTCTTCCTGACCTTTCTGTCACTTTCTGGTTTTGGAAAAATCATAGGACTTTGAGGAATAATACCCAGGTTTTCCCATGACAAGACGAGTCTACATGTATTTCAGTCTTAGGATCTCTGGGGCGCAGGGATTGCTATGGGGCAGAACTATGGGAAGCGGATAGATAAGGACTATTTTAAGAGGAAGTCAAGAGCCTCTATTCCATCTCCTGTCATAGCAGGTCACAAATGAGGTCCTTTTTCCTCTCAGCTCTGGTTTTTACAGGGTAAGAGGCACTGTTTGAGTCTGTAACTAAATAACAGAACCTGGGGGTATTAATACGATGCCTCTCACCCTTGAGCGGTGAGTGGGTCTCCTTTTCTGCCCTGCTGCAGCTTGGTGTAGAGACCTAGTTTTGTGAAAGCAAGCATCCTGGCACAAATGATCAGGCATTACGTCTTACTGTCACTGCGGAAAATTTGGAGTCAGAGCTTTTCCTCTTTGATTGTTAACATGAAACTTAACATTTCTAAAAGAACCTGATAGCAGAACACTTCTGGGTGGCAGTTTTAATCATTTTTAGGGTTTTTCTTTTATAGCTTTTGTTTTGTAGACCTTTATGCCCACAAGGGAGTTTAGGGAGGTTATAGGAGGAGTCGGAGCCTAAAATTTCTGTCGGCTCACCATGCATGTGCACCAAATGGTAAAGTCCTCCCTTGAAACCCCAGCAAGACAAGATAAGCTCTGTTTGCCCAGCGGCCTTTCAGAGGCATTAAGGGTAAGAGAGAAGGTAAGTAATTCACTATGCGTCCCCATTTCTATAATGGGGAAGGACGTCTTGATACATTTACAATACTCCTCTGGGGATATTTCATCAGTTATACCTAAACTCTAATGGACAATAATTGATTTGAACTTTCCACTTAGCACAGAGCTGTAAACAGCCTCACTGCAGACAGCAGCAATGAGCCGACGTTTAGTAAAGTGGAGAGAGATTCAAAAAACTTTTGTACTGGGTCAGGCCGTAGCCTAACAGCTTTTGTATCCAGGGAAGAAACAGCTTGTCCTCCTGGTTTTAATAGCTGAGCTAATCGAGTTTCAAGCTGGCAGTAGGTATAGGTTATCTTTTAAGGCGTTCCATTTTAACCCCTCACGATGAGGGTGGGTTTATAACCCAGCCATAAAAATGCACTCCTGCTTTCAACGTCCATCAGGACACACTCAAAACCTAACTTTTAAAATGCTCACTTCTTGATGAAGGAAAAATAAGACATTAAAGTCATTTTAAGACCATGGCTGTTATTTTTATTATTATTTTGTTAATTCTCGGTGGCTGGGAAGCCCTCAGGGAAAATACTCCCTTCTCCTTCAATGTCCCTCATCTAGTTGACACCACTCGGTCTCTCCCCATCCCTGTCACACCTCGCTTAGTTTCTAGCCATATCCTAGTGCAGTCTCTCACAGGATGACCCCCAAAACTACTCTTCTGTGGGGCATGGGTTGAGCATGAGGCTATCCGTCTCTCACATCTTCTTCTGCAGTCCCCTCTCTAGCCCCATGGAACACAGAAGTCGATGAAATTTGGAGGACTTCCTGTTTTATTTGAATCAGGTTTTCTCCCAGCCCCCTCGTCCCCCACCCCACTCCCAGGCATGAGAGCAGGGTCAAACATGAAGACAAGTGGGAGACTAATTAGATTTCGCTTAGACCACTGCATCTTCTGCTCAAACTGTGGCTTCCCTGCCTTGTCCTGGGCATTTCTCACAATGGGATTCAAAGTGCACCTAGCAGCCCTTGTGAGATGAGAACGGGCAGAGGCCCCCTTAGTTTGTTGCTGCTTCTTCTCTGGTGTCAAAGAGCTGCAAACCTCCTGGCAGTCAAGTAGGACTTTATATAATCACCACTGAGAGCTCTGTAAAAGCCATTTTAGTCTGACGTGTGAGGAACACACAGCAATAAGGTACACTTTGTGACCCTATCGCTACCTGTCATGACTCACCTTATGTGAGTTTGACACAGAATTTGAATTTTCTGGTAATTCAGCTGAGGAGAGTTTAAGATCCGAAACATTTCATTGTCAGAAAAAATAGATTTACCCTCCCCCCCCAAACTGTGCCTCCCTTTCTAGAAGCCTACAGGAAAAGTGGGACACAATCACACATGTTGTAAGATGCTGTCCAGATTCTGAAATGGATTAAAATCAAACTAAACATAACTTGCTCCACCTGGCCCTGAAAACAACGCTATGGATTCCAGACATCGAGCCCAGTTGTGGTTTTGATTGTGAGTAGATACGAGTATGTAACATGAAGCAAGGTGCTTAACCTCACGGAGCCTCAGCTTCCCATTCCTCATTTGAGGAGAACGATGCCTGTACATTTATATCCATTCATACTCACAGTCATTCGTATTCATTACTGATGAGATGAATGAAATGATACGATAAGCAACTGGACAAAAAGATGTTATAGGTATTTAAGGTGAGTCACATTTTGAGTGGCATGGCTAATGATTGACAATAATCGAAATTCACTGCATTTTATCCCCTCTTGGGTAGAATGAAACATGGAAATGGCATTTCCTACCATTGGGCTGCAAGGGTCTAGTCCTACTTATGTTCTTCTCCAGGTAAACCTTTTTCTTCCATGGTCAAAGAGCAACACTTTAATATTTGATCTTTGAATCAAGTTTGGCATGCTCAAATTTGTTTTTACCAATGTTTAAAATTCACCTTGCTTTTGGTTGAGTCACCAAGACCCTCTTTCAGCATCAAGCTTCCATGGAACCTTCTTTAATCACCACATTTCATACAGTGGTACCCAGTGACTTCAAATTATTTTGTTAACGATCAACAGTTTAACCATCAGTCTGTGAGGTGTTTATATTGCTTGCCATCACTGCATCGGGTTCAGTTCTCATAAATTTCACTAAGCATAAAATGTGCTTTAAAAATAACATGATGACAAAAGTTAACAAAGAAGTGGATAACTTAAATTCATCCCATGTTTTATATCAACCTTGGGATTTAAAGTTCCATAATTAATAGAAACGGGAAAAGCTTAGAGAGGGTTCAGGGCAAAGGTCAAAGAACTTTCCCTCCCTTCCTGGTCCAAAATATTTTAAGAGGTGATTTGACAATAGTTATCAGTAAGATGATGTGTTAATAGATGTTCTTTATCTACAATTCAGATTAAACATTTAAAAAGGGGGCTTAGGAAGATCAAGATTTTAGTTTAGTTATAAAATTCTGACATTTTCCAGGGGATGTTAAATCCTCATATGAAATACTGTGATGTCTTATTATAAGTTTTATGAAATACATTCGGTCTCCTTTTGTCTGTGACAATTTAGGTAAAGCGTTGCTCAAAGGCAGGGCAGATGAACCAAATGAGTTTTAGACCTTGACTTTTTATAAAAGTTAAAGCTGAGTTGTACAGCATATCTGGAAACACTCTTTCGCAAAATACCTGTATATGATACAACGACTTAAACACCCTACATGCCAAGTAGACTATTGTCATAGGAAACCAATCGCATATGAACTGTTTGATCCCACTATTGATTAATCGGTCCTTATAAATGCTTGGCAGAGGTCAAGGAAACAAATCTAACACCTAGAAAACAAATAAGAGATTTTCTTGTTGGCTTTTAAAAGTGACATTTATTGATTTTTTTTCCTTTATAGTATTCAGCTGCATGCAACCATATTATAACTTTAATTCAGGGACACATCTTTTAAAGCAATGTATTATTCAGCAACCGTAGGTAAGCATGCGATTTAGGAGTGGAAAAGATGCACACAGAGGCAAGTAATCACAGACACAAAGCATGGTGAATTTCTGTGCCATGCACTTCACACCCCAACTCATCTCGAAGGGAAACTAGAGAAGGGGCAGAACCATTTCTATTATGATAATTCACAAAGGGAGGCCATATAGATATGCATGCAAAGTCTCTCCCCACCTCTCCATTTACATGCCAGGATTTCAACTCTGCGACACTGAGTCCCTTCATTTAGCCAATTAGTCTTTCCAGCTTCATGTAACGCACGCCAAGAAGAAGGAGAAATAGAAGTGCTGACGTTCACTGCTTTGAAAGTTGCTATTCTAATGCCAAAGCTGCCTCTTGAGCAATTTCCAGAATGTATTAACATGGGAGCAAAGCACTATTCCTAAAGACATGGATCACATTATACAGGGGAGCCCCCTTCAACGTGTCACAACTGCACAGACTCTCCTCCATCTCTTACAAGACCTTAACAGTAGTAGCTAGCATGGCCTCAAGTTAGCATGGGCTCAGGCAAAACCTAGGAGGTCTTCCTGAAGAAAAGGGGCCAATTTAAAAATATTTAGCAAGCAAAGCACGGGCATGCTTTCTGGACTATTGCATTGGCCAAGCCTTTGCATGGCTGGACTGAAGAAAGCCAGTCAAGTTTCAAAGCAAACTGGTCTTTCAGTTTAGGTTAGAGTGAAGGATTCTTCAGTTTCACAGTTTCAGTCTTTTTAAAATATTTTTTTTATTAAACCAACTACGTCTAGGTTCAATTTAACTATTTTAATTTGAGATGAATTTTCCCTCAATATTAAGGACCGAGTGGGAAGGAGTTGATATTGAAACCAAATAAAAACATGCTTCTACACTTGTGAAATTGCATAGCCATAGGTCTCTAAGGGCCCTCATCCACATGTGATTTCTGATATTTAGCAGGCATAAGAAGTTCCTATGAAACACTCAAAACTATTCGTTCCCCTTCTTCTGTTGACCATCCTGGCCACAGCGCCAATGGTGATAGAGGTTTTAATACCACCCTTCCCTTTTCTCTCATCAACAGATTTACACAGGTCAGTTGGTGTCAGCTTGGTCCACTAGAAATTCAGCCTTTCTTTGCTTACTTAACTCACGACATTTGCAAGAGGTGGTCAGACAAGTCCTTCACTGAGGCAGCACAGCACAGTGGAAGGAGCACTTGATCATGATCAAAGATCCTATGCCCGAGCCCTGGTTCTTGTACAGATCATCTCTGCTTACTTGGACTACTTCTCTCTTCCTGTCGTCTTTTCCCTGTACACAAACCTGGATATTGGCTGAGATGATCCTGCAAGGTTCATTCAGGCTCGTTGCTATTGTTTCTGTAAAAACCTTCCCCAAATGGCGTCTTTCTTTGTCTTTGGCTTCTGTAGTTTAACATCTTGGCTCAATCTTATTCCTTCAATTATCCCTTCAACATTCCTTTACTATCTCCTAAATATTCCATCCTTCAAAGGCACCATCTTAAGGCCTATAGTTTTTCTTTCTATATTCGTGCATTTGAGGAGTGGATACACTCATCTACCTTTTCCTATAACCTTCTTCTCATAGGGTTCATTAAGGTCACTTAGTTAACACTTCCACTTCAGTATATCTCTGATCATATGTTTTGCTAGTGCCTCAAATTCCATATAGAGCTTTGTCTCTTTCATTTTAAATCATTCTGCTTATCCAAATTCTACATAACCACAGGCCATGACAGCATTCAATGCTGCACACTTCTGCTAAACTCTCACATTCTAGAATATTTTGTGTCTCACATGTAGCCAATTTTCAAATCTAGAAAATTTCTTATAGTGATCTTAACTCAAATAAACATTTTTAGCACTATTTTTGGCCAGCTGATCACACTGCACCTAAGATATGAAAATTGCCTCCTTACTCCAAACATATTCTTGGTGGTTTGACTGTCATAGTTACCTCTGTAGCCTTCCAGTGGATTTCTATCGTCCTACTTCAGATCAGTTATGAATTCCCAACTCCAAGCACCTAAAGTCCTTCTGTAGGTCTGCTCATCTAACCTGTCTGAAAATGGTGCCATTAAGGCCCACCTATACCCATCTACTAAGCAAATCTACTTTACCTTGTGGCTTTATCCTACTGACAGTCTTTCCTTCAAGTGAAAAAGTCTGTTCCTGAATCTTTCCCATATAAGCCTGAATCTGTGCAATAATCCCTATTGCACTAAAGAACATCTTTCCTTCCTTGAAATTATAACTTAAACCCTGCCCTGCTAGAGAGGTTTCCAAGACTACTATCAGATCAATTGCTAACCCTCTAAAACAAGGTAAAAACTAGTCCATTTGCCTAACCATACTTAAAAAAAATAATTATTGTATTTTAAGTGTATATTGTGCTTATACATTCTCCTGGTGGTAGAAAAAATATAGTGGGTACTCAACCAATACAGTCTGATTAATTTATTGCCTTGCAAGTTTAGGTCTTGGTTTCAAATAGTTGTATTAAAGCAAAAACAACTCTACTGTTTTGTTACTTTCAGACACATAAAGCCCTTTAAGTCTCCTGATTTTTGAGAACCGTCAACTGCTAAACATGTGGCAGGATTCAGTAAATACTTGTTGAGTAGAATCGAGGAGGAATCATCTTAAACAGTTTACTCATGGAGGAGGGAGTAATCAGAAGAAATCTATTAACATAAATATTCCATAACAGCATCTACGTGTAATAAAAAATAATACCCAAGTGAAAGTTTCTCAAATTTCTCTCAACCTTTGATTATTCAGTAGTATATTAATAAAAATATACTTTTAAAAATAGCTTTAATTTTAAAACACCACATTTACACACTGAGAATTAGACACTGGCAAAATCTCAGTCTGATTTATTTCTCCGTAATATATCTGTCTTGAGAACATCAGCAAGAATACACCAAAGAAATATGTCTCTCACGGGATCAACTATATAAAAAGACAGAACACATCATCAGCACAAAAATCATTATCCATCTAATTTCTCCCATTCTAGATGGCTCCGGTGAGCCCCTCCATCATTACTGACTAGGGTTACGATAGACCTTAATGGATTAATTAAACCAAAGCAGGGCTGCACTGCAGACCAAAGAGGAAGAGATCCTGCCACAGACAAGGCAATAACCCTGTTCTTTCATTCAAATGTGCAAGACTTGGCAACCCCCAAGTACTGTACATTTATACCATGAAGTAGTCTCCAAAAATAAATTCTGGTGTCTGTTGTCTGGGTCTTCCCCTCAGCACTCATCAAAAGCTGATACTTGGGTGCCTATCAAAATTTATCGTGTAAGAAATTAAATGTGAAGACTTTCTTTTTTCTATAGGAATGTGGGAGCATCTGTGAGAGGTGAAGCAACAGAGGCAGCCTGGTGATTATGGTAATCAAGAAGCACTAACTAGGGGAGAGGTTATTGTTTGAAGGCCCACGTGATGCTGAGAGAGGGCCAGGACACAGAATAGTCACCAAGAGCTGAAGGGACGAAGTACCCACAGCCATCAAGTTACCAGGGGACACACCCAAAGGCAGCCTTCCTACTGGAAACCTTGATAATTGTTCACTTAAAGAGGGTTTTGAAATTCAAAGGTACAAGGAGAAAACCATTATCCAAAGGACACAATGTAGAGTGTTTTTCTTCTTGTAAATGGAAGAGAGAAAAAAGGAGAGAGAAAAGTCCAAAACCACAACCCAGAAGTATTGTACCACACCAGCCGTTGACTCTCTGGTACATGAACCAAATCAGCATATTAATGACATGAACATCTACTTTCCTGATGGGGACAATCAAGCTCTAGCACAACATTAAATATGCAGGTATTAAAAGAAAACAAACCAACAACAAAAAACCCCACCAGAAAGACCTGTCTTTCTGTCTTTTACCAACTGTGTCAGTAAAACCAAGCTCACAGAAACAAGCAGGCCTCCATTCCAATGAGGAAGGGCCCTGGCAGGTTCCAGAAGGGGGATCTGGGCATCTTTCAGTCTCTTTTTTTGGAATGACAGAATCAGGGCAGGCTCCTTTGGGGGTCGGGTTGCCACCAGCCTGTTGCGTGCCAGTGTCTAAATGATAAGTAACTGAAATGAAAAGGCACCTATTTCAATGGTTGCCCTGAGTTTTAAAAGCGAGTATAAGTTCCTAGCCCTCCAGTAGATTTCATCTGTGATTCTGCATTAGGGGAAAAACTTACAAAAAGTTCAGACAATTGCAGACCTCTCAAAAAACCCATGTCATTTCTCACTAGAGAGAAAGAATAGTATAATGGAGTTGGAAAGGTTTTACACCTTAGTGATTATTTAATCTAGTCATTTTATAA
This sequence comes from Hipposideros armiger, assembly GCF_001890085.2. NCBI lineage: Eukaryota > Metazoa > Chordata > Mammalia > Chiroptera > Hipposideridae > Hipposideros > Hipposideros armiger. Next base: position 1,031,340 of record NW_017731526.1, on the reverse strand, counting down.
ATGAGGAAACTGAGGACTCGCCAGTAGTTACAGAGTTAATTATGCAGCTGGCAATTTTATCAGTAATGAGTCCACAGATGGATTCAGGACTATCAGTGACCCAATTCCATTGGATTCTTAGCTGTAGCATTGCCATGATTATGGTCAAGAAACCATGGGCTAGATTCATTTGTGCATTCCACAAACATTTATTGAGTTCCAACTACGTGCAAGTATTATGAAAGTAAAAAGCGTATGATTAGACATAGTTTGTTTCATTGTTTCAAAGAGTTTACAATATAGTTGTTTTACATCTGCAACATACACCACCCCAAAAAATCGAGTAGTGAAACTCATCCCCCTTGGATGAATATAAAACCTAATTGTTAATTGTGAATCAGGAGAGAAGGCATAAACTCTGTATTGTATTTAACTGGGAGATGATGGATGTAATTTGAATGCTTCTGGTACCTACCCCAAATCTAAAGGTTGAGCCATTGATTTCAGCTGTTCTCTGTATTTGGACATGTTTTCCCCTTCAGAATCTACCCCAAATTCACTGCCTGAAGTAGCTCAGAAACGGGGCTGTCGAGGCCATGCTGTTCTGCTTCTGCCCAGTCTCTGACAGGTATTTAGGGAAAGGATGAGGGTGAAGTGGGGATCAAGCAAAGAGCCTGGCTGAGCCATGCATCTATCCGCTCCAACACAGGACCTAATCTCCAAGTAATTCACTCCCAGTTATATTTTATATAAAACATATAGCTACATATTTTAGTATATGGCAGAGCACGGTGATTTCCTTTGAAATGAATGAAAACTGAGTGGCTAAAACCTAATTAATGTGATTGGTTCAAGTACTCTGGTTATAGAGAACAATCATGAATATTAAGCTTAAGACCCAAGAAGTGATCATGTCTCCATGGCGTTTTTCTTAAAAAGGAAGGGAGGAAACAATGTTTACATGCCTACCATGTTTCAGGTACTATGCTAGGGGATTTACACATAGCACCTCATTTCATCCTTATAAAAACCTTCTAGAGTAAAAATCATCATCCCCATTTCTTCAGGTAAAGAAACAGGCACAGCAAGATTATAGTTTGATCAGACTCACAAAGTAGAAAGGAATTTATGGCACTCATCTATGAATCCAAGTTCGTCCACCTAAAAAGCCTGTGTTCTTTGCCAAGGTTTGCTAAGAGGGAGACCCAAAGATGAAACAACTATGAATGGCGTCGGTTATTTTGAGTGAGTATCTGCTATATGGTGCTAATTTGTGTGCAGAAGTTTATACAAATATAAACACACATTTTCCGCCACCTTGACATTTAAATATGCTAACATGAAGAAACTGACACTGGACCCACCACAAAGAATATTAATGTAGTAAATTCAAATGACTCATGTGCAAAGGGTATGTTTTTTCAGTACAGAAGACCGTCTACAGGACATTGCAAAGCTTTTGTACAACTAATGCTTTAAAACATAAACAAACAAGCAAAGAACCTCAAAGCTGTTTCACCACACAAAAAACCCCACAAAAACCATGCAGAATCCCCACAAAAAATCTAGCACAATCAATTCTCTGTTAATTGCCAATAGATAGGGATTTATCCTCAAAAATATTTAAGGTGAGCACATAGTTTGTACGTAAAGGCTTTGTTTTCCATCCAGGGTTGACATTCTCACTGCCTCTGCTTACCTTGTCTTCTGTACAGTGTGGGAGGAAGGGAAAAGGTTTGAGCTTTTCTTCCACATATGCAGGCTTAGCTGTGGGGAAAGGTTGTTCAAATAAAAACACTGAGTTTCTTTCCTAGTGTTAGGCTCGGGCATCAGGAGTCCCCCTTCTCTCTGCGCTCCACCATCCACACAAACACACCTCAGTTCAAACTTCCCCACCTATTTCCATGCTGGCTAGAAAAAGAAAGGGAAGAAAAGAAAAGTGGGAAAGGGTGTAGAAGAGGAAGAAAGAGAAAGGGGTAGGAAGGGTGTCTAAGGAAGTAGTGTCGTTCTACAGAGTGCTCTGGAAAGTGAAAGTATGCAGAGTGAGCTTAGAGAGCCGGGCACCTCCCAGCTCCCCAGGGCTGGCTTTCTCCATCAGCTCCAGAAGCAAAGCCCTCTGTGGCCAGGAGGGCACTGCGAGAAGGAAGGCTCTGGACAGGGCTTGGAGGGTGACCATACTGGGCTTTCCAGCCCCTTCTACGCCACATATAAAAACCACTATCCTAGAAATATTATAACTTTCCAGAATGTATTCAAATGGAAGAAAAAGGTGCATTCTCAGGTTCAATGTGATGTGAGAATTATTTATTCTATTTTATTATGTTACAATTATTTATTTATAATCATTACCTATCTATGACACTGCAATCTTTCATTGCCACTTCATAATCAAGAGTTGACAACATGTCACTTTAATTGCTCTGTTAAAAGAAAGAAAAAAGAGCGATTGGGGTGATAGGAATTGTATTGCAATAACGAGGACACGTGACCGACAACCCAAAAGCAATGGCAAATGTGTCAATAGCGAGGTCCTGAAATCCTGGGTGTTTGTCTAATTTTTGCACAATCAGATCCAAAGGTGGAATTTAGGTTGTAATAGGCCCGATAGAGAGTATTGACAGCTACTGCAGTTTAGTCTTTTTTGAATAAAATTCATGGCTGGGATTCCCAAGCATCACCCATCCCGGAAACAGCATTCACATCAGCTTTGTGGGTGAGCCACACACGGGAGGGAAAAAGGAAACATCAATACCAAAAATCTGCAGTCATCTTCTACCACCTTGACCCGGGTGAGCTGAAGGCCATGGAGGATAACGGATGTGCAATTGTCTCTTTCTTATACAGACAGCAGAGGGGGCGGAAACCACACACTTGTATTTTGCTAATGTAAAAGTCCCAGTGGAAACATTAGCACTCAAAGACATTAATGTGGATTTGGGACACTCCCTGAAGGATTTTGATTCCATTAGAAAAAAAAAAAAGGACGGTGACAGATATAATCCTGCTTTGATATGTTTAATGCCATTTAAAGAGAAACTGCACCCATTTACCTCAGACCGGGACACCAAGAGTTCAAAAAGAGAACTTTCATTTCTCAGTGCAAAGAAAAAGCTTGGAAAATATTATGTGAAAATTAATTTGGCATGCTTCTCTGAAATTTTAGATTTCTGGGATGAGCAAATGGGTACAGTTTTCTTTTAACTGTTTTTGAACACCATGTGTTGAGAAGAAAACAACAGAATGGCAATTGCTCATCCAAAATGCTAACTTGTGGCATGGCACAGTCAAGATGGCCTGCTACCGCCAGAAAGCAGGTGTGTGCTATGCCTCTCACTTCAGTAGCATGCACGCCACATGGCCCTGCAGTCGGCAACCTCTCGCATTTGCTTTTGGAACCTTTCTGAAGGGGACAGTAAACATGACTCAACAGAGCGTCTAGCCTGGGAGGGACTGGCTCCCCCCGGCTTTCTGGGAGACAGGCTCTCTGAGGGAGAACCAATGCAACACTGGAAGGATGTACCAGTTTTGGAATTCTTTGCTAATTCACGTCCTGTGACCTCGCACAGAAGTGACTGGCTTCGGATCATTTTGTGTGGATTAAATTTAGGATCTAATCAGGTTGGAGAGGAATGGTGAAGCTTGTGTAAGGCTGGAGAAGACCTATTAAATCAGCTGGCTCTTGGGGCTGAGCACACAGTTAATGCAGCTGGTATGGATCATGTGCATCTAATCTAAAAGCTTAGAGTAATAAACCCCTCACCCCTCGGGTCCATGGATGAGAGCAACACACAGGATGCACAAAATGACCGGTGTGCTGGGATGCCAAAGCTTCCTCTGTCTGACATTACGGATCCGATATTACATTTGTTCCAGGAATTAAACGATTTTTATATAGACATAGGTCTCATTCAACTCTAACAGTTCTATGAGGAAGAGGAGGAGACAAAAAAAAAGATTTTCTTTCTGTGCTGTAAGAGGCCTGATAAAGAGGCCGACTAACACTCATGACCACGTCTAAGCCTAAGGCAGGTGCCACTTGGAATGAAATCCTGGGATATCTATGCTGCAGGGGTTGACCAGACCTGAAGATAAAGATGTAGATGGGGATCAAAAATGACTATTTTTTAACACAAAGAAATGTGAAATCATTGCTTTAGTCTATGGTTTTAATTAATAAATCAATAACCATTTATTAAAAACCTACTATGTGCAAATATTGTCAACCGAGAGTAGGAAAAAATAAAACCTATAAATACTAAGTTGGAAAAAAATCCTTACGCTTCACAGATATAACTGAGGGATGTTTTCTGTAGGATAGCTTCTGGGTAGGCATTCATGGAGTTCAGAAAAGATGGCTTGTTACCAAATACTTACATGCTATTGTTAATTTTGTTTCTTAAAATTATAATATTCACTATGTATTTTTTAATTGTTGATGGTACATTCTAGGTGTTGAAAGGGATACAAACTGTGTATACATACAATCTCTGTATTTATGAAGCTTATTGACGAGTGGTAGGAGGAATGAGACACATATCAACACCCTCTACGATAGCACAGTACGTAACCAGTGCCCCATGAGACGTACTCGTAAATATGTGTCTTAACAGTTCAGAAGAAGCAAAACCTCCTGGCTACAGACTTACTAAAATGGCTCAATGCACAAAAAGGAAGGGGTTTGGACCACCCAAGCTTTAAGTCAGCAAGCCATGAGCATGCATGGGGGTTTGGCTAGGCTGTGTGTGTGTGTGTGTGTGGTGGGGGAGGGGGGGCGGGAGGATATGTACTCTGTATCCACAACTTCTCACACAGAGTTGTCCTGTAATTAATGTTTACCAAAAGTGTGCACGGATGAAAGAGGAGTCAACATGGATGATGGGCCAGGCTAGTGGGTCTGCATCAGCTCCAGAGAGTAAGATGATGATTAACACCCTGTAGAAAGTTGGCATTAGAATGACATTTTTTCCCCATACTAGTGTGAAAAATTCAGTCTTTTAACCACTCTAGAGTGACAGGAGGTAAAATTCATGGTTCCATCCTTACAAGTGAGGGAAACAATTTGCCCATGTAAAGTGCCCTTGGTATAGGTACTACGATGTCTTTCAAAACAGGAACAAACGAATTCCCTGAAAGCCCTTAAAGAGGACGAGTCAGAATCCATGCTCCCTAGAAATAGTGACGGTGGATTTGGGGTTCAGTAGACACTTATATGGGATCCATATAAGAAGACAGGTTCCCACGCAGAAGAAAACAGAATTTGGATGTCCTGGTGTGGGCCTGGGTTCTAACTATAGAATCACTTTTTCCAATTTTTATTCCTCTTGGACACTCTAACCCTTTACATCATGAATGGTGGCCTTCTGTAGTTGGTGCGTGCGTGTGTGTGTGTTTGTGTGTGTGTATGCGCATGCGCACGCACATGCGTGTGTGTGTGTGTGTGTGTGTGTGTGTGTGTGTGTGTGTGTGTCTTTTTAAGAGGGAGGATGGCATTACTGATGTGCTTTTGTAAAGGATTCAAGGTTGTCTGGATCCTCAAAGAATGCAGTTGAAAAAAAATACTGTTTCTTTGATTCAATGGTGCTTACATTTGGGCAGAGTTTTTTTTTTTTCCATCCTCAAATACAGTATTTGAGACAATCTGCCCACAATGGAAAGCTTTTAGAGCTTCAGGAGTGTAGGCGAACCAAATCAGAACCAATCTCTATGAAAATGGAGACTCAGGCACATGGAAAAAGTTTAGAAAAAAGTCCGGACAGGAGGCGGCCCCACAGAACGATGTCTGACCTCTCTCCTAATTTAAGGTTAGCTGGAGTAGGGCAGGTAAGGAAGGGGCACAGAGCGTTCCAGCTGCCACATGCTCCACTGTCTCACCTATGCCCATATAACGTGGCCCTGTGTTACCAGGGCCTGTGTTACCAGGGGCTCCAGTTGATTTGGGTAAAATGTGTCCTATGATCTAACTGCATGAACCCAGAGGAGGCTAATAAAGGAAAGTCTAGGCTACCTGGTGCTACGGTGAAGGGGCCAACAGATTCTCACTCTGAAAGGACTGGCCAGATCACTCTGCAGGGTATGCATAGCTTGTTTCCTTTTAGCATCATATTAAAACCTATGCATTTTAGTCTTAAAACATAATTAACTCTTAAAAAACATAAAAAAGAAAAGCCTTGCAAACCACAGACACAAAAAGGGTAGAAAATAACAATGATCGCCTTTGAATACTTGGTACCTGCCCAGCAGTTTTTCTTATATGTGGATCTCTTCATATACGTTATCTCATTTGATCCTTGTACCAACAATGAAAGAAGGACAGGATGCCCGTTTTTTATGTGGGGTGCCTAAGGTCCAGAGAGGTTAGGTAAATATCCTCTGGTCACACAGCTAGCAGGGGCTAAACTGGGATTCCACTCCAAGCGCCAGGACACAAAGCCTGTGCTCTTCACCACGCCTTGTGCTTTTCATGGCATAAAATCAGTGTTGGCGGAACTCTGCCCAGCATCTCTGGTGAGCAGAGTGAATCACTTTTATCATTTGCCAACATGTCATAGAAAAAAACCAAAACAACAAAAAAAAAATTAAAACTCCTTGGCTCTAGGAGATTTCCTATCAGCCACCTGAAGTTTGGCTTGGTAACATATTATTTAAATATCTGACAATCTTATACAAACTCTAACAAGAAAAAAAAATTTTTTTTTCATTTATGCTAGCTCCTATGTTAGTTAAAAATCTCCTCTGCCGACATAACAATGTGCCTGGGGAACTCTCTCAGTGCCAGAAACTCATCTGAAAATGCTGAAAAGTCAGAATTGGGGGCCTATAGACTGACTAATGTTACCAGCTGTGAGTCGGCTTGAACATCAGTAATATGATATTTCCCGCTACAATTTGATTTGGTTAAAATGTGTTTGAAGTTCACCCTTTTATTAACTGGAATTACCACCTCCTGTAACTGGAGGGCCCCTGAGAGCAGGCTGCTAGTGCAATCCAGCCTCCCACCCGCCAGCCATCGGTGCATTTCCTGGCAACAAATACTATTACATTGATAACTCAGAAACAGGTCAAAATGTCTTTTCAATAGTTACTAACGTTCCCTTAATGCTCCTTTGCCTCCCTTTGATTCTCCTGCTAACATTCTCTCCCACATTGCAGGAGCAACAGCTAGTAAAGAGAAACGACTGAAAGATGGAAAAAGCCGGCTGCAGCAGATGCAGGTGCTCTTAAGAGCTCCCCAGCTATAGGATATAAAAGTTACACCTCCCTAGGGCCCCGCACTCAGCTCTGCAGGTGAGTCGGGTGACCAGGAAAAACGTCCTGTCCCATCTAGATTTTCATACCCTCCTCTGCGAAAAGAGGAAACTCAAAATGACTGATTATTCAAATTTGCAAAATGCTCAGAGTTCACAGGAGGTAGGGAGCTGTGACTTATTGCAAAGCAGTTGGATTTTAAACTTATTGACACTACTTTCATATCTATACCCATTAGGGTCTGGGCTATCCAAGATAGAAACTTATTTTCATATTAAAAAAAATGATACTGTGGCATATTTTTGTAAGAGACCCTCTGTAATCGTCCAGGGTTTGATCGTTCACTGTGTAAACTTATGGTTTTTTGCCCTCTCTCTCCGAGGAAAACAAGTTTGCTTTTCTGAGTTCACATCACATATGCAACCAAATATTGAGAAGGGGGTGGGGTGGGTGGGTACAGCTGCATCGGGACCTGGCTGATTCTGTGCAGACTTGTTTGGTTGAAGGGATAGCCACCTATAGTAAGCAAGGAGCATACATCCCCTTTTTAATAAGATACATTTCAATTTCCAACACTTCTGAGATGCAGACATCCCATAGGGGGGTTAAGTCATTCATGCCTCATGCTCTAATCACTTCTACTCTAACAGGCCTTGCTTTAGTGTAAAGTGGCTTTGAGTCAGAGCAGGGGGAAGGGGTAGGGATAATTTTGGAACAGGGGTGGTTGGGGGAGAGAATCAGAGTAAGGGGAGGACTCTAGGCCCTGGAGGCGGAGGAGGGGGGGGATGGGAGTGGCCACAGCTGAAAAGGACTAAATCTCCTTTGCAGTTTTCGCCCTGGGCCTTGTCTGCAGCTGGTGCAGCACTGAAAAATCCCTTGGGAGATGAGTAATGCTTTGACCCTTGTGCTGTGTCATGGCTGTGCTGTCACTAGACAGGAGGTCAGCAGTGATTTAAAAACTTGCCAACTTTAGCCTACCTGGTGCAGGGAAAGACAGGTTATTCGGTCCTACAGTTTATACTCTCAAAGACGACACAGTCTGGCACCTCTTGGTCAGATCCCTCCTGCTTTCCTTCCTTTCGCAGGGGAGGAAGAATAGATGCGTGGAAGAGCGGGAAGGAGGGAGAGGACATGCTGGGAGGAGCTGACTCTTCCTGTGTTTCTGCTGTGAGCGAGGCTTTCTGTTAGGTGAGCATCTTTCTGGATCCTCCCAATAATCCTGGAGACATTATTAGCAGTAGGAAGTCTTTTACAGCCTCGGAGGGGCTAACTAGCTAGCTTATGGTGGCCAGTCGGGTTCTCTCCCGGCTCCTAGTTCCTCTAGCTATGTCCTCCTCCTCCTGGTCGGGTGTTTAAAAACTGGCTTTTGGGCCAGTCATGTTGACTGTATCTTTCAGGGTTGCTCAGGACGCCCTGAGTCATCAAAAGCCTCTCTGACTGGCAACCAGGGAGTCAGGAGGCCTGGGTTCTTCTGGTGAAGGCATGGTTCTAATAAACGGCCACAGTGGACAGGCCCAAGAGCCTCTGTGGGATCTAATCCAGACCCTACAATTCTGTCATTCATTCTCATCAAGGTGGCGGCAGGGAATGTGCGTTTGAACAGTATAAAACTTAGCAAGAACTATGTCCATTAATTAGACGCCACAGGTAGACTAAAGAGAGGGACGCCCTCCTCTCAATGCCAATTTTGAGTAAGAAGGATGGAAGGATTGATATGAGCTGAAGGCAGAAGGGAAAAGGAAAAGGAGGCCACAGAGCACACAGGATGGGAGCCGGAGGCTGACAGAGGCCCAGGGCCAGAGCTGCGAGATCCAGTTGTTTTTAGAATACATCGATGTGTACGATCATGGTTTGTATCTAGTCTAAGATAACTTGAATACTAGATGTTCTTCTTAAATTTTCAATTTAATGGTTGAAGCCTATTTTTAACTATCCAATAAAGGGCAGAGACTTCACTGCAACACCATTTCTCCCAAGTATTAACCTCTAGCAAGAAATACTTGGCTGAGACAACTCCCGAGTTTCTGATTACAAATCAAGATCATCTTGATTATAATCATCTCAAGGTGTTTGGAGAAAGGAAGGAGAGATGGGTTCTTCTTAACCACACTGTATGGACAGAAATCTCCAGAGTTTAACGCAGGAATTAGCTTCTGAGGAATCAAAGAAGGGGATCATTTTCAGTAGGAAAAGGCACGTGACTGATACCTTTAGCTGGCATGCCAGGGAAAGATGAATTCCAGGCAGGACCGGCTGCATAATTAGTGGGGCTCAAAGCAAAATGAAAATGTGGGGTCTCTTATTAAAAAAAATCATTAGGAATTTCAAGATAGCAACAGCAGAACATTAAAGCAAGCACAGGGCCCTTGTAAGCGGGGTCCCATGCATCTGCGTGGGTTGTATACCCAGGAAGGTGGTCCTGATTCTAGTTATTGTTTTTACTAAGGCATTTCAGTCACACTGTTACCATGGCCAAGATTAAGGAAGATGCACCAACACTCTCAGTTAACTCTGTCTTCCTAGGGTAAGGAGGCTGCTGAATTCCACAGCAAGGATCAGAAAAATCTGGGGTCTGCCAACGTGTCTGATAGATTGCAACGGGACTGGCTTCTGCCATGTTTGTCACAGCCACTACTGATCCCCACTTCTGTCACAAACTAAAGATGCCCAGGATATCAATGTCTGCGAATTGAAACCTATTTTCTAAAAACACAAACTTCCCTGGAAAAAAACCCAAAAAACCGAACCAAAATAAAAACCAAACAAAACAAGCAGACGTTACTAAAAAGAAGCTGAGTTTCCTGGATGTAAGTCCTGTCCCTGATTTCTTTCTGGCCTTACCTGGAGCAGGTCTTGGGCATGTGCACACAGGCTCAGAAGCACAGGTGAATTACCACAATAACTCTTTTCAGTTTGGGAAAAAAATAGAGGAAATAGGAGAACCTGGTTATAGCCCAGTAGAAACTCACTCGTTTCACTAACTGTGTGCTTGCTCCCTCTCTCTCCTCTTATCATGCTAAGTTGGAGCTATGACTTCACTCTCCATGGAAGCTCAGTTTCTCTTTCATGGAGCAGAGAAAAGCTATTAGAGGGTAACCGTCATGTCTAAAAAATCACATTCATTTATCTTCACCTGCCCTCCTCATGTCATTATCATTCCACTGAGGCCTGTATATAGAAAGCAGAGATTAAAAAGCCATGATGAACATCAAAAGAATAACAGCAGTACGAAGTAGATAAATGTGGCCTCGTTTCCAACAATCTTAGGGGTTTTATATATACTGAGCCTGATTCTCGTCGGGACAGACCAGGAGCCTGGGCAGATGCCAAGGATGCGTGTGTAGGCTGAAGCTCATCCTCGTCTTCTGATGTATCTTTGTCCTATTTTCTACAATATACGTGTCTGATAGAGAGAACCAGTTCACTCCTACAGACACAATTATACTTTGATACTAGACATTGATTTAGGATATTTTAAAAGGTATCTGTTGGCAAAGCTAACCTTTTCTTTTGCTTAATAGGTTCGTACTCCCTTGAGTAAGGCCACTAGGATCTGTAAGTAGATGAATATGTATTTGAATCTCTACCTATAATCATGCTTAGATTTGAAAAATTCGTCCATTTCACAGAGGTGATATAGGCTCAGTCATTATTTTCAAGTGTTTTAACAATTAGTAATTAGCAGAGGAGGATTTAATTTTTTTTAAAAGTGATTGACCTTCACAACAGATGCATACATAAAATCCTGATTCATTTATTTTTAAGTCATTCTCCCCTGCTGTAAATAGATAGCTTTAGTATATACATTTATATACGTGTGCACAATCAGCCTTAGCAATACTGCTGTGAAGGAGATGAGGATAGATGGTTTTCTATTTATTTGACAAATACACTATTACATAGACAGGCTCAGTGAAGTGTCCTGTAAGGAAGGGTAGAGCTGGGGAAAAAACCTGCCACCTCTGCTGTCATGTCATACCTCTCTGCAATGGGGCAGCCATTGTTTCCGAGTGGGCAAAGCAATTTCCCGAAAAAAGACTTTACTCTTTTTCTCTCCCCTGTGCTTTCTCTCTCCCTCTCTCTCTTCCTCCCCTCTGGGATTATTATAAACTATTGATAAATGTGGCTGCTCTAACTTTATATTTGTTCCTCATGGGCTCTGATGGGTTTTAGCTCTTAAGAGAGCGTAAGAAAAAAAACAAATCACCTCTGAAAACCTATGTATAGTGCCAAGTGAGTCCTAGTTAGAGGGATCACTTCCTAAATTATATAAATGTCTGACCACTATGCTGTACACCTGAAATTGATATAAAATAATACTGAATGTCAACTCTAATTGAAAAATTTAAAAAGGGGGAAAAGATCAATAATATTGTGATAGTATGGTACAGTGTCAGACGGTTGCTGGACTTGCTATGACGATCACTCCTTTAGCACAGGGAATACAATCAATAATGTGGTAATAACACTGTATAGTGCTAGGTGGGTACTGTTGAATAACTATGATGTACACCTGAAACTAGTATACTATTGTATGTTAGCTGTATTTTAATACAAAATCTTTAAAAAAATCACCTCTGACGTGCAATAATGATAATGCTGGGACAGTGAGTTTGAGTTGAGGTCGCTGTGGAAGTTGATACTGATACATGTGAAGTCTTGGACTCCCCTTTCAGAGGAGCTAGTCCATCAGCTCTGAGGTGACATGACATGAAGCAGAGGCTTCCCTGAGGCAGGACCCGCTCACCAATGCCCCGCTGGTCCCCTGGGACTACAAGGGCCGGAGCTTTCGGCTGCGCCCCCTGTGAACGGCTTCAACGTGGACCTGTTCTCTACTGTACATCAGGGCTGCATCCTGTAAGCTCTCGACCTTAAAGAGTCTTTCTCTATTTTGGTACATATTGCATGTCACTGCCAGTGCTGTATTTGATTAAAAATAGGCCCAACTGTTATTTGGCCAGGGGAAAAACTATTTTGGTGTTATTTTAACTCTTTATTATTTATTTTGTTAATTATTTGTGTGAATTAAAAAAAAAATCCTAGATTTCGTGCCTCTTGTCATGCTTCTGGTTCAAGTTTCCCAATGTTATCTGGTAAATGCTTAGGAAACACAATTTTATTTTCATAAATCCTCAACAAAAAAATCGTGAAAGAGAACAATACTGAGAAACACACACTGAATTTTGAAGCTAAATGTTAAGTTACTTTATTCTGAAATATCTGCCACTCTTATTCATATTAGGATGTAACACTGCCAACAAATTAATTATCCATACTTAATTTTTTTTTAAATGACGGGACAAAATTCTGAGTTGCTTTTCTTGTGGTAAAAACTGTAACCCCTGCAGCATAATATTCCCCAAGGAACGTGTGCCCGGTGAAACTGGCTTCAGTGATTTCTCAATACCTTCCAGAAAGCTGCCTCTGTTTAAGACCTGGACTCTACTGGATTCATGCCATCAGGTACCCGGTCTGCAGGTGCCACTCAGACATGTAGAGCGTGTGTTTGGGGATGACACACAGTGGAATCGGGACAGGAAACAGAGCTCTGTCGTACCAGTGCATTTATTATAAGAAACGAGTTATGCTGCAACTGCTTTGCTCTTTTATATTCTAGGCAACACACCAGTGAATATAATTCATAATGAACATATTCAACATTTTCCCATCAGTTCAATACATTATTCATAAATATTAGAGGTGGAAAAGACCTCGTAGATTACTGAGTCCAAACCTCCTTGCCGCACCTCCCTTTCCCCCAACTGTTGATGCTAGCTCAAAAACCAAAACCAAAAACAATGACGAGTCACCCTAGGAAAGCAATGAATTCACAAGTTTGACAAGTAAAACAGGAAAGCTCCCCAGAAGCCTGTATTTATTGAGGGTGGGGAAGTCCGAGGCCTCTCCGTGCCGTTGGTGGGGCTCACCGAGGACTAGGAGCATGGGGGCTCTTTCTATGAAGACAGGCCAACGAGGGGAATGCCGATTTCTCCTCTTGAGAATCATAGCTCAAGGGAAAACCCAAGAGGCAACACCATGTCGGTGGCCAAGTGCTCACTCTCTGTCTCTACAACCTGGTGAGTGGACTCGGCACTCTTCTCTGCGGTGAGAACGTGAGATACTGACAATAACGATAAAAAAATGCATAAATGAATAGAGAGTTAAAACTACTAGAGAATGCTCCCTGGGATTATCTGTACTATCAAGATAGGAAAACTCTGCAGATGCTCCTGTCTCTCTAGAGGACGAAACGCTTGCATTTTAATATTCTCAGCAGCTGGTTCCTGTTGAATGCCATCAGAATGATTCAGCCACCCACCAGGAACACCAGTCACAGCAAGTGCACACGCAGAAATCTGCAAAACTTTCTTCTCTGGATGCCAACACCATCACTCTGGCCAAGTCAGAGCCCTTTCCTGAATTGCCAGTTTTACTAAATGTGACCTTGTTCCCCTCACAAATACTAGCTCACTCTCAAATACATGCCACGTCTGGCTGATTAAGGTGCAACGTTCTTCCTGACTTGAGCACATCCTGCTGTCGGCCTCTCTCTGGCCGTGGCCACACGATCTGCCCCCTTTTTAATTTTCTCACGATTCACCATGACCTTGGAGGACCAGCAAGATCCATATACATCCTGAGTCCACTCTGTATGCCGTCCCGCCGACAGCCGGACCTGTGCATTTAAGGCTGTATCTCCACTCCAACATGCCTCAACTTATGTGATCATTTTCATTTTTTTAGAGGTTTCTCATTTCCACAGAATGTGGTTGCATAACAGGAAAAACAAAAATGTGCCGATGAACTGCTTTGACCATAAACCTCAATAATACAGAATTATCATGCCGTACTCAAGTTAGAGAAAATTCTATACTCGCCCCCTTCTTTGCACAGACCAGATGAGACACTAAAAGGAAGAAATGCCAAAGATGACAGCTAGCTATCAAAAATGTCTCACTGCCTCATTTTCAGGTCCCCAAAGTAAAATCTAAGGACATTCAACACAGATTCAGGTGCTCTCAACAGCCATGAAAATATATGGCTGGAGAGGGAATCTATAAATGTAATGAATACACAATTGGCTTATAACAGATGCAACTAAAATTAAATTCGATATCTTGACCTGCTCTCCAAAGTGAAAGTTTCTAGTTCAGGCTACAGACAGAGGTATAACAAGCTCATTAATCACATGAACCAGAACTACAAGCTGACACTTCTGGGGATGCTGCAAAGAGCAGTCCTAAGTGGCTGGAGGGACTATTGGGAGCCTGAAAGAGAGGGGGGCCCTAACTTTCTACAGTGAGCAACAGTGGTATCTTTTATGGTGTATGGAGGTTGGCAGTGGTCACGACTTTACACTGTTCTGAACTTCCAGGAAAGAATTTAAGGATTTTGTTAAGGAAGTAATGGACTTGCATAAAAAGATTCAATATATTTGTATTCCGTTCCTTGTACGTAAAAGTCATTTTGTTTGTTTCTGTAGGAGATTTTGAACTCAATAAGATCTATCTGTGACCTCAAGAAGAATATTGTTGGAAAAAACGCGAGGCAAGGGGCTATTAAGAATAGTAGTAATAGCAGCAAGAATGATACTGAGTGATGACCATGTGCCAATCATTGTGCTCAGTATTTTACATTCCTTTTCAAGGAATTCTTACAATATTTCAGCAAGGTAGTTATCATTTTCCATTTACAGCAGTGGAAAGTGAGGTCCAGTGAAATTAAGGGCATTGCCTAAGGTTTCAAGATCCTCACATTACAAAGAAACACACAAATGGCTAATGTGTATGACAGACTATGACAGGAGCCATTAAAATATAGAGTATTGTAGAAATCAAGGAGACAGAAATTGCTTCTATTTGGAAACACCAGGGGATGTGATTATGTATGTGCTGCAAGCTTAGGTAACGAGGAGTAGCCCCGGTTGTAATGTGTTCAAACGTGTTGAATCAGCACCCTCTGATTAGAACGTATACTTTAGTAAAATAAGATACACCGATCTGTATGGGATGATTTCTAAGTGAAGGACTCTTTTCTGAAAGATCTTCTGACTACAATTTCTCAAAAAAATTTTTTTTCTTTTCTTTCCTTTTTCTTCTTCTTTTTTTGTTTTTGTTTTTTTTTAGTAAGGGTAGAGGAAAGAAGAGAAATGAGATACAAGAAATGAGATTACCTTGGAGGGAATGTGGGGGTCAGGGGAGCAGTGTTAACAGCAGGAGGTGCCTAGGCAGTTCATGATGTGGGTACATTCTCTTACCTTTCCCAGAATGCCTTACCCTCACCACACATATTCGCTCCTGCCTTATCTAAGGTGGGGATATTGGTACAGAAATGGAAACCTCGAGGGTTTGGTTCCTTTGATCTCTTCTTCAATTATTTCTGAAATATCATCTACTTTTTACTTTTATAAATCTGTTTTAGGGGTCAGGCTTGTGGTGGAGTAGCTAAAAAACTTGAGTTGTAGTACAGTTTGTCTTTCACATCTTGAAGAAGTTTTGTCACTTCTCTGTTTAAATTTTCTAATTGGCAAAGTGAATGGTTTCAGCCCAAAGAGCATTTCTTAATCTGTTAACCCCCCTGCCCCTTTCGATGAAAATAAACCCTTGTGCTTTTCGGTAAATTCTGCCACTCCTCTATTTAGAGTCCTGGTTCACAGAATCCAATGTACAGCCCCACTAGCCAAGATGGATTTGCAGAGCTTTACTTTCTCTGTTTTTTTAAGCTTTTCTCTTAAATTGTGCTTTCCAAATATATCATTGTAATATATAAAACATGCATTCTTTTTTTTCAAATTCTATATGGTCCTACACCAGATATTTCAATATTCCTTTCTGGAGAGCTTGCTAACCCATTCACCCATAATGAGATATCTAAGTCTCCTTCAAGCTCTAAGATGCAATGATTATGATTCTATGATGCTGATATGTGCTTTGTCGACACTTAAAGCAGAGCTTTTCAACTTCAAACAATAGCATAACAAGTTCCTATAACAATTACACTTATATGAATCTTTAAGCAGATGTCATAACAGCTCTTTACAATTATTATCACACCGGACAGGCAGGGCTTATAAGGTTGCTGTAATTCTCAGCAAAACGGAATTCTACAGTTGATTATATCCTATAGGGAAAAATATTGCCTATCTATCTAGTTTTAAAATTGACTGACTCTTTTGAGTATCTGTTAATTTTGCAGCCAGCCACAAGCTTTAAACATCTCCGATAACTTCCCTCGTTAGCCCCCACTCCACCCCGGCTCCCGCGTCTCACCCTTCTGACCTTGCCCACTGAGTTCATTCTTACTGATGTAATCACACAGGCCTTTTTTTTGTAGTTACATCGTCACAGTGCTTATTAGAATTACCATCATTCCTATTGTGCCTTAGGTCAACCAAATGAAATGTGCTTATGCAATTTGTTGTCATGTGAAGTTTTCAGCTAGGATTTCTTCATCCAGAAGGACAATTTTATTTTATCTGATCAATAAATAACTAGCCTATCCAATGACTGGAAAAATTGGTAGAAAGTCATTCATTGGGGCAAAATCTTAAGTCTAGACAGGTTTTTGTAAACCCGGACAGTGGCATTTCACTGACCTTCAATTCACAGTTTCAAAATTTATTAGTGTCAACTTAGTCTTACAATCTATTGTAGAATAAGCATAAAATATGTGTGATCTATATTTATGTGTGTATTGAGCTTAATAAATTAGTCAGGAGTCAAAGTATTTTTAAAGAAATATTCATTCTATTCCACACTGACTAATTCACTGACTTTTAGCTATAGCCTAAAACATTCTTTTGGCTTGTAGCTTAAACCTTTAAAAAAAATAGAGTACATAGACTGTGAAGTGGCAGTGTAGTTCACTGTGACAGTCTATACATTCCTTAACTTTTGTTCTTTCTATGGTCAGGGTATATACAAGTACAATACAATAGTTTAAATCTAGGAATTTTTGTTTGGCTAAACTCTGAATACATAGCATAAATAGAGTTGAAACCTTGGCATTTCATCATTCCTTTATATTATAAGGCTCATAATGCCACCTTATAAAAGATATATTCGTATATTTTCATGTTCAATCAGAAGTGTAGGGTTTCAGGTCTGGGAATGGATTACAGATCATTCTCTACTGGTTATTTTTGGCTGTAAGTATATTGATCATTTTATCATTTTCTTGTTTTAAACTGCTTTAAACACAGCACAAATGTTATTCTCATCATGCCAGAAATGGGTTTGGAATTGATTTTGAGTTTCCATCAATTTTACTCTTTGCTCTCTGTGAGAAGTTTTTCACTCGGTTAAATTCAAAAGGCTAGGTTTGTTTAAAAGATGTCAGAATGCAACATGTAGAGATCTTTAGCTGGACAACAAAATTTACATTTTCTGCTTTAAAAAGGAATAAAAATCATTGAATTTATTACCATGGACTTTATCGGAATTAGTGAAGAATCATTCACATGAATAAAATTTCAAGGGCTTTCTCTTCATGTAAGTGTTTGACAAAAGCATGTATCTTCTGAGAAGCCAGCCTGATTGGTCCAGGTTGGCACTGTTTCAGTGTTTGGCCTACGGCGGCTGCTTAGGAATAGTTTTGTCTCATCCTCTCTTATTTTCCTGGACCGTATCGGACTCAGACACGTGGTATGCAAAGGAAATCCAAGTCCTTTAAAAATGCTATTTCTTATGGTACTAAAGCCAAGCCCAGCTCTACTTTGGCCAAATGATCTTATCAAGATTTAACAAGAGATATTCAATAATATCTCCAAACTGTAAGAAGACCCTCCACCAAGGAAGATAATTTATTACATACAGTATACATATATTTTTCCTCCTGGTACCAGGGAGGGATGTAATCAAACTTACTTTCTTAGTACTGCAAATAATATAACACCGACATGAATTTTATGGCAATTATTAATTTCAATTAATTTAAAGAAATAAACAAGTAGTTCTTTTCATATTAAAACAGATACTGGAGATCTATCTTCAATTATTGCTGAAAATATTTTGGCTTCCCTACAGGTACTTTACTAGCACAGCTGCTTTGCCCCCCTCTGCACTGTCAGAATTCAGAACTTGTAACATTTCAGCCAGGTTCGATCGACTAATTGGATGAAACAATTGTACCACAGTATTAAGATTCCTTTGCAGAATCGAATGAGAGGAGATCTGCACAGGTCAGATACCCTGAAAGATTTGTAACAAATACAGCCCAAATTCTGTAAGTTCCATACATTTTTCTACAGTTCCAGTAATAATCACTTGTACAGTAAGTACTAGGATTTAACTTCGTACTTAAGAATATCAACAAACAGGGAAAAATTTAGACATGTAAACTTCATTTGCCACCCATCTTTACTTCCCTCCTGCACTATGTTTTGTGTTTTAGAACAAATGCTTCCTCTCTTTTGAAACTGCCAGGAAATCTCTTCTCCAGCCATCTACACCCTTGGTTGTCCATGTGTAGTAGGACACACCTTAGAACAGAGAGCCCCACAAACTAGAGTGGGATGTTAATGTAAGCACAGACTTAGGGGGAAGAGCTCCATCTACTGAATCAGTTAGATCATCGTTTGCACCCTATAGTTATCCTAAGTTATCCCATTCACCACTTTCAACCTCTTAGAGACGCTGGAGGGAATTGAAAAGTTACAGACCAAAACAAACAAACAAACAAACAAAAAAAACCAAACCCCTCCCCCTCCAAAAAAAAAACGGCTTTGAATTTGATGCCTTACTGAGTATTTCCCAGAGATCCTGAATTTCTTTCCTTTGCTCTTCCCCAATCTCCAAAGCTTTCCATGTTTCAATATAAAAGAAGAAGGGGATGCTTTGCTATGTAAATCATCCCCGGAAAGAGGTAGAAAGCTATTGGTTATTGAAGGAAAAGCCCCAGATAGCTGACGGGAAAACAACAGAAAGAAAGTAACTACCTGGCCGGCTGAGCAGCCCAGGTAAGAAGCAAAGAGAAGAGCAGCCTACTTACTCCTCCTGCCTTGCATCACTGGTAGGGAAGTCTGCAGCCACCCAGGAGCAAGCTCTTCGGGGCTCTCCCCAGCTGCATCGTGTTGCTGTGGCATTGGGAATTTGCTGTGGCTTCATTAGATGATGGGGGTATGCTTTAGCAAGCCAAAAAAGTCACAAACAAAATTGAGGGAAGACAAAAAAAAAATGTACGAAAACAGCTGATCTTACTGGAGAAGCTCTTGGCACTTCCTTTCAGATGCCACAATTTTCTTTGGTATTTCCCGGTTCTGTGATCAGAAAAATTATCCTATCATGTTTATTATTGTTGTTTTTTCAGGGTTGCTGTTGGTGAGGCGTGGTGCAGTGAGTGAGAGCAAACAGACAGACCAGGGGGTAGCAAGGTAAAAATACTTCTCCCACTAGTTCGAAAGCTTTCCAGGAGATTACCAGGTTAAAAAGTTTCTTCTTCAGAATACTGAAGACATATAGAAACCACATATAGGAAAAAATGGTCACAGTCTTTCTAGATTGGGAAAGTAAAAAAAAACCCACAGTAACAGATATGGAACAAGCAAATTGTATCTGAATAAACTTGAACGTTAATATGGCTGTGTAATATTTGGGAGTATGTTAAGACATAAAAATACTTTATAAATTAAGATAAATTATTAGACTACAAATAGATATTAATAAGTATATACATATATTAAGTAATCAGATGGAGGCAACAATTAATCGGATTTTTAAATTAGAGAAAAATAAAAATTATAATAAATAAAAGTTTGCATTAATGCTAACCCTCATTTATGCAAAAACAGAATATAAATATAAAGTGGAGTCATTTTTCTGTGTGCACGTGTGTGCGCGCGCGCGCGCGCGCGCGCGTATGTATATCTGCACAAAGTATTAATGAATAACTTTGAAAGGTAATACGTGCATAGAAAAAAAAACTGAATTATTTTAGACTGGGCATTTAAAATATCAGCATTAACCTGGCAGGTTTCTTTCCTTTTCTAAAAAAATACATGTAAGTTTCAGGTTCTGTTTTACAGCATGGGAAAAACAAATTAGAAAAGCATTGCATATCAATATGTATATTGTAAAAAATTCATTTGCATTTATTAGAATATTTAGTTCTCAAAAAATGGCTAATTGGATTTTCTTCAAGCCTTTGCAAGACAAGTTCAGTTCTGAGTCAAGAATAACTATGAGGCATTTCATCTCAAAATGAAAAAAATGTTTGGATAGTTATAAAGGCCTGAAAAACGAGATCATCTCTACCATAACTATAACAAACAGCTAATGAATAAATATATTCTGGCAAGAATCGATAAGAATTGCAAAGCCTGAGAGGGTCATCGCAGACTTGAGAAAGGTAACCAAGTGAGGAAACATCAAACCGAATCAATGGAAATAAAGCATTCTGAAAAATGGAAAGTGTTAAAAATCACTGACAAGAAATAATAGACCTCAATAGCGATGACAACAACAAAACAAAACAAAACAACTGGAAATATGTCTCCAGAAGCAAAGTATGACTACTTATTAAACAAGAGAGAACCCAATTCTTTTGTCATTCCCTTTGGATGCCTGGCTTAAAAAAAAAAAAGAAGGTTGCACAAAAGATACATGTGTTCACTTTCTGGTATTATTACAGGCCCACCTAAGATTTAGCTTTCGATTCCAGATGAGCTCAGGCATGTTCAGACTAGCACATCTTTGCTCTGTAAGCACAGAGCTGCTATCATTTCACTGGCAAATTCTCGTATCCCCAAATTTATGCACAACAGACGCCCTTAAAAAACCTGCAAATTTCTTACTTCAGTCAAATACATCATTGAGTTAAAAAAAATTTTTTTTTTTAAAATTTACTCTGCTAGTATTATGCTGAAAAGTTAAGGCAGGCGACTCCTATAAGAAAGGAAAGTTGAATAGTACTTACCCTAAGTGTAATGTGCAAGCCTTAATGGGGGAATCTACTCTTGCTCTATGATTTTTAGAAGGGAGTCCAGGTCTACACTCAGCTCTCACTCTTTTCCCTTCTGGAAAACTGAGAAGACTCACTGAAGGTGGCTCTGAGAAAGATCATACAAATCAACAGCCTTACCTGTGGCCATTCAGAAGACTGCACTTTGGTGTGTGTTTAAAACTATGAATAAAGTCAGATACAGCGCATGCTCAGCAGGCAACTTAAAAATATTTATAACATTGTTGTTTCAAAAACAAATTTCCTCAAACAAAGCAAAACTCACATTTCTTATCCATGCCAAGTTTCACGTTCTGAGACAAAGCTGTTTTGGAGTTCTCCGCTGGGGGAAAAAAGGCTTCTAAAATTTTTTGTTGAACGAAAAATAGTTCTCCCTTCCCTTTTGGGTACTCTCTTAAAGGGGTGGAATAGATTTTCCTCCAAGTTTCAACAAAAGGCACCTCTGGCTAAGATAAGGCGTTAGAAATTTAAGGTCTGTAAAAAATAATTTTAGAGAAAGTAGCAAGGAATTAAAAACTATGGGCTTAAAGAATGCAATGGTCATATGAACCTTCAAGGCAGTCTTGCTTTTCACAATTAAAAAAAAATCTTGATCCAAACAGGATCTATTATGTACATCTATAAAAGTTAAGTAGCGGTAAGAATTAATGTATAGACAAACATTTGCATACCTAGAGACGTTATATTTTTCTTTTGCTAACTAAAATCTGAACTCTTTAAAACTGAAAAATACATTAAAAATTTAGGAGAAACCCAGGATGATGTCAGTATAATTCCTCTGTTTTACATAGCAAGCATGGAGAGGAAGGCATGTCATTGGGTTAAGTTTCGTGTGATACAAAATTAAAAAAAAAAGGTTAAATATGTTTTTTAAAGTATTGATTGCAGCAGAAATGCCTGTGTTACCCCTAGCTGGGAATTTCTCCCTCCTCCTTGAGTTCCCCTAAGTATTCCATTTTACCGTCTATCACCAGATCCTGCACAGCCCACAGATCTCACAGATCTCACAGATCTTATTTAAATCTCTCACTTAATTCCTAAGTCTCTGAATGACTTTCAGCCCCTGGTCTCCTTTCCAGGGGTGCTCAGTTGGCCTCACAAAAGCCCCACAGACATCTCTCAGTATCTCGAATGCTTTCAAGCTCAGCAGAAGGTGCCAAAAAAAAAAATCAACGATTAAAAAAAGTTTATTAAAGTGAAACTAGGAGTGTGGAGATTTGAAGAAGTTGCTTCTACTTTTGTTTCCCTCTCAACTCAGCACAGGTGTTTCCTAACTTATACTCCTATGCATGCTGATGAGGGGGAGGGTTAAATTAAGGTGAGGGAGTGCGCCAAGGGCCGGCCAGCAAGCATTTAGGATCTCCAGCCTCGTGTGTTAATGGATGTGTTTAAAAACCGACCCCCCAAAATGCCTAGAATGAGGTTTCTTTTTGGCAAATGATTAAACTAGTATACTGAAATAATTAAAGCTTTGTCCTTAAATAAAGCATCAGATCAACAGAACAAAAACAAAGATAAAAATTGCACACACATATGCATGCGCGTGCGCGCACGCGCGCGTACACACACACACACACACACACACACACACACACACTCAAACACACAGATACACAAAACTAGTGGGTGAAGGGAGAAGGAAATTAAATAAAAGAAAACAAACAGAGTCCTAACAGGCCATTCTCCGAAAAGGAATCTAAATAAAAAGTCATATGATATCTGATAGTGCAGGACACGTCGCCAAGAACTGGAGCGGATTGCCTACAGGAAGAAAGGGCCAGTGTATTCCAGCTCAAAGAGCTTTTCTTTCCTCCTCCTCAATTTTTTTTCCCTTTTCTCCTCGACTGTGAATGTGTTACTCTCAGGTCAGATCCATGAAGAATCCCAGAATGACAGCTATCACCTTTCACTGTACTCTTGGCGGCACGACTAGCTGATAGGAGCTGCCTGAGTTGGGATCAAGAGGGGATAGTGCAGGTTTCAGTACCAGCCTCTGACCATCACCCCTCTACCCCTTTCACAAACCCCCTTGGGCACATCAAAAATAGACCCCCTGCAAAAAAAATAAATAAATAAAAGCAAAAGCAAAAAAACAAAACAAAAAATAAAAAGACAAGCACAACAGCCCACAGCAACAAAAGAGTTCGGGGTGTGTGTGTATGGTGGGGGCGGGGGGGGGGGTGATCAGAAACAAGCCAAAAAGGAAAAAATAACTCTTGCCTTCAATATAAAACTTTTCGAGGACCGGTTTTTCTTTTCTCTTATTTCGATGACTTCCTTTTTAAAGATATTTTTCTCCTTCAGCATTATTAAAAGCATTCAAAATATCTACAAAACTATAGAAAAGTCTGAAGGCAAAACAAGATTTTTCCTGAAGAAAACACATAACTGTAAGTAAGAAGGGAGCTACCCTAGAAAATTTTGGATTTGCCAGAAGTTCCCCCAATTCTAATGTCTTTCGAGTTCAAGTGCAAACACTTGCCACCTAGCTTTTGTTTTTTTCTCTGAGGGTCATTACTGAGGCAACACATACACAGTAAGGTTTCCCCTCCACCCCCCAAGACTCCTTGTTATCAAGTTACTTCAAAAGTAAGGCGCTCACACCTCCCAGTCAGAAGGGTTTACTGACTAGACATCACACTTTCCCCTGCTATGTATTACACCCTTAAGCAGCAATTATATAAATGCATTCTAAAAATATGGAAAAATGTATATATCTATATTTTCCCTCCCCAGGGACAAAAATAGATTATATTTTCGGTGAATGAAAAAGAAAAAAAGAGTTTCTGAATCTTGAAACCACTGTTGTAGCTAGTTTCCACTTCGTAAAATAGTTATCTGTAGTTAGGTACTATACATAATATATAAAATTTTTGTGGTGCTTATAAAATTTCCCCCTTATTCAGTTTTGTTTCTATTAGGTACCTTAATAAGAGTGCCAAATGACAATCAAAATAGAAATGCATTACAATAACTTTTCGAAAGAAATCATTTTCTTGGGTTCATAATTCATTAATATTAGGATAAAGGTATAAATGTACAGCATACAGAAAAGATGGAATTGTTTACTACATTTTGCACATAGAGCTCATGCTGATTTCTTTTTCTTTTGTGGGAGCATTAATTTGAAAATGATAAGCACTGTAGAATGTTTGCTACAAACACAAATTCACGGTAAAAAACACACAGGCACAGGCAAAAATCAAATGGAGAACACAAAGCTACATGGCAATCAGAATCATTGAAAAATCTTGGTCTGTACTGTCTTTCGCTTGAACTACTGTATCACGGATGGGGGCAAGTAATCTCTCTGGGGGTTTTGCCATTTACGTAATTAGATAGAAACAAAGATAAAATACAAATATCTACTCCCTTTGTACCTTTCTTAATAACTGACAAGTGACACCTTTGAAGCAGATGGATGGATGCAAAAACTTGCGAGACCGAATGAACTAATGTACCCCACTGATATTCTGGGAACCCAAATTCCATAATTAACTTTTTACCCAAGTGGCAGGAGTAGAAGATGTTCTCGGCATTAAATTGATTTTCTGGTGGACTCTTGTTCTCTCCGCCACAGGATTTTGGAGAAGCAGAAAGGGGCAAGAGATGACCAGAGAAGGTGCATCCTGAACAACTTTTATTGTGAGTAGAGAAAAATAGCATAGAGTGAGCAGAAGAACAGTTGGATTTAGAAAGATTAAAAGAGGAGAAAAGAGCAACATACCCAACTTAATTAGTCTTTTTCCTTTTTATTTTTTATGTCTGTATATATATTGGGGTGATGGGGAAAAAATATTTCTTTTGAATGTCTTTGTGTTTTTATAGAGTGAATGTTCTGTTCCTGTCTCTTTCTTTTTAGGCGAAAAACTAATAAAAATAGAAAAACATATATCAGACATTAAGCTGACTCCCCCCCACCCCCCTTTCCTTTGTAAAGAACTCTTTGTTCTCTAGTGAAAATGCTGAAAAATCCCCGGGCAGCTAGCTACTCCCTGAAACAAGTGCAAAACACTTAGAGGCTTTTGGGCTGGCTGGGAGCCAGGAACCCTCCCGCTGTCTGGTTAGAGAGGAAAAAAAGAAGAGAGAGGGAGAGAGGGGAAGAGAGATTGGGGGGGGGAGAGGGAGAGAGAGAGAAGGAGAGAGAGAAGGAG